>NW_027103917.1:420341-740412 GCF_902728285.1 Clytia hemisphaerica
TAATGTTATTATAATATGGGTAAAAGTACCCCTCTTTTAAACCTGACTGAAATTCGAGCCGTTACTAGCAACCCTGCGGGGCCCAAGGCGCCGAGTATTTCCACCCTAAGTATATTTATAACTATGTTTTCATACCAAATAAGACATTTAATATTTATATGAATTTACAACATTCATATATTTAATATAATTATATAAGAGAAACCAAGTTTTTCTCAAAGAAAATGTTAAAAAAATTCAGTCCTGAAATTACACGCCTGTTTAAATCATGTTTTCAAAAATTGGCCCGAGTGTGGCCCGTGCGTGGCCCGCGTGTGGCCCGAACACGGCCCGAACACGGCCCGAATTCTCGGGCCAGCTCGGGCCATACTCGGGCTTTACGCGAATTCCAATAAAAGTTTTGGCCCGAGAATTCTCGGGCCATGTCGAGGGTCGTGTGTCAAGTTACTACAGATTTAAGGTAAAGAAGACAATCTTCTACGAGTGCTTTAAAAAATCGAGTTTTGGGATCGGAATTTAGCAAAAAAAATTATTTTGCGGCCGGCCGGGTGAGTGTTTTTTTCATCACCCGGTGGACCGGAAACAAAAAATTTTTTCGGGTTCGCCTTATGTTTTAAATTTATGTTTTGATGATTTCGACAGACGATTCGTGATTTGAATAAAAATATTCGATCATTCGACAAATATCGTTCGATTTTATTAAGGCACCATTTACACTAGAATAACTAGAACTAGAAGGAAAAAAAGAGCGATGCACGGGCGGCGGGTGTTGCGCCGCCGTGGATTATGTGGTGTGTTTGGCATTAAGGTTCTTACGACCCTGTCTCTATAGCGGCTTTATTAGAGGGATTTTTAGAGTGTCTCATATTTTGCTAGGCGGATCTCTAAAAATTGTTTGGTTCCCGTCATTTCGACTTTAAAAAGTAGGTCGGTCGGTCGGTCAGTCGAAAATATCTTTTTGTACATACATATCATCTTTGTTCATTGAAGGTACCACCTGCATTGTCGTGAGCCCCTTAATCATCACGCAACATCTTGATTTTAGAAAGTGATGCTTCGCGAGCGTGGTCTGCTTCCACGAAGGTCCGAATAATGAAATCGGGTTAAAAAATCGGGAAATCATGGATAAACCCAGACGATGTCAATCGAACGGAATCGAACGAAAATTCCAATCGAATCAATCGAACGCAATCGAACGCAATCGAATGATTGTGATTCGATTGCCGAACGCAATCGAATATCAATCGAACGTAAAATTCTGGGTAAAATTCGATTGATTCGATTGATATTCGATTACGTTCGATTGATATTCGATTACGTTCGATTGATATTCGATTACGTTCGACTGCGTTCGTCGGGTGGTCGATTAAATTAGATTCCAATTTACCTCAATTCCTTTCAATTTCGAGCGCCTCTTATTAGGGAGGTTAAGTATCGATACGATAGATAAATCAACGCTACGAACGGGCTTTGACACACAACCTGCAGTAAACATGTGGGCAGTGGGCCTGCATGATCTGCATTTTCTAGAATCCAGGCTAAAATGATTCATATCATCTCGTTTAACTCTTCAAATGTTGAACGAGAATCAACGTTAATCAACAGAATCAATTAGTCGAGCTAGTCGAATGCATAAGCCAACCGAACGTAGTCGAATCATCGAATCAATCGAACACAATCGAATCAATCGAATCCAGGCACTAATCGAACGCAATCGAATCAATCGAGAAAATCGCGGTAATATTCGATTGGCATTCGATTGCGTTCGGCAATCGAATTTCAATCATTCGATTGCGTTCGATTGCGTTCAATTGATTCGGCGTTCGATTTGTTCGATTGACATCGTCTGGATAAACTGGTTTTTGGTTCACTTTCCGCTGACGCGCGCCGTGCTCGCTTTTTCGATTTGAAAACTTGTAAACACTGAGCGCGCAGAGGTTGACAATTAGGAATCCAGAAGTGGCAAAAGGGGTCTCCGACTCTCCGACTCTAACTTCAGAGTAAAAATCAGGGTCGGTCGGATGACGGGAACCAAACAATTTTTAGAGATCCGCCCTAGCAACTTGGCACCCATTCGCAATTGCGAATTGAGGTGGAGTCTGGATTGCTTAGCAATCCTTATGCAATATGATGGCTAGTCCAATCAATTTAAGATCTTACCTAAAGCTTGAAAATATTCAAGAACTGACAGACTGATCGGTTGGCAGGTGCATCGATCTGCACTTCTTTTCAGCAGAGCAGAGTGGAAAGTGAACGGCTCACTACTTGGTCTACCATTATACTTATTTTGTTCTGGTATGGACCTTTCCTTTTGTGGCCTCTAGCAAAACTCTCGGGCCGGTCTTAAGTCAGGGTCCTCACAAAGGGCCCTGATTACGAGAAATGGTGCAAGAAAAGATGGCGGATAAAATTGTAAACAAAGCAGATTTCTCAACAAGAAAACGATATAAAAATCAGGTAAAAGTAACTAAATTTCAATTAAGACAGCAACTTTTACTCTCAAGTTGGTCATGGATTTCTTCAAATTCAAAAGAACAAAACATATTTTTGACGCTGGGGGAAATGGAGTTACAAGGGACGATTTAGTGATGACAAAAAAAGAAGCAGAAAATTTTCTTAAAAGTTCAACTTTTGTAATCGAAGAAAAAGTTGATGGGGCTAATATTGGTTTGAGTATGGATGAAAACTTCACAATTAGAGCTCAAAATAGATCTCACTATGTTAACAGCTCAACTCATAAACAATTTTCAACATTAGATGCTTGGATTAATGAACATTCAGAAGACTTGTACAAAATCTTAAGTCCTCCTGGCAAGTTCATTTTGTTTGGTGAATGGTTATTTGCAAAACATTCTATACATTACACAAGACTCCCAAGTCTATTCTTAGCCTTTGATATCTTTGATGTACAAAGGAAGGAATACTTAGATGTTGGTAGTCGTGATGATATTTTAAACAAAACAAGCATACAAACAGTTCCTAAGATTGCTGAGCATGAAAACAATTTGACAAGAAATAGGGTTAGTATATTAAAAAACCATTTTTTTGATTGTATAGGTACAATGCAATGTTTTTGACATTAAAACAAAACATTAGATGTACATTTTTTGATCTCTTCATTTTGTTTGTGTGACTGAATGATAAATCCAATCAGTGATAATCATGTGATAGCCATGCTTATTTCACATGTTTTTATGTAAGAATATTAAAACCAACATTATATTACAATGGGATGCTCTTAGATCGGATGGCCAAAAGTCACCTTCATTTTTATATTTTATTTTTTTATCCACGGATTGCTGATAGTCACCTTTCCGGGGGTTTTGTTGTTTGGAATTGCTTAGGTCAGGATTGCTAGTAACGGCTTGTCACTGTGCCGGGTGCATACTCGGCGCCTTGGGCCCCGCAGGGTTGCTAGTAACGGCTCGAATTTCAGTCAGGTTTAAAAAAGGGGTACTTTTACCCATATTATAATAATATTACCCCCGTCTTTGCCAGTTTGGTATAATATGTTATGAATTGCGTTTTTTGTTGTGCGGCGATGGCTCAACTGATAGAGCGCTGGCTTCCGAATCTGAAGATCTTTCTTTGGTGGTGGTTCGAATCCCACTCGGTGCGAACATTAGACTGGTCGAGATTGATGGACAAATGATTGACAGGTATGAAAACTCAGTCAGAAATGAGAAACTAAGTCTCAGAAACTCAGACAGGCAGAAAAGAGAAAAATAGGATAAGAGATAGGAAAGATAAGAAGGTGACTCTTGGCCATCCGATATAACATTTTCCATTACAATGATAGACCTTTTTTCAAAGAGGACGTCCTGTTGAATAATTATGTAGTCCAGCCATAAAAACAATGATAGTGTACTGTATCATGCATATTGTAATAATTATGCATGGTTTTATCATTGCTTTTCTGCTGGACTACATAATTATTCAACAGGGTGGCCTCTTTAAAAAAAGGTCTATTATACTTACTTCGTGATGCTTCGTTATTGATTATGTACTTTATGGTACTCATCCAATTTGTTGAATCCGATGATTGACCATTACTGTTGTACTGTCAGCTCTCCTGAAGTTGAAATAATTAGGAAGCAGCGGTTCGTCTGGCAGTGTACTGAGGCATGAGGAATTGGTCAAGATGCTGTTTAAAAGTTTGTTTGGTACAGTTTGTGAGGTTTCTAAGGGATTTTGGCAGAGCATTGAAGAGCCTTGGTCCTTCTTGTGAGAGACAATCCCTCCAGATATTTTTATGTTTGACATTTATAGCTTTCAAATTGCATTTTCTACCCAGTCTCTGATTTGTGTAGGAATGCACGCTGTCTGCCTCGTCATTGTAGTTGAAATTGGGGGCAATGTCTTCTAGTATGCACCACGTGTAAATGATTCTGTACCTGTCTCTTCTTCTTTCAAGACTGTAGATTTTCAGTTGGTTCAATTTTTCCCAATAGTTTAAGTGGCTCAACGAGGGGATCCCGTTCAAGAATGATTTTTTTTTAAATCATGATTATGTCATTAAAGATAATTTTCTTCTTCTTTCAAAGGTTATGGAGTTGTTGAATTCACAATCACAGTTTTATGATGGGTTTGTTGAAGGACTTGTTTTTCGAAAGATTCAAATTGAGCAATCTAAACCTTCTGCATTAGTGGTTAAAGATAATTTCTTTGGAGATAGAGGAAAAGTCGTTAGGCCTGATTTTCTGCAACAAATTGAAGAGCAATGGACAAGACAAAAATTTGTAAAAAATATATTGACATCTTATTACTAACCATGTAATTTATAGCTAAAACAAACTCTGACATTGGATAATATTGTAGATGTAAAATGTTTTTGATTTAATAATATTTGCCTTATTTTTTGGAAACTTTGAATGAATTTCATCATATCTGCTTGATAGACTTTTCACAATTTCAAGTTGAATAATTATAAAAACTTACAGCTGACTTCAGCATCAAAAAACTAGCAAGAAAATTTTAACACACACTTGTATCAATATGCAAAATTGTGTTTTTGTTTTAATACTGGAGTTTTTATTTATCCAACATGATGGAAACGTCTATATCTTAAAAGTATATGATTTGAGACATCTACTTTAAAATCAAATATTTCTGGGACTGAGTTACATAATTATGAAAACACTTTTTTATAAACATTGTAAGATAAAATTTTATGATAGTATGCATTATATATAAATCACATATACACATTTTATAAATTTTTGCAAATAATTTGCATGTACTGCTACAGTACTGGCTACCTTAAAGGAAGAAATTTTGGCGGGAATTTAATTTGGCGGATGGCCAAAAAAGTTTTTTCAGAGGGAATTTAATTTGGCGGATGGACGAAAAAACTAAATTTGGCGGGAATTTAATTTGGCGGTCGCTTAAAAATTTAACCTTAAGATGGCGTCAAAACAGCGAAAAAATAGCAAAAACACCTTAAAAGAGATCATATTTTCAAAATGTTTAATTTGGCGGGAATTTAATTTGGCGGATGGCGGAAAAAAGAAATTTTTGCGGGAACCTAATTTGGCGGATTTCAGTCAAATCCGCCAAATCCGCCAAATTTTCTTTCCGCCAAAATTTCTTCCTTTTAATAGTAAAAGAAGAATTTAATTTCATAGATGATTTTATAAAAATGTCCCCTGAAGAAAATTTTTCATCAGAAAAGTACAATTACATCATCTATTTTATTATTATTATAATTTATTGCAGTATATAATTATATATCTATTTTAATAATTCGAAAAAAATAATGAGCATATACTACAAACAAGAAAAACACAGAAAAACAAATATATATCTGAAGAAATTCATAGAATTTCTGCCCAACTATCTTCTTTTAGGAGATTTGGTGGAAGAGCAGCATATGTATATCTCCATTAGTTCCATAGACAATTAAAGGTTTTACTTTTACATAAGTGTTCCCGTTTCATATCAGCCATATATTCCATATCAGGGCAGTGTCTGCCCATTTTTATATTATGCTGATATAAGCAAAAAAGAAGTTTTCACCTCCTGACCAATCTTGCTCCACATACGTGTCAATCCAATACGAAAAAGCTTGTGAATGAAAATTGATGAGTAAGCATACTAAATATCAATCTTATTTAAAAACAAAACCTTTAAAAGAAAAACCATTTATAACTAAAGTAAGAAGGAAAAAAGTATTTGAGCTTATTTTATTAGTAATCTAAAATAAGGCACCACTAAAAATTTCAGACCCAAGAATAAATATCTTATTGTTATTAATCGATTTAAGAGGAAAAAAACCATAAAAATAGAAATGGCCACCATACCAGACAACATCAAAGAGTTATGGAGCAATGCAGATGCAATATGTTTTGATGTTGATAGCACAGTTTGTACTGGTGAAGCTATTGATGATTTTGCTACCTTCCTTGGCATTGGTGATCAAGTGGCAGAACTGTAAGTTATATGATAATTAGATGCAATAAACATGTTTTTTATAAGCAAGTGACTATCCTTTGGTCAGGCTCGTGTATGATTAAGCTTTACAAGCATTCAGACATAGCCTATGCTTATTATATGCTTATGAATTATAATGCTTATAATTTATCCCGAGCCCAGCTTTCGTTAAATCTCAGAAATCTTGTAAACATTCGATTCAAAAAGTGTTCAGCTTTTGGGAGCAGTGAAATGTGGCTAGTCTTGGAAGGTCTTTTTTTTACTTGACTTTTTATAAACCTTTTTGAACAGAAAAAAATGATGACTAGAAAAATATTTCAGGCTGGCGTATATACTTATGTTATGAAATATTCAAATCTAAGCCTTTTTATGCTTATAAGCGTTTTATGCTTATAAAAAAAACATGCAAAGTACAACAAGAAGGTCTCAATGTCACTACGTTTAGGTTTTTTTTAATAGTCGTAATAGTTGTAAAGTTTTGCAGAAAGAATTGGACAATATAATTATCGAAAAATAAGGACTAGAGTTCAAGCGCGATATGGCTTGGAAATCCTTGTATCATGGAGTGAATTATGTAGATTTATTTCAATGACAAAGATACTATGTGTACTTCTGGTAACATTTTTAGAAATGTTATATAATGTTCTATATATTTTCGATTTTTTAGCACAAGGCGTGCTATGGGTGAAGGGTTATCATTTCGACAATCATTAGATGAGAGGTTGAAGTTGATGAAACCATCAAAGGAACAAGTAATCATAACAATTTTAATCCATTGATTAAATTGATTAAACACGTTTATTGCTTCGTAGTACACTCTGTGCGCATTGTCTGTTTGATAAAAAAATTCCCGTACGAAGAACTCTGTGATGAAGTATGATTCATAAACAACAACACTTCTCTCGTCGTCTCCCCTCTCTCATAAACACTCCATCGCAGCGGTCGGTTTGAAAAATCTAAAATGAGAAAAGACAATGACAACAGACCCTCTACGGTAATGAATTTTGAAATTAGCAGTAGATACTGGGCCTGTGTGTTGACAAGGGAGTGAGGGACTTCCAAATATATCGGCCATGAAATACCATAATCATAATAAAAGTGTTGTTAACTATCAAAAATCATTTTTAAAATCACTTTTTTTCTATACTTTTTTTATTCCTAGCTCGATGGATTCATTGAAACGCAACGATAAACCATATATTCAACGTGAAAAATCGGATATCGAAATTATTCAGTCTCGCTTTAATGATATTCGACTCAGCTTCGCTTCGTCGAATATCATCAAGTTCGACTGAATCATTTTCGATATCCGATTTTTCTTGTCGAATATCTGCTTAATATTTCAAGTGGGGGGCGTACGAGGTTTTGAATTACCGCCATCCCGACCATTTTTTTGAAAATTACCGTTATCCCGTCCAAAATTTACGAAGATACCGGTCCCACTGTTTTTCCCATAAAATTCTAAAGACTAGAAGTCAAAAATTCGGCAAAATGGAATAGAATTTGTATGAGGTAGATCATTATTTTCGTATTTTGTTTCGATTGCAAAAATTTACAGAAATAAACTACCTTTCTAAAGAAAAAAATGTACCGGGTGTCCCAGAAAAAAGTCCGGACGTTTGATATTATGTCAAGGTGGAAATGTTTAGAATAGAAAGACTCTTTTATGTTAATGTGGTACTAAAACTTTGGTGGGTCCTTTTTTCAATTTGAATCATTATTCATTGAGTTATGTCATTTTAAAGTTAAAGCACGCTTTTGAAAATGTTAAAAATGTTCAAAAAATAGCACAGGTTCACGAAAGGAGTTTCGAGTTTATCTTGATTGCTCTACCAAACCTAATTTTTTTTGCTGGATAAAGGTTAAAACTGCAATCTAGGCCTTCCGGCTATGATAAATCATTGAAAAAAACACCCAAGGGATTCACCCAAGGAACAAGAACAAGCGTGCAAAGTTTCAGCCGAATTCGACCATTTTTGACTCCAGCCTGCCCCAAAGTTTCGAGGTGACAGACAGACATTCTAGCTCAACTTTACAAACCATACGTTCTCCTCCCTGTATTAAAAAGCCTCAAGAAACCTCAAAATAAACCCATTCCTGGTGTAAGATCCTTTTTTTAGGGGGAGTTTTTCGCGTTTTTTTACCTTTTTGCTGACTCCTGTGACAAGCTTTTTTTATAGTCCGAAAATTTTATGTACCGTCTACGTATGACTTTTACCAAAATACCGTTGTTTTTTATAAGAATTACCACATCCCGGACGAAAAATCAGGTCTTTTACCGTCACCGTGGCTCTTTCAAAATACCGTTTCCCGAATACTTTTTATCGTTTTTACCGCTTCCCGGCCCTAAATTAGGCCTTATCCCGAGTACCGCCAGATCGTACGCCCCCCCTTTCAAGAGCATGAAATTTTGGTTAATGGTCACGTCACGTAGATATCAATTATATATGTTTTAAATGCACAACCAGGTAGGTCCATAAAAGTATCACTTGTCAAACTTAGTTTAATGTTGACTTTTTATACAAAAGGCCACAAAGTTACAACTCGAACGGGGAATCATATTTTTTCGAGTAACAGAGAGATTCGAATTAGAGAGTATCTTAAGAGAGTTTCTCCCTGCGGGAACTAGAAAGATTGGATTAAAGAAGTTCGACTAAGCGAGAACTATCTGTATTTTAGTTTTGTCATCTTCATTTTAGGGAGCTTGTATCAAAACTTAACGAACGGAAGAAGGATGTTTATTTAGTATCTGGTGGTTTTCGAAGTTTCATAGCACCAGTAGCAAAAGAACTGAACATTCCCCTTGATAACTTGTTTACTAATATATTCATCTTCAATGACGATGGTAAGATTTGCATATTTTATATTCGAAAATAATACTTGAAATATTGAGAGTAGATACAATATATAGTATCCGCATAGAGTCCTCCAGGGTTCAGGTATCCCCAAAAACTTAGGTACCTCAATCATTTTGGTACCCCCAAAATTTTTAGAATTCTAAGTAGCCCCCCTATTTTGAGTGAGTTACCCCTTTTTTAAAGTCTTCTGAATGAAATGGTTCGGTTCAAAATAGGAAAGTTGGGGTAGTCCAGGAAATTACTTTATACAAAAACAACAGCCCCCGCCCCCACTAATGAAAATGCAGGTACTCCCAAACATATCATATACCCCCTAAATTTAAGAATACTTCCAGGTACCTTGCTTCTTTAGCACTTTTTATTTTTTAGGTACCCCAAAATTTCTGCAGGGGGTGGACCCTATGATCCATCTTCCCAAGAAAAGTTTTTCTATGTCATTTTACTTTTCATCGCTTTTCTCACTTCTTATGTCAATAACAACGAAATTATTATATATAAACTTTTTCGAATCAAATTAGCTCATATGCAAGAAGTTACAGGCACCGGTTAAAGGAATATGATCTTAGATTATATCTCCTTCCTGCTTTTGAGAGATTATGAGGAAAAGTTTGGAAGATATCCAGCCCAGAAATTATGCCCAGCCAAATTTTTTAAGGTTAATCCTTAAAGAAGGCACCGCAACTTTCACCTCCCTGCCTCCTTGTAATGTTGATAGGGGAAGGATCTAACGGCGTAATAAATGCACTTGACTGTAGGCTATTCCTATCCCACCACGCGGTTTTTTGATCAAATTTGTTTTACGTGTTTTACTTTAGACCCGGGGGGGTACTAGGGTTGCAAGCTGACGAGTATGTGTCGCCCGATTTTTTACCCTCGGACCCTTAGTGGGACTAAAAAGGAGAAAAAATGTTGCGATTTTTGCGACCGTTATTGGGACTAATATGTCCAAATTTTTCAAGGAAAAAAAAGTTTAGATTTTCATATTTTTCCGACCCTTAGTTGGACTGAAATTTAATTTTCTGTTTTTTCCAACTCTTACAGGGACTTTCAGGTCCCAAAAAAGACTTCCTTAAGGGCGACACATTCCCCGTACCCTTTACATTGAAGTGGTGTCACTTCATTGAAAAAGTATTGCGATGAGTTCAAGTGACGTCAACCCCCTTCCCGCAGGATCCTAGTAATATATTTGTAAAAAATTACAGATAGAGAACAGAGTGTCGAGAAGAAAACCGTTTCGGTCTGGTACATGCAAACTTAAAGGGATAATCAATGAGCAAAGGTCGAGATATTTAAGTTTTTGTCTTTTAGGATGATGACCCATTTTCGAAAATTTCAAATTTTGATATCTCGATTTTGGAAAATTATTACACAAAAATACTTTGAGGTTTTACTAAGGACCACAGAAAAGGTTTCCGTAATCTAAATATCTCAAACCATCTGATTATCTCTTTAACTGAGGACTGAATGAACTGGACTTTTCTGAACCACATGACTTGTCAATTTTCAAGCAGAGGAGTTCAGTTTAAATTTAATAGTTTATGTATAAGGATTGGTATTCAATAGCTACACATTTCAACACATTAAAACCATAGAATAAGTATTTTGAGAAGAAGTCATTTAAAAATAATTCAAATTCAATAAGTAAAGGTATATTATAGAATTTTAATCATTTCAACGTACTGTAATTTGTATATTAGGTTTCTAACATTGCGTTGGTTTACAGCCTACATCCAAACCAACTCAACATAACCTAATAACTAATCAATACTTGAAAGTATGAGATAATGGAATATAAATTAATGAATTAATGAATAAAATAGACTTCTTCTATATAGTGAAGTTATTATTGCATATGAATAGACTTCTTCGCTATAGGGAAGTTATTATTGCATATTAATTTGCATGATTTGGTCAAGATTAATCACTTTCGCTTCCATAAATGATGAAAGTGCAATTTTTGAGAAACATTTTCTATGTTGGCGACAAAGGTTAAAGATTGAATTCGAAGGATTATTTCTTTGTCAAGTTCATGTTTGGAAATTCAGGAGACTGTTGTTAGGGGTGCAGTATCTAAATCTGATTCAAAGTTGATTAATTCCTCAAATATGGGCCAGCTTACTACAAGATCTGGTAACATCGTTTTTAACACAATAGAGATTGAAAATGTAATGGGTGATATTTACAAGACTGGAGTGCTGAGACTATCCATTCTTTCTTACAATCAACGTTTAGCATTCACTATATGCTATTTAATAATGACTTGTTTTGGAGGTGTTTCAAACATGTTATCTATCATCTGTCTACGTAAAAAATACAAACTGTCGAAGCGAAACCAGATGGATAAACTATTGCTTTCTTTAGCCTCGTGTGACACTCTTATTTCATTTACAGTCTATCCGCTCAATGCTTGGATTGAATGTTGGGGAAACATACCATTCAATGATAAATATAGAAGACTTAAAGCCTTCAGGATATTAAGTTTGTGCCTAATATCAAAGCTACTATAATTCTGTTAGCAGTCGTCAGATATTTGAGCCTTAAGAGAATCGATACGTGTAACTTATGGTTGATCAAAGGATACCGCTTAAACGTGACAATCGTGTTTTCGTGGTTGCTTCCTTTCGGTTTAATGTCACCTTATTTGGTCACGCAACAGTATAGAATCAGTGTCATTAATACTGCTTTTGTTTTTTTAACATTGATCATACTACCGACAATGTATATTTTAATCATTGCACAATATCGAAAGTCCAGACAACGTGTAAATACACTACAATCGAAGGTTCCAAAATGTGATCAAATAACAATCAGAACAACAAAAAAACTCGTCCGGCGTTCTCTATGGTTGATTGGTGCATATTTCTTATCAACAATATTAGCTAGCCCAGCCATTTATGTGTTTCTTAGCAACGAGATAGTAAATGGATGGTGGTATCATTTGACCAATATTTTGTATCTTGCTAATTCTTGTGGAAACCCGTCTATTTATTATTACACTGATCAAAGGATAAGAAGAATCGCCAAGAATCTTTTTAAAAGAGATCAGAAAACGTAAATTTGAAAATTTTATTCTGCGCGAGCCTGATATGCCGAATCTTGCAGGTGCTGACTTCAAGTGTCGTTACACAGTTGGTCACGTGTAAACTTAACCTCGTTACATAATTTACCGTTGCTTGCTCACCTCTCTGTAAAATAAAGTCATTTGTGTCACAGACCCGTTGGGACCCCAGCCCCACTGGAAAATTTGGCAAAAATTTCGTCCACGATGGGAAAATATCCTGAAATTTCAGCCCCACTGCGCCACTGGAAAATTGACTTTGATTTCATCCCCATTAGAAATTCACTGTTTAAAAATTGCACTCCAAACCCATCCCCACTGAATTTTTTAACCTTGGAACAATAGAATTTTTATCCCCATTGGGATTTCAATAGGAGTTTTTATCCCCACTGAGGAAAAAGTCCCACCGGGGCTGTGAGACAGGGGTGTTTGTATTATCTCAATTTAAGTATTATAAATCAGAACTGTATATAATCTTCGTAGTATCATAAAAATCTCGTAACCAGAGCCTCATAACTGACTTTTTGATTTACTGATGAAAATAGAAATCAGTCAAAATTGATGATTTTTTGAAAAACTTTCGCAAGCATATTACCAAGTATGATTTGAGTTTTGAAAATGAGATTTTGGTAAGCATAATAAGCGTCAGCCCGAATTTACCGTCTGCTTGCTTATGTATTAAGCAAAAGAAGTTTAATCTCAATTATCTTATTCTTTTAGGTTCTTACGGAGGATTTGACAAAGATCAACCAACGTCATCGTCGGGAGGGAAGAAAGTTGTCGCTACAAAACTTAAAACAGAAAAAGGATATAAAAGGTATGTTAAAGGTGTAATTTTCTCGAACAATTATCTTCATTCTCATTATCTCTATAAACATATAACTGGTACCCTTAGCAATCACGTTTAATGTGTAACACAGAACTTTTTTCTAGGACACCCTGTAAAGACTGGATTACGAGTAAACTAAAGGATAACTTGTTTGCGTTACGGGAAAGTTCAAGTTATAGAAAACCCCCGGGGGGGGGGGGTACTTAGGCAAATGGAGGGTACGGTATGTAGCGCCCTCAATGGTACCTTTTTTTGATTTCCAAAGTCCCGCTAAGGGTAAAATCAGAAATCCAATTTCAGTCCCACTAAGGGTCGGAAAAATAGGAAAATTTCAACTTTTTACCCCCTGAAAGATCGAAATTTGGTCAAAATTGGTCAAATTTGTCCCTCTAAGAGTCGTAAAATTCCCAAAATTTTCCTTTGTTTTCTCCTTTTCAGTCTCGGTAAGGGTCCAAAGGTCGAAAGTCGGGTGGCACCCCCTCCCCGTCAGCTCGCAACCCTAGTACCCCCCCCCCCCCCCGGTAGAAAACAAACGTAACTGTATTAGCTTTTATTTTAACAAAAATTCTATTCAAAACAAAATCATTTCTTTTTCATAGTTTGGTAATGATCGGTGACGGGGTAACAGATCTGGAAGCCTATCCACCTGCTGATCTCTTCATCGGTTTTGGTGGTAATAAAATACGTGAAAATGTTCGACAGAATTCTCCATGGTTTGTCACTCAATTTCAAGAACTAATTGATGTTTTGTGATTGGTAGCTAATGTAGTCATGTGATCTAGTGAATCTAGTGAACTTATACTCTCGGGTACCTATTAAGCGTCTCCCCTGCTTTTTAACTTTTAGGATCTATCTTTTCCACCTATTCCGCCGTTTATTTTACGGCAATTGGAAAAAAAGTGGAAAATTTTTAGAAGATTTTGAAATTTCAGTCCCATTCTGAGTCCTTTTTTTTGCAAATTTTGACAAAATTTTGACAAAAAAAGTCCCACGTAGAGTCCATTTTTTGAACCTCAGCTTGTATGTATGTTTGTCTGTATGTCACCTCAAAACTTTGGGGCAGGCTGGAGACTTCAAAAATGGACCGATTTGGCTGAAATTTTTCACACTTGTTCCTTGGGTGAATATATGGGAGTGATTTTTTTTTCAAAATTTTCATTTTACGGGCGTGGTCACAAGGTTTAACCCAAAAAGAGGCTAAAACTTTTCTTATATCAAAAATTTCCTGTCGATGTTTACAATTGGGCCCATGAGTAATTTAAAAGATACTTAAATTGAGCCCGTTCGACAGTTGACAATTTTTTGTATTTTAACGTTTTTTCTGAAAAATCTTGGGTGAGAATTGCAATTTCAGTACTCCTCTTTTTTCATTGGATCTTTCAATTTTGGAAGTGTTCAGCTTTCAGACTGTATTCTCAGCCTTATTCGAACATTTTTGAGCTTTTAGATCCTGAAAGCCTAACGTTAAACCTCTTCTTTCCGAGCGTATTTTAAAGCACTAAAAAAATTTCCCACGATTTCCTTTTAGTACCAAATATTGTGGCGGGAATTATAGAATGCTAAGCAAACCTAAGCCTGACCCGAATATTGGAATTGCTTATGAAAAATACGTAATCCATGAACAAATGAACAGACCTTTTCATAAATTACGTCACTTGCCTCATATTCAAACAATTGCAATGTTGATTATGTCTATCATTAAATGATTTTTTTATGAATAGGAAGTAGTTTTAATAAATTCCGCTGGGAGTTTATCACCATGGCAATAATTTCAAAACCAGGCAAGTGATGTTTGTGACGTAATTTATGAAAAGGTCTATATTGAGTACTTATTGCGTTGGTCAATATGAAAATACCATAGTCTTTCATTCAATTACTAGTAGGTTATTTTTCTCAACTTTTTTTATTTTAGGTAGTTTTTTTCAAATTTTCAAATTTTATATATTTAATAGCAATGATAATATTTCAACTATCTGAAATCATTTTTTGTTTTTACCTTGATTAAACGGTATGGGAGTTCAATACTTTGTTTTGTTGTGTTATCTAACATTCAAGCTGAAATAATTCTTTCGTAAAAATATTTATGCTTGTAAATATATGATCAGCTTTATTTCAAATGAAGTACCGATTGCATGTAATAACCTCCCAGAGAGAGAACGTTTCCCATTGAATACACTTTCTTCCGGGGGGGGGGGCTCGATTCAAGAAGGACCATACTTGCGGCCCATAATTAGGCTTTTGAAATCAGACTCTTACAGTAGTACATTAAATACAGTAAATTTTGCAAAATGTGGGCAAATTTGAGCGACAAATCGACCCTTACAGCTTACAGTGCATTTTCTTGAAATTTTTTGACCATTTTCAGGCAAAATATATTACACCCTTAGACTTAGAGCTGTTCTTAATTTTCAAAAATCTGGGCTTAAAATCTGGTCTCTAAGATGTTCATATTATATGTTAACCTTCCAGTATTACAACACTTTATTAAATGAATTCTAAGCTGTTTAATATTGATAATTTCTTAGCTTTTTTGAAATCTGAAGCTCAGAATTCTATATCTCTCCATCTGAGAGATTATTTGTTTTTCGAAATTTGCTTTCGAGAAAGTTTTCAATATTGTACAAAAACTGTGTTTTCAGTTATAGTTTCCCTTTCATATCATTAACTGACATTTGACGCACAGTACGCACAATTGGACATGTTGTTTCAGTACGTAGCTTTTCTAGCAGTTTGTGCAGCGTCAGCATCTCCTAATCCATGTCTACATAAAGGATGCCCTTTAAAGGGAGGTAAGCTGCTTTTTATCATTTTTCAATCATCTTCAATTACCAAAATCAAGCTTGTAGATTGACACTCTGAAAATAAGAGAATTTTCAAATAATTTTAACTAAATTGAATAATGATAATTATTGGCCATTCCATTTCATGCCCATACAGGGCAGAGGACGAACATTTCCAGGGGGTATTTCGAAGAAAAATTTCCAGGCAGTCTAAGGGAAGATTTTAGGAGGTAAAAATTTATACTAAATTTTCCAGGGAATAAAAGACTGATTTTAGTTTGTCCACCCTCACTTTTTAGTATGAAAAATTTTTTGAGTCTTTTGGCAAATTTTGCTATTTTCCAGGGGACATCCACGTATTATTTTTGGCTTGAAAAGGTTCGTCCACTCCCTCATGTATGGATTTTAAGAAACAGTCCAATGACATTTGTCAGAAATCTGTTAGAAAGAAAATATATGTATTTAGAAAATTCAAAAATAGAAATTACAAAAAAATTGGACCGAAAAAAAAATCCTAAAAAAGATATATGAATAAAATTAATATTTGAGGGGACTATTTCAGTTCAAGTCCCAATTTACCGATATTAAATTCATGGCAAATTTTATAAAGTTGATCAATCGCCAAATTTGATCTCCGTCAAAAATAATGTTTGGGGAACTGGCCAAATTAAATTCACGCTGGGATTAATATCTATTTAATTGTATTTCATAAAATCATCTTTTTTTAGGTCTCAACCTTCGAGATGTAAAACGAATGACATCGTCGCGACCAAATATTCTAAACAATAGCAACAATCTCAATATTTTACAATGGAATATTCTGTATGATAAAGTCAAAAATACGTCGGATAGTTGGTTATTCAGAAAAGACTTTGTATGTGATTATATTAATGCTGTAAATCCTGATGTAAGTATATACCCTCGTTTTTCGCCTTTTTCAACTTTTTTGAAAAGTAATCTTTTACCATTTCGACCATAACTTTTGATCTAGTAGACCAAATTTGACAAATGACCTGCCCTTTAAGTTTATCCTTTCTCTTTCCAAAACCAAAAGATTGATTCCTTAACAGTTGATAGAGCTCGAGAAAATTCACTTTAAAGAGGGAGGCTTTTTTCTGGAACGCCCAGTAACTTCAATTTCTAAGTTAAAAATAATACACTAATGCCTTACAGCAATCATCAACCATTGCATTATTCTTTATATGTTACCTGCATTTTCCCCGGCTGATACCCCTGGATTTCAATTATCCTTTTAGGTTGATGAATGTTAAAAAGTAAGATTTTAGCCGTTTTTGCAAAATTCAATGAAAATCCTAGCCTAGAAATCTAAGCTAGTTTGATTCATTCACCAGGATAAATCTGATGGTAAGTAAGTTGTGACTGAATAACACTATTCAAAGGCAAACTTAAAATCAGTAAATATGAAAAATCTTTAAAGCGCCGATAACGCTATATTGCCATAAGCCGTGTGTCCTAGCTTTGTGAATACGGGCTTAGTTGACTAGGCTATGAAAATCTGTGCTTAAATCAAAATGAAAGAATTGTAAAAAATCTTTCTTGCGAAATGCAATTCGAATGCTCTTTCATTTGCAAACTTTCTTCTTGCAAAATGTATAAAAATTCTCACCCTTAAATTAACCAAATCTAACCATAGATCATGGGTTTACAAGAAGTTATGGAGAGCCAACTTGTTGAGCTTCAACAATGTCTACCACACTATCACATCTTTGGTGAGCAAAGAGATTCTGTTCCCAATGCGCTGTATAATCCAATCTTGGTCAAACGATCACCAAAGATGAGAGTCACACGTACTGGAACCTTCTGGTTAAGTTTGATACCAGATATTAAAGGTTCAAAAGGTGAGGATATATATGAAAGTTTAGTCTGAATCGCAGCCCTCTATAGATATACTTCCTATCTATAAGAAACTTTTTTCGCTAGGAGGATGAGCAGAAGCCTACTAGCCAAAGTTGTAACATCCATGTGTCACAGACCCGATGGGACCCCTACCCCACTAGAAAATTGGGCAAAATATTTAATATATATCCCACAGTGGGAAATTGACTTATCCTTTTCGTATATACCTTGAGTATAAACTTTGTTAGTATTCGACCCTTGGACCCTTACCGGGACTAAAAAGGAGAAAACAAAGAAAATTTTGTGAATATTACGACCCTTATTGGGACAAATTTGACCAATTTTGACCAAATTTCGATCCTTCCGGTGGTAAAAAGTTGAAATTTTCCTATTTCTCCGACCCTTAGTGGGGCTTTGGAAATCAAAAAAGGTACCCTTAAGGGCGGCACATACCGTATCCTCCATTTGGGTAAAAAAAAATTCAAAACTTCGTATTTTTAAGCTCCAACTTCCAAAGAACCTCGAATTTGCACATGGGTTGAAATTGACAATGGTTCCACAAAACCATTCATCGTTGCAACAACTCATCTAGCATGGCGATCACAAAAAACTGCTGCAAATCAAATCTCAATACTTATCCAACATCTTCAATCAAATATCCTTCAAGATGCCAAACAACCACTTGTGGTAACAGGTGATTTCAATTGGGAAAGTAACTCCACAGTATATGCCACCATGAAAGAAGCTGGATTCTCCAACACCATGCTTGATTCTCAGTTCGTATTCCCAGCGCTGACAGCTCTTCCACCTTATCCTGGCTTAATTGACTACGTTTGGCAACAAGGATTCAATAGTCTTTTCTCGGCTACTTTGATGGACAATCGTCCAGATAATGGTCGTTATTTATCAGATCACAGACCTGTTTTGGCAATTCTTAGGGTGTAAATAGGAATATTATGTTTCCACCATTTCTAATACAGCTTAAAAAAGTATCTTTTAAGATCAATTTGAATGTGTCATGTAGTATTTTGAAGTATTTTGATACACCCCTGTGTCACAAACCCGCTGGGACCCCTACCCCACTGGAAAATTTAACGAAAATTTCGTCCCCGGTGGGAAAATACCCTGGATTTTTAGCCCCACTGGAAAATTTACTTTGTTTTCATCCCCACTCGAAATTCCATGTTTACAAATTGCACTTCAAAACCATCGCCACTTTTTAACCTTGGAACAATAGAATTTCTATTCCCATTGGGATTTCAATAGGAATTTTTATCCCCATTGAGGAAAAGAGTTCAGTCGGGGCTGTGAGACAGGAGTGTTTTGATATCTTGATCACAAGTTATTAAGCTACAGTTTGATGAAAAACAGAAAAACTGCTTAGGTAGCAAAGAAGGTTTCAAAGTTTTCAAAAAAAAAATATCTCATGCTAGTAGATATTCTATGAAATTTTATACTTCATCACCATTTGAACCAAAGAAGCCACGGTGAGAAAAAGCTTCTTGCAGTGCCTTTCGAAAAAACTGCACATGTAGGATTTCAATTTTCTTCACTCCCACTGAAAAGTATAGCTAAGCAATCTCGGTGCTCGCTAATGCTTCTTGCTTCTTTTTGGACCTACCCCGGTGGGGTGGAGGTCCTATAAATTAACCTGTGTTCGTTCGTTCGTTCGTTCGTTCGTCCGTTCGTCTGTTACCAACTTTTCTCAGGATTGAATCATAGGTATCTTTTGATTTTTGGTAAAAAGGTGCAAAATGGTGGTGGCTAAAATGTGACGGAGCCCGATTTTCGAAATAAAATGTTTTTGGGCCAAAAAACGGCTAAAAAACGGGTTTTGTGAAAAATTGGATCATGATTTTTTGCATGAAAGTAGAGTACCATCATAGGTAAAAGATGGCTCAAGCAGATTTTTACAAAAAATTTTGATGGCTCAAAAAACGCATGTTTATCTATAAGAATCACTATTAATAAGCATACATCAATGTTCTTAGTCAAATTACTCAATTTTTTTATGAGATAGATGTTTTTGTGCCCATGTGGGCTTACTTTTGAAGAATATGTGTGTTTAGGCAGGAAATTTTGGTTGCTTGGCGTTTTCTTATAGAAAAACTGGCCAAATTCGATATTTTTTTATAAGCACATTATCAATTACTTTAGGTATTAGCTTTTCTCGAGATTGGCTCTTTCATTCTTTATGATTTTTTGCACAAAGATGCATAACTATAAACCCTCGAATGTGACGAAGCCCGATTTTCGAAAAAAATGTTTTTGGTCAAATTTGGGCCAAAAAACGGCTAAAAACGGGTTTTTTGGACTTTGTGAAATATTGGATCATTGTTTTTTTCTGATTTTTTTGCATGAAAGTAGGTAAAAGATGGCTCAAGCAGATATTTGTTAAAAACTAATTTTTCAGCTCAAAAAACGCATCTTTATCTATAAGAATCACTATTAATAAGCATACATCAATGTTCTTAAAGTAGTACACAAATTTGAGATTGAAGTTTAAAAATTTTTCGGTGTATTAAATTCAAAGTGAAGATAATGAAGCTGGTTACTCCTTGAAAATAAGTAATGTACTTAAATAATATAATGTAAGTAATAATACTTAAGTTTTGGAAGAGTTTCCATTCCAATCTTTGTTCTTACTAAGCTATGTTCTTACTTGCCAATTAGGGTGTTTGGCCATTCAAAATTGTCATCAAAGTTTTCTGATCAATATTTCCACCAGAAATGACACAAACAATTTTGCCTTCAGGAACTTTCTCCGACATTGCCGCCGCCACAGTAGCAGCACCCGCCCCTTCCGCCAAGATTTTGTTTTTGTTAAGCATAAGGCGAAGGGCGGAGCTGATTTGATCTGTGTTAACTAATATTGAATCCTGAACTAAATTTGTTGCCATTTTCCACATACACGGGAACATTTCTTTCCCGTTCATCCCGTCGATGTACGTACGTTGCCATTCGTCGACTTTTGAAGGAACACCTTTACGTAATGATATATATAGCGGGGCAGCAACGTCCACTTCACATGCATAACATTTGACGTTAGGTTTGAGCTGCTTTAATGCAGATGCGTTGCCAAGGAGATTGGAGCCGCCACCGTATGGACAAATGATGGAATCGAAATCCTCCAACTGGTCCACAATTTCCAGACCTTTTAAAGAAAAAGTTCAACCATTATATATTTTATAGTGAACACCTTAAAAGATAACTTCTTTTAAATAGTTAAAACCAATTCTCTATTTTAACCAAAAGCTTTGCCTTTGATTAATGTCTCAATGAAGGAGTTACATCAATTGAGTTTAAAGCCCTGAAGAGGCTAGATAAGAATCTTCAACCTTTCTCAAGTAAGAAAAAGTGAAGCCTTAAGATTTGCGCCACATTTAGAATGACGGATTAAGTCTAGCACTTTCCTTTTTTTTATGCGGTATATTCTTCGAAATCGGGCGATATGTTGTACTTTCAATCTAGCGTTTGTGTGAGAGCCACAGGAGTCTCGAACAACCTTTGGATGTGGTGGATGTGGTGGATGTGACATCCGAGCCTTTCCGGCCTCGGGTGTCAATGTAACATCACATTCTTGACAGCCAGGCTCGGATACAGAGGGAGGCTATAACCAATGGAGGAGAGTGCACTTTATTATCGTATTACCTTATATGGAAACTAATTACTCTCCATGAATAAGATAGCCTACCTCCTGTATCCGACCCTGACAGCCTCTGATTTACTGGATCAATTCCTAAACTCGGAAGTTGCACTTTTTTTAAAAATATTTATATTACTTCCTGAGCTATGGCTAAAATCCAATCGGTTTACACGGAATTTGTTAACATCAAATGTCAAACTCGTTCCCAGTCCCTGCCCTCAGCTCACATTTTATGTTTATGATATTGATAGCGCTCACAAAATGATAACATATCACGTCCATCAGTAAAATCAAAATTTGGTGCAAGTGGCTCTGGATACAATTGTACAATCGATACAAATTTGAAAATTCATTGAAATATCATATTTCTAAAATATTTCCAACTTTTGCAAATATGATATTTCCAAAATTAGGAAATGTTTTGAAAATATGATGTTTCAATCCTGGAAATATCATGAAATATGATATTTCCTAAACTTTGAAAGTATAGAAAAGTCATATTTTCGTATTTACAAATTTATATGGAATTATCATATTTTCAAGATATTTCGTGGGTTGGAAATATCTTATTTCGCTCATTGCAAGATTGATAGAATGTGTCCTTTCTTAAATGAAATATGACCAATCTAGGCTTATTCTCATCCCCTAAAAGATGGGTTTTTTAACATAAATATTCATTCGAAGCTATATTTACCTGAAACCATGACCAGCTGACAATTTAAAGTAAAATAAAACGAAGGATAATCCGAAAAATTTCATTGTTTAGAACTGGCTTGAGGCGTTTGATATATAAAGCTTTATATATCAAACGCCTCAAGCCAGTTCTAAACAATGGCTTGAAAGCGTCTAGGGATTTGTATCTTTTTTGAATGAACTTTTTACGATTTTTTACGATTTTTTACGATTTTAATTACTGTAATTATTCTCTACTTTTTAACATAAGATGCAGATTTGTGAATTTCAATTTTATTTCTCCTGAAAGATGTGTTAGATGTACACACGAAATATAGAATTTTTAACAACAACATTTATCGTCATTTTTCTAATTAAGATTATGATGGTGAAATTTTTCGGATTATCCTTCGTTTTATTTTACTATATTTACCTATGACACCATTCCCTGCTAAACAATCATATTCACAACAAGCATGGATAAAATGTCCTTCAATATCTGTCTTTCCTGTCGACATAACATTCCACCAGTCATCAAAAGGTACTTTGATTGCATCAGCTCCCAGTGCTTTCAATCCTTCAAGTTTGATCTCCGGTGCTGTATCAGGGACTATTGATTGACAGAAAAGACCAGACTTCTTTTGCTGCCCATGCTAAACCTTGAGCAAAGTTACCAGCACTGGCTGTTATCACTGAAGAAGGAATCTTTCCATTTTCTAATATGTTTTGAATAGCATTATATCCTCCTCGAACTTTAAAGCTTCCAACAGGCTGCAAATTCTCGAGTTTCAAGTAGATTTCTTTTCCCTCGACTTCATGATTTAATTTCACAAGAGGTGTATTTAAGATTTCTTTCGTTGCTAACCTTTGCGCCTTGTAAATATCATCTAATGGTACAATATTGATGGAATCTAGTTTCTGAAACATACTCATACTGTTATCTCAATATAAAAATTTTCCGTTCATGTAGTGGTTTTCCTGACTGTCTACTAAAAAGAAATCTCCACAATTAAGAAAATGTCGTGAAGGCTAAGGGTATGAGACTAGGACTGGCTGTCTACAATTGCACGATTCGAAATTTTAAATAAAGATACCGAGCGATCGGCAAGCCTTGCCACCAATACGGTTTTCGCTTTTTGCCGACCCTTTATATCTCGTATCCCACCTCGAGAAGACCGTGTAACTAATAGTATCACTAGATATAATTTTTAGATGATGACGTACTCATGGACAACATTTCGTTTTTTTAGGTCAGGCAAAATGGCAAAACACTAACCGATAAATTTTCAACAAAGTAAGCCTGCAATCACGAAATCACGAACTTGAAACAAAAATGCAAATCACGCCTCTGTTACTTTTCATCCAAAAGTTATATAAAAATCTGAAAACATATTTGAAATCAGCGAAATTTTTAGCATTTCAGAGAAGTACAAATTCCCGAGGGGGGGTACTAGGATTGCGAGCTGACGAGGGGTACCACCCGACTTTCGAGCTTTGGACCCTTACCGGGACTAAAAAGGAGAAAACAGAGGGAAATTTTGGGAATTTTACGACCCTCAGCGGGACAAATTTGACCACTTCTGACCAAGTTTCGATCTTTCAGGGGGTAAAAAAAGTTGAAAATTTTCCTATTTTTCCGATCCTTAGTGAGACTGAAATTTAATTTTCTGATTTTTCCGACCCTTAGCGGGACTTTGGAAGTCCAAAAAAGGTATCCTTAAGGGAGGCACATACTGTACCCTCCATTTGCCTAAGTACCCCCCCCCCCCCCCGGGTACAAATTCAAACAAAACACAATTATTAATAAAAAAACAGAAAATTACAGAGACATTGTACTATCACAACCGACGTCAAATAACAATATTATGACGTCAAATATATTTTTAAAACAACATCAAGATGCAGCTGAATGAAATTTCTTTCTTTTGTATCGTCCTTTTCGTGAGTATCGCACGCATCTAAATTGCAGAAGAGAAGATTTTTTTCGTACCGAAAAGGAGAAATCATTTATATCATTAATTGTTGTTTATCATTGTTTATTTTTATTATCAAAATATATTTTATCATGGATAACCTCGCACCCGCAAACGTGGTTGCGGATTGTGAGAACAGAGACTACACTTTGGAAGAAGTTCTCGGACAAGGATCGTACGGAACAGTTTACCAAGCTTCTTCCAAACGGTTTGATCGTCCTGTAAGTTAATCATACTTTTTATATTCTTTGCTTATAAGTTCTTTTTTTCTGTGCCACGTATATTGAAACTGAGTTTTTAGTTAACAAAACATACTATCTTTCCAACAATTCTTAAACGTCTATAGTGATTGTGATTGTATTCAAAATCCAAGTATAGAATCTGACCATGTTTTCTTAAGAATAAAAAACTCTCTCAAAGTGTCTACTACTTAGGCGCTCTGAAATAGTGATAATGACCTTGGTTGCCACATTAAGGTTCGATTACCACCGACAGTGGTTCACTTGTCAAGTAAACGAACCTTCGCCCAGGTCAACCCAGGGTTGCTACAGCAAGGTTTGATTTCCACTGACAGCGGTTCACTTGTCAAGTAAATGGAACCTTCGCCCAGGGTGCTAACGGAGCGTTCATTGAGTGCATCTATAGTTGCGAAAATGGGCCTCCTGCAACTTAACCAAATAGAATAGAAAAATACTAAAGGCTATCTATACCTACTTTATCGGCCAAAACTTAGCCGGCCTTAATTTTAGTCACCTCGTCAAAATTTAATCACCTAAGGGCCAATTTAGGCTATTTCTAAATTTACAAGCAGATGGAAAACAGGAGAAAGCTTAAAATAGTGGAAAATAAGAAAAGCTTAATTATAAACTTTTAATTTGGCCCAAATTTTTAGTCGTTTCAATTTTTAGTCGGGCCTTATTTTTAGTCGGTCCTAATTTTAGTCACCAAGCCAAAATTTATTCACTTAGGGGGGACTAAGTTTTGGCCGATAAGGTATATGGAATATGTTCCTTCAAGATGTACAAAAATTGCTTACATGTGTGAAACCCTATTTGAAAAGCATTTGAAAAGTGATAGATAGCGTGGGACAGAAACTTGCAACTTAATTTGAAAACGGAATCATTTCTTTTCTAGGTTGCTATCAAGATTATCGACCCGAAAAAAGCTGGCGAGGGGTATATGGAGTATTATTTACCTAACGAATATAAGAGTTTGCTGGCAGTCAAGGGATCACAATATGTGGTAAGTACTAGTAATTATTATAAATTAACTAGTTAATTGTAGACATAACCCATGTGTTATATTTGATCGGGTAATCATATTTGACACCCGTGTCTCGTAGCACCGATGGAACTTTTCCCATAGCGGGGATAAAAATTTTTATCGAAATTATTGTTCCAAATTAAGAATATCCATTAGGGATTGTTTTAGTGTATTTTTTACATTGATTTTCGAATGGGGATGATATGAACGTCAATCTCCCGGTTGGGCTGAAATTATAGGATATTTTCCCACCGGGGACAAAATTTTGGCCAAATTTTCAAATCGGATTAGGATTGGGATCGGAGGATTTGTGACACAGGGATGTTATATGGCCTGCGAGAACTTTCTGATTAAAACCTTCAGGTTTTTTTTTGTGTAACTATCGTGCCAAAGTCGAAATATCAGGTTCTTACGTTGAAATTGTATTGTTTTCTTACTAAAAATCAAAAACTTTTAACTCATACTTCCTAAATTTGAAAAATATTTAGACAAAGATGTTTTGAGGTTTTTCTCAGGATAATAGAAGGATTCAGCATGCCACATATCTCAATCCATCTGATTATATCTTAGATTTGGATGTTTCATGAAACCTCTAAATAAAGTTGTGTAAATTAACGCAACACGCAATACACGCAACACGTCTTTCAAATGTTCAAAAGTGCCTTACAATGTTAGATTTCCATTAAAAAAAGAAAACCACGCCGTTGTATTTCGCTGAAGCTTACGCTTGCAATGGGCTCACTACGTGTTCGTGCTCACATGTGTCCAAAATTTCAAATTAAAACATGGAGGCTAGTTACCAGTTCTGCTTTCGTTGACAGAAGAGAGTTTTTGAACAATGATTTTTTTCTATAGGTACAAATATTAGACGTCTTCAGAGGTTCCACAGGAATCGTTTACTTCGTCATGGAGTGCGTCGAGGACGGTGATCTATATGAATATTTGGAGAATGAGGCTTTGCCTGAAGATGAAGCTCAAGACATCTTCAAACAAATCTGCTTGGGGATCAAGCACTGCTTTGACAGGAATATTGTTCATAGGTAATTTGGAAGAATTTCTGTTTGCACTGGACTGACTTAGCCCTTTGGACAAAGAAACATTTCGTTTTCTTACTTCCGAGCTGGCAAATAACGTTGTTTGAACGTTTACCTAACGTTGTATAGACGTTTTGAATGTTAGAATAACGTTAGATATAACGTTGAAATAACGTTTTGTGCCAGCTGGGTTTATTTGACTGAAATTAGAATTTTCCTTTCCTGGCTGCCTTATAACGGGGGCCCCAATAACTAAAAAGTTACATAAAGATTTCCGAGGTATTGCAAACTTTTAACTAACTGAAGAACTAGTGAGTCTTCATCAAGTTAATCATTATAAGCAGTTTTGAATCTTATATTCTTGTACTCTTTCATTTTAATCATTCATTTATTTTCAATTTCAGAGATCTCAAGCCTGACAATATTCTTCTTGCAGAAGATGGCACTTGCAAGTTAACAGGTATATAGATTATATAGATTTTGAAAAAATTCAACAACAATGCTTTCATAATTTGCACAAATGTTAAGGTCGTCTTGATAATGACAAATATCTAAATCTAACGAGGCATTTTTGATATCTTGTGAAAACCATTCTGTAGTCTAAAAACGCTAACATGCTTTCCACATTGCGGCAGAAAAAAAGGATGCACACTACTAAAAAATACTAACGAAAATTCTATGATCTGTTTAAAACATCATCATTTTGTATTTTTTAATTTAAGATTTTGGCTTCGCAAGGAATGTTGGGGATGGATCGCTCCTTTGGGATCGATGTGGCACCAAGGAGTATATGGCACCAGAAATCATCAAAGGTGAAGCCTGGTATAATGGAAAAGCATCGGATCTTTGGAGCTTGTAAGTCTATTTACCCATCAAGTATTCTGATTTTATACGAGAATTGTGTTGGGGTACTCTGTATCAGAGTGTGTCTCACATTTATCGTTTCGTCGTTCCTCTACGAAAATGAATTTTTAAATAAGCCGGATAAGATATCGGATCTATGTACAGACTATGTTGGGGGTGGTGTATGCTTTATTGGTACGGTATCTTCAAGTTAATTTTAGTTGGCTTTGATCAAGGTTGTCGTAAAAACTGAGTCCCGTGTTAACACATTATTCCTTCTTAAAAAACGACTTCAATTTAAGTTTGTGTTTTGAAAAGAATAACAATACCCTCCTACCGATCTATCTATTACTAAAGCCTGAATATACATCCATTCTGAGAGCTGGTTATTCATGTGAGTCTTGGGGGAGGGGGTACTAGGGTTGCATTTTGACGGGGGGGGGGGGGGGTGTGCCGCCCGAATTTTGACCCTTGGACCCTTACCGGGACTAAAAAGGAGAAAACAAAGGAACATTTTCTAGATTTTACGACCCTTATTGGGACAATTTTGACCAAATTTTAATCTTTCCGGGGGTAAAAAGTTGAAATCTTTTTATTTCTCTGACTCTTAGCGGGACTGAAATTTAATTTTTTGACTTTTCCAACCCTTAGCGGGACTTTGGAAATCCAAAAAAGGTACCCTTAAGGACTTCAAACAGTTGAATTGTTAAAGCCACCTCGTTCGGAGGATTTTTAAGCTGTCTTTTAAATTCGTATTTGTCTATTTTAGAGGGATTATTTTGTACGAATTAGTCACCGGTCAACGTCCCTTCGACAACGAAGATAACGATAAACTTTTTCTGAAGGAACAGCAATTGGGCCCAGCATGGCCACCAAGCATGTCTATCGGTAAGTGAAACTTAACAACCACAGCTAGAATTTCCTATAATAAACAGAACCTTTTTCGGGGGTGGAGGAATTTAATCTTGTGACATAATTGAAAGTAGAAAACCTATAAACTCTTATCTTTGAGAGGATTGATATGGTTGCCCTGGAAAAATACTTTTTGACTACAAAACGATGATGAAATTTGTAAAATTCATTAGAAAAAAAGGGCTATTCAGCTGATTGACAAGAGTCTGAATAACGGGAAATCTATTTGTTTGAAAAGTTTTCAGATTGATTGCTTCTTATTCAAGGTGTAAGTTTTCATTCACAACATTCTAATAACCATCACTTTTATTCTAGCATGCAAGAACTTGATAACATCATTGTTGAATCAAGATCCAGAAAGACGACCGTCAATTGAAATGGTTTTGAAAAGTCCATGGTTATGTGAATCGAACTTGCCAACAGAAAAGGTAATTTTGAATAACATATTGAAAATAAAATAGAATCAAAAAGTGCTCAAGCTAATTTTGAAAAAAATCGAACGAAATATCAAAAAAGTATAAAGTAATAACTTGTAATTGCTATTACGTTGTACTACCAATATAAGGCTGGCAAAAATTAAATAGCACGGACATAATAAAAGATACAAAACCCCTTAGAAAACAAAAGTACACGTTTTTTATAAGAACATCTAAAATTTTTGAAGCTTTCGGATGATCTTTACATAGTCTTAGTGTTGTTCCTAAAACCTAAGAATACTTTTAACATGTTCTTATTTTTACCACTTTGGAAGTATTTTCGTCCATTTTCCTAATAAATTGGGTATTTTTGAGACTGCAAAGACTTAGAATGTTTTTAACTTGTTCTTAGAATTTTGGCAATCGAAGCCTTATGTTCTTATATAGTTTGCTCATACAGTATAGAAAATTTTAATAACAATGTCAGCATATAATACTTTAAAATTAATTTATTTGTAATTTTCAGAGCACACAACATGAAAATGTTTCATACTTACATCGATCAGAAAAAGTTCCTTCTCATATCAGTGATAATGTTGTCAATCAACAGTCAGAGAAATCAGCTGTACCAATCACTAAAGCAGGCCACAAACACAAGTTGGAGGATTTCATCGACGTAGACAAATATGAACAATCCAAATTGAAAATAAAACGACAAAAAAATTCGGACAAGATTGGGACAAACCGTCTATATATGGACGCTTTTACTTGGCAGAAAATCAACCAACAGATTTGTTGTACAAATCGAATAAAATATCATTTTATCAACGAAACAAGCTCAGAATGCAACAGTCATTACAGAATGGCTAGCCAAACCAATATAGCCAATTCAAATAGCAAAACACATTATGGAATACCACCCCCAACTAATAATCACCAGACGAGATCGGCCAATTCAAATAGCAAAACACATTATGGAATACCACCCCCAACCAATACTAGTAATCACCAGACGAGATCGGCCAATTCAAATAGCAAAACACATTATGGAATACCACCCCCAACTAATAATCACCAGACGAGATCGGCCAATTCAAATAGCAAAACACATTATGGAATACCACCCCCAACTAATAATCACCAGACGAGATCGGCCAATTCAAATAGCAAAACACATTATGGAATACCACCCCCAACTAATAATCACCAGACGAGATCGGCCAATTCAAATAGCAAAACACACATTATGGAATACCACCCCCAACTAATAATCACCAGACGAGATCGGCCAATTCAAATAGCAAAACACATTATGGAATACCACCCCTAACTAATAATCTCCAGACGAGATCGGCCAGTTCAAATGGCAAGACGCAGCATGGAATACCACGCCCAACTAATAATCACCAGACGAGATCGGCCAATCAAATAGCAAAACACACATTATGGATACCACCCCCAACTAATAATCACCAGACGAGATCGGCCAGTTCAAATGGCAAGACGCAGCATGGAATACCACGCCCAACTAATAATCACCAGACGAGATCGGCCAATTCAAATAGCAAAACACATTATGGAATACCACCCCCAACTAATAATCACCAGACGAGATCGGCCAATTCAAATAGCAAAACACATTATGGAATACCACCCCCAACTAATAATCACAGACAAGATCGGCCAATTCAAATGGCAAGACGCAGCATGGAATACCACCCCCAACTAATAATCACCAGACGAGATCGGCCAATTCAAATAGCAAAACACATTATGGAATACCACCCCCAACTAATAATCACCAGACGAGATCGGCCAATTCAAATGGCAAGACGCAGCATGGAATACCACCCCCAACTAATAATCACCAGACGAGATCGGCCAATTCAAATAGCAAAACACATTATGGAATACCACCCCCAACTAATAATCACCAGACGAGATCGGCCAATTCAAATGGCAAGACGCAGCATGGAATACCACCCCCAACTAATAATCACCAGACGAGATCGGCCAATTCAAATAGCAAAACACATTATGGAATACCACCTGCAACTAATAATCACCAGACGAGATTGGCCAATTCAAATAGAAAAACACATTATGGAATACCACCCCCAACTAATAATCACCAGACGAGATCGGCCAATTCAAATAGCAAAACACATTATGGAATACCACCCCCAACTAATAATCACCAGACGAGATCGGCCAATTCAAATGGCAAGACGCAGCATGGAATACCACGCCCAACTAATAATCACGAGATGAATTCAGGCACGTCGCATGGAAACAGGAATGAAGGGATAGCCGGTCAAACCAACAATCTACCTGATATAAAAAATAAAAACACAAAAAATACCAACAGAAATTTTATTGCTAGAAAAAAGCAGTTTATTACTTTGCTTTTTTTCGATAAAAATGTCATTAGAAAATATCGATTTGTTTACATGAAACGACAAAAGGACGTCCCTCCGACAGATTTAAGATCAATGATATCAGAACTGGTACCAAGCTTGCGTCCAGATAGAAAACCTCCCTGGTATTGTACAAAACAAATAAAAATCGTCAATTTACACCATCTTGAAATGCAAAAGATTATTGAACTTTAATAACTCGTTTGTAAGACTAATTCCAAGGCTTTGGTTAAGTATCGCAAGAGGAAGTATCACAAGAACCTCGACAATAACAGCCGTAGCTTTGTTGATTTGAAATATAAAGTCATATAATTGTCTGGGCTGTAAAAAATATAAATATTATAACAATTATATCAATTAATAAAAATATATCTTTAAAATTAAAACATCATCGTGTTTTTTCTTTTTACACAGAAAATCCCAAGCAGTTTTGGGAATACATTTGATTTGTTTGTGATTTTGTCTTACCCATTTAGTCAAATGTTTTTTTGCTTCATTTTTCATTGAAATTTTGATCAGATATAAACCTTCCCATGATTCACCCCATCCAAAAAAAAAGGATATCATTATTGGGGGGTCATTATTCCTTCTTAGTTACTACCCTTTTACGATATCCCTGTTTCACAATATTTACATAAACAATGTCTCTGTTTCACATCCATTTAAAGACACCCCTGTCTCACAATCTTTCGACAACACTTGTGGTTCACAACCTGTCAATACCTCCTAGTTTCAAAACCTTAATCATTTTTGCTCCGGCCTAGGAGCCTTAAATTCTCTCTCGTCCGACGACGACGACGCTTAAGACATTTTTTGTTTGTTTATCTAATCCGATAATCTATTCCGATTTAATAAAAACGGATTACCTGATTCAAATAATACTGTGTTAACCCTTTCCAGACGCATTATTTCACGGCTATATGACGCAAACAAAAATTTGATTTTTGACTGGCTTCACTAAAATTGCAATAGAAAGTGATTGATAAAAGATATCACGATAAGTAATACCTCGTTTTTTTCACATGTAATAGGGGTTTTGAAATACCAAAAAAAGATTTTTAAATATGGCTGACACCTGGTCACGTGACCGAAAAATCGGCAGATTTTTTTTCGGAAAGGCAAAATTTTTGACTTTGAATAAAGAAATAGAGTAAAAGGCATTTGCTTTACGCTTTGAACTTTGAATATGATTTAGAGAATTTAATTACTGGCCGGGTAAAAAAAATTTCATTTCAAAAGCTTTCCAAGAATCTGAGTAAAGTGATTTTTTGTCCAAATTTTTGAGCAATTTTTCCCTTACAGATTTAGCCTGAGTAAATTTACAACAAACAATGAAAATTTATAATTCTAGTTGTAAACAAGATATCGAAAAGCGGTTTTTTGCAGGTTACGGGAAATTTATCTCAAAATCATTATTCAAAACCATGTTATTGTATTTTGGCGCGAAAACTGTTAAAATCTTTTACAAAGCTATGGGCCACCCGGTGGCCCGTGCGTCATATAGGAACACGATTCATGGGCCACCCAGTGGCCCGTGCGTCCGGAAAGGGTTAAGAAAAAGATGGCTGCCGAAAGTCGACTAGTTGACTGTGTAGCAAATACTGGCAAATCTCAGTGATAAATTGATCATTTTCATCATTATTCATGATGTTTTGGACATGATTTATGAGAAGTTTGATGCATACTGGCTCTCTAACAATGTGGAAAGACTTTGGAGAAATTTTGGCCATGAATCGTCAGCTGATCGAGTGCTTAAAAAATCTTGCATATGGCTAACCATAAAATTCTGTTGGTAACTTGACAATGAAACTTTCAAACACACATCCATTGGAATTTAAAAGAGAATACTAAAATTACTACATTACAGTGAAAATTTGAAAACGATCTGAGTAGTTTTTGTGGTGTTATGTTTATGGCTGAAAATGATCCTGTTTTGTATTCATCATTATTGTTGACTGGCAACCGTTCCTTTTGATTCTTCAAACCCGACACATATTTTCTACAAACATATCACTATGAGAATTCAATAAAGAATACTAAAACACAATTCCTGTGTAAATTTGAACAAGAATGGAGAAATTTTCACAGTTTTATGGCTGAAAATGATCGTTTTTGGACTTTTTGTCTCAATTTCATCGCGGCTGGCGACCGTTCCTATTGATTTTTCAAACCCGACACAGATTTTTTACAAACATATCGCTATGAGAATTCAGTAAAGGATACTAAAACACAATTCCTTTGAAAATTAGGACAAGATTGGAGAAATTTTCACAGTGTTATGGCTGAAAATGATCGTTTTTGGACTTTGTCGTAATTTCATCGCGGCTTGCGACCGTTCCTTTTGATTTTTCAAACCCGACACAGATTTTTTATAAACATATCACTATGAGAATTCAGTAAAGTATACTAAAACACAATTCCTGTGTAAATTTGAACAAGATCGGAGAAATTTTCACAGTGTTATAACTGAAAATTCATTTTTGGACTTTGTCGTAATTTCATCGTGACTGGCGACCGTTCCTTTTGATTTTTCAAACCCGACACAGATTTTTTACAAACATATCACTATGAGAATTCAATAAAGGATACTAAAACACAATTCCTGTGTAAGTTTGAACAAGATTGGAGAAATCTTCACAGTGTTATGGCTGAAAATTATCGTTTTTGGACTTTGTCGTAATTTCATCGTGCCTGGCGACCGTTCCTATTGATTTTTCAAACCCGACACAGATTTTTTACAAACATATCACTATGAGAATTCAATAAAGGATACTAAAACACAATTCCTGTGTAAGTTTGAACAAGATTGGAGAAATCTTCACAGTGTTATGGCTGAAAATGATCGTTTTTGGACTTTGTCGTAATTTTATCGCGGCTGGCGACCGTTACTTTTGATTTTTCAAACCCGACACAGATTTTTTACAAACATATCACTATGGGAATTCAGTAAAGGATACAATTCCTGTGTAAGTTTGAACAAGATCGGAGAAATTTTCACAGTGTTATGGCTGAAAATGATATATTTTGGACTTTGTCGTAATTTCATTGGCTGGGGCGACCGTTCCTTTTGAAGATTTTTCAAACCCGAAACAGGTTTTTTCCAAATATACCACTATTTATTACATACACACTATTGTAACCATTTTATTTGGTTTATCCTACTCTCCTCCATAAATTATCCCAACAGAAAAAATAATGCTTAGCTAAAAGCTGTGGCCTCTAATTAGGCTATTTTTCTCCCCAAAATTTTATCCGGACAATCAAATTAACAGCGCATCATGGCTTCACTATTGGCAAGTTTAGAAAAAAAGGCAAGAAAGTGCATGTGTAATCACTTAGAAGAGCTAAACTTCTAGCTGGTTTATTTATTTGTTAAGATTATTTCTCATACTCGCTCTGCAATAGAATTATTACTTTGCTTTCTGATCTGTTCTGATTAGTAGTTTGTGGGCAACATTCTAACACAACTAACTCAACAAGCTCATCTTTCACATCTTTTAATCTCTTAAGCCGGAGCTTCCAGCGCAGCTGGTTTATTCATATTCATCTTGAAACCCATAGGTTCCAACAAATATCTTCTTAACGAAGATTATAAAGACGCGTCCATCTTTTGGTTGACAGAGGAATGGGCATCAGTAGAGAATCTTGGAAGTCATCTCAATGTACCTTTGTTTAAAGAAAGATTCACCAATCAAATCACACAAATGTTACGTGAGCCGAGAGTGCTAGCTGCATGTAATAAAGATTGTATCAAAATTGATATGAAATATTAACAAAACAAGAAGAAAACCTATAGAACATATCAAGCTGAATGCTTTCCAGCTTCGGCCTTAGATTTTACAAAAATTATAACATCTTTTCCTCCGAATTATATAAAAGAGTCAGACCTCTCCTCATGTCCTCGTCCTTAGAAGAATCATCGAAAAATTGAAAAATCATAAAAAGGAAGCAGTCATTTCATTAATAGATTTCATAAAAGCCTTTGAGTTGACTCCGTAAATTAAATCGCTCTTATAATGTTTGAGAATTCCACGTATGGAATTCCCGTTCGTTACTATAGTTAGCGGCATTATAATCTTGTACAAACACACATAAAGACACAGCTTCAGTTTTGACTACAGAGGAGGGAGAAACCGAACCTTTCACTATTAAAACTGGTGATCTACAAGTCGATTAACTCGCACCCGTTCTTTTCATCATCGTCTTGGATTATTACGCTTTTCATAAACTTCTATCCCTTCAATCATGGTTTCACACTAAAACTTCGTCAAAGTCGCCGTCATCCAGCTGAATGTCTCTCCGACTTAGATTACGCTGACGATATCGCTTTAATCGAGAGCGAAATTTTTGCTGCTCAGGATTTGTTGACAGCGCTGTTGAAAAAGCATGTCAGGACGTTGGTATCTTTCTAAATGCACCAAAAATAAAATACATGCATCTCAATCCATCATCGGACACACGATTAAATCCCAAAATTGAACTGGTCCACGATTTCAAATATCTTGGGAGCTTCACTGGCACCATCAATCTTCTCTTTCATCTTTACTTTTCGTCTTCATTTTCGAAATTTTTGAAAGAATTGAAAGTTTTAGAACCCGGGGGGGGGGCAGTGGGTTTACCAACTGACGGTGTGTGCGGCAAAAAATTTGGCTTTTAGAATCGCACCCTCTTACAGTGCAGAACGAAATCGGTGAAATTCGTACCCCTGCAGTGCATTTTTTTCAAAATTTAAACTCTTTTAGAGCAAAAAAATCATAACTTTCGAGCAAAAAAATGATTTGCTGAAATTTCCACCCATACAGTGCATTTATCAAAAGTCCACCCTTGCAGTGCATTTCTGATATTTTGAAAAATATACCCTTAATTAACCGCGCACATAATACCCGTCGGTCAATTTGCCTGACTACCCCCCCCCTCTGGTTTTAGAATCATCCACTTAAGATCATTTTCAACGAGGAATTACTTCTAACTATATCTTTTGTCCTTATCAATTGTATCAAAAACTTCAAGACGAGCGGACTGACAGTGACAATTTTTTTTAACACTACATAACAGAAATCTGTGGCGGAGAATGATGGTGGATGGGTGGATTTCACCGCCCGTTATATAACCTAAATACCCACTTTATTTATTCCTCTCGGAAATATTACAGTGTGCTTCATTCACCTTGGCCGACTATTAATTTCGAGTGAAAATCAATTTAAATTTTTATGCTAGGAGCGGAGGGTAATCTTGAACAGAAATCGAAAGTGGAATTTGTACCAAAATTCTTCAAGTTGAGTTGTGAGTGGTTTTAACAGGTTTCATGCTTTGTTATCATATCAAAAACACTTAAGCAACAAGCAACAATTATGAAATTTTAGTGCATTCTTCAAGTGGCGATGGATGGTGTAATCAACAATTTCCCTCCTGTAAGTATACATACACCGTCGTATAGGGATATCAACCTTTCACGTGCGTTTGCGTAGGGTAAAATGGCGAAATGCGAAAATCGAATTTGGCAAAAAAATTTTGTAAAATGACCCCACAAGATTTGACTATATCTTTTTATTCCATGAAGAGATTACTTTCAAATAAAAAATGTATTAACAATGAATGGGTAAGCTTTCTAGAAATCCAAACATAAATTGTATAGCTTTTACCAAAAAATAGCACTTTAGGATCAGAAACAGTCAAAAACCAGTTTTCTCCAATTTTCTTCGAGTTACAGGAATTAATTCCTTGTTTGTTTTGATCTGAAATTTTCAGTCGGGGTGGCCATCATGGTTCCCTTGCTCATATCAGGGGGGGCCGAGACGGGGGTAAGAGAATTAAAGTTTCTAAGTAAATTCTTAATTATCACCCAAAAAAGTGCCTTCTGTATGTCCATATCTTTTAAATAGATTGTCCCAGCCTTATCCCTCTTTCAGTAAAGCTTCCTATATCTTTTGTCCTTCAGAAAAACCAAAATATTTGGCCCTTAAATTGCTTGCTTTCAGTTCCTGAGCCAGTAGTGTGACCCCCCTGTATTCTATTTGTGACCCCTGTATTTCACGCGGGTTTTTTAATAGATAAGTCACATGACTCAAATCCCGCAGTCTTATTGGACTAGAGAAAGCGAAAGTGAAATCGCGCGATCTGATTGGATGAAAAAAGACCGCGGGAGCTGGAAACGAATGGAATTCTCTAGAATTCTCATTTTAAATTCAAGATGGCGGCGAGAAAAGCACGTCTTTTGCTTTGGACGAAAGGTTGTAAATTCTGGTTGATTTTAAGGTTTTATCTTATCTTATCTCATTTACTTTAATTAGTAGAGGCTTCTTCAATGTTTGGGGAAGGTAAGTCTGTAAAAGTTATTTGTTTTTCGGTGGAAAAAAGTGTTTAAAAAAGCATTTTTTGTGCTCAAGGTTTATTTTTCTTCGCAAATTTTTGTCTTCGATCTTAAATAGATGAACGAGTATTTGACTGATGCTTATGATTTTTCCATAGAACATAGTAAAACTATTCAGGAACTTAGACCTTTTTACAGAATTTCAAAAAATCTGTTAGTTCTGGAGATATATTGAAAAGTTTACACTTCGTTCGTGTTTCGCGTTCCCAAACCAAACGCACGTGCTTTAGAAATAAATAAACCAAACAGGATCTAGCTAGCCTAAGCCAATGATAAAATAAAATTATATTGCCATTTATATGTATTGACTACAAAGTGTTTTGAATTAACTTTGTATTTTAATGACCAGCCAGATCATTCATTTGAGAGCTATATGCATGTTACACAAGTCAGTCAGGCACATCCTGGTCAGGCAAATGAACGGGGTGAGCATTTGCATGGGGTATTCGTCACCCCCAGTGTAAATGAGATAGGGCGTCTCAGGCTAAAAGCGTGAAAATGAATAAAAATGAACTTCAAACTGAAAACGGGAAAAAATGAAGAAAACTGGGAACTTTATTCTTTCGTTAAAGTTTCTTCAATCTTCGAAGACAAAATGACCCATGGAAAAAAAAATTCATCTATTATGCAGTTCTTTGAAATGAAGCAAAATATTTCCAACCCAGTTCAATTGCGTGGGGTATTCAGTGCTATTACATCACTTTTGTTTTCGACCCCTTGCATTTGCCACCAATCGCAAGTGAAAAATACCCCGTTCATTTGCCAGGATGTGTATGACTGCAAGTCCAAGTGTTTCAACCGGTATTTCAACAAAGCCATATTTTGGTTTGTACAGAAATTTTGCCCGCTCAAATCAAAACAACAAAATGGTCAAACTCACTAAAGCAAAACATTGCCGCCACCGCATTTCCCTGGATAAAAATTCTGGTCACGTGACCATCCGTGATTTTAGACCAATGAAAACGCTTCATTTCCCTGGATTAAAGTTGTGTCTACACTAACACGCGGAAACTAGCTTGAAAAAGAGAGAGAAAACCGGGGGTTAAAATGAATTTTTCTCCCTTCTTGCCTTGCGGGAAACATAAAAGACTTTAAGAGCCCATTAAGAAAGGGGTGATTATATCATAAATAAATTATGTAAGTAAGTGATATTTTAAGTAATAAGTTCATTAACAATTTTATTTTGAAGTTTGTTTTTAAAAACAAAACAAAAAAAATTTTGCCAAAATTAATTTTCGCATTTCCCATTTTTACCCTATGCAAACGAGTGTGTATTGTGTACTTATTACTTTTCTGTGCAGGAGAATGTTAAAAATCCCTTTCAGTTAGTCACACTAGGAAATCAAGGAAAGAAAAAAATGAATTTCAAAAAAGAAAATGAAAATGAAATGATGTGCAATGTTATATTATATATTTTATTTAAAAGTGTAGGTCTGTGCTGTGCTGTCTGATTAAGTTTGATTAGCGGTTTGGAAGTTTACTTTTATATTAAAGTACAATGTATTAATATTGAAATAAAACATAAAACACTATCAAAAGATTTGACATATACATGCCTTTTTCAAGTGTTGAAAGTTGAGTTATTATTTACAAAAATGATTTTTGTTTATTTTGATTTTTTTAGTTACACATGTTTCACTTTCATCAGAATTTTATAATGGTGATTAAGAAAAATACTAAAAAAGAATCTGGTTTTTCATCTTTTATCTCCACTTATAGCCTTTCACAGAGTATGCATGTCCAAGGAGAGGCCAAGCTAATTTTCATCAGAAGACAAGAGCAGCTTGCAAAGACGGTACTGCTGGAAATGTTGGGTAATTGATTCTGCCTGTCAAAATTACATTTTATATTATCATAAGTACAATTTACCATTAAAAATTCTGCAATTATATGGCCTGCTTCTTTTATAAAAGACAGGTGAATTCATACCTGTTGATCTGAGGTTACACTTCTAAGAAATTAATTATGTGAATTTTTAAAAGAGAAAGAATTCATTATGTAGCTCTACTTCTTATCACTGAAGAGAGAAGAGTTTTAGTATTTTTCTGGCACACTCGTTACACGATTTTTCTTTTATGAGAATAACTTCTATGAGAATATAATCAGGGTGAGATTTCGGCAATAAAAAAAAATAAGAATAATGCTCACCCTCAACCAAAGTACATACACTATTCTTATAAAAGAAAAAGCGTGTATTAATATAATATCTGTAATATTATTTTATAGATTGAAAGTTGTCAAGAGCATTGTGATAGGAGATTTATCTGTTGGGAAGACAAGCCTTATAAACCGGTAAAATGTACAGTATTACAGATCCTGAAAATCGCAATTTTAAGAAAAAAGAGATTTTTAGTCCTATTTGGGTTTTATCTACTACATCACAGTGCATGTTGTCTTTATCTGCATCTATTAGAATTATTAACTTTTTGGCTTAAAAACTCTCTAATTATAATTTAGACCATGTTTAGACGTTATGGTTTTTTGTCGCTCCGGTGTGGTTTCTGTTACGAATCGAGAGTGTTCATATTGGTTTCGGAACTTTTCGGAGCAAGAAAACGGAGCAGTTCAGTTCCGATGAAAATATTGGTGGAGTGAAACCGTTTCCATGGCTGGAACCCCCCCCCTGGCCTGAGGGGGGGGGGCTAAAAGGTCGAGCAGCAATTGGTACCTGATTTTAGCTTGTGGCTAGGGGGGACTAACCATGTTAGGGGTCACCTAAATTTTTTCAGATGGACCTGGGGGCTAGATTCTATGTTTGGTGATTGAATTATAAGCAGCCTACCAGACCATAGGTTGACACTTTCTCATCTTATATTTTAATCTAAGCAATATACTTAAAAACTGACAATTTGGTATCTAATATATTATCTGCAGTGCCGTAGCAACTGGGGGGGGCAAGGGGGGCTATGTCCCCAATAATTTTTTCAAAAATTGTTATTTTGCAAAATGCAAAGTTTTTCTTTTTTATTTGTCATAATTGTCTTATAAGTGCATGTTTTGAGTGCATTTTCAAGCAATCTAGAGCTCAAATTTTCAAAATTTTCCCCCTCGGCCCTCGCGGTGTCACTTAACTTCTGCCCCCTCAAATGAAAATGCTTCCTACAGCACTGATCTGTAAAAATTCTTTAATCCTGTTGCATTTGCTTAGATAAAAAATTGGTCTGGCAAGGGATCTGCACCCTGACTTACAAAACCTTGATAATCTGGCATGAACCTTCAGTTCAGTACTTAGCTTATCTCTTATTTCTTAGGGCATTTTATTCTATTTAGCAATAAGCTAAACTAACTGTTGTATTTGTTTGATTGTTTGAAAAGGATTTTCGGGTTAGGGGTCACCTAAAATATTTGGCAACCAGGGGTTAGCTAAATCTTAGGGGTCACCTGAATTCTTAGGGGGCACCTAAAACCTGCTGCCAAGCTGCCATGATCCGTTTTGCTTTGTAACATCTTCTTTTTTGACGTTCACACTTGTTTCGGAACCATTTCATTTCGGAACGATACGAAACCGTGTAACGTCTAAACATGGTCTTAGATGATTAAAATAATAAAATAAAAAAAGAACATCTTTGATGATTTTGTTTATTGATTTTATAATATAGTTATTGCCGGAATCTGTTCGAGAAAGATTACAAACCAACCATTGGAGTGGAATTCGAGCTAAAGAAATATATGATTATTGGTCAAGAGTTTCATATGCAAATGTATGTACATGTTTTTTCTATGAAGAAACTATAAGCTCTAGTTTAGACGGCCCACTTTTTGCCCTGCCTATTCTAATTATGAATTAAAGAGGGCATAAAGTGGGCTGTCTAAAGTGATGCATAGCCCTCTTTTGACGTCAATGTAATGTCTTCTTTCAAACCTTTCCAAGCAAAGACTTTAACAACCAACTTTGTGCCCTCTTTCTGCCTACTCTAACAATTAGAATTTTTGTAGAATTTTAGAACATAAGGCTGGGATGGCCATAATATTAAGAACAAGCTAAGAAAAATTTAAGGCTTTAGGGACTCTAAAACACTATTTCTTAGGAAAATGGACAAAAAATACCCACAAAATGGGAAAAATAAGATCATGTTAAAACCTGGGGGGCACTCGATTTCGAAACGACGGTATGTGCCGCGCAAAATCTGCTTTTCAAAATCGTACCCTTACAGTGCAGTTCAGTCTGGCTGAAAAGGTACCCTCTCGGTGCACTTTCTCTTGATTTACCCAACCCTTTTATAGTGCACTATGTTTCTCAGCTGTAAATTTGCGTGAAAGAAGAAGCTTGGGAAATTTTCTGTTTCAAAAAAAACTGACAAAAATTATTCTTGTCATCGGTAATTATCAGACAATAGAAACTTTTTCAAACAAACGAGAAGTAAAAACCTTTCTTTTTAACAATTGTTTTAAATTTGTTTTAAAATTCGACCCTTGCAGTGCCTTCCAGTGCAATCTCACAGAAACACACCCTTACAGTGCATTTTGGGATGCTGAAAAACCCCAACCTTAAGCGTGACACATGACGTAGGCCAGTTCATATGAGTGCCCCCCCCCCGGTAGTTAAGACCATTTTAGTCTTAAAACTCGAAAAGAAAAGAAAATCCGAATGCTTCAAATTTTTTGATGTCGATTATTAATTATTAAATATCCACACTGTATCAATATCAAGTTTTTCTCATTTTCTGGAGGAGATGAAACAGTGTTTTATTATTCAAAGTGCGATGGAATTTCTGTAATTTTATACTTTTTGTTATTGTAAGAGCTTCTTACTTTTATACATACAGGTGGGATACATCAGGCGAAGAAAGATTCAAAAGCATCACCGGTGCCTATTACAGAGGTGCACATGGTAAGTTAAAGATTTTATTTTTACATAAGTGCTCCCGTTTCATATCAGACACATATTTCATATCAGGACAGTGTCTCCCTATTGTTATAGTATGCTGATATAAGCGAAAAATCTTTTTCTTTTTCTCTTCCATGCCAATCTTGCTCCACATCCGTGTCAATCCAATGTGAAAAAGCTTATAAATTAAAATTGATAAGTAAGCAAACGATATCACTCTTATTTAAAAACAAAACCTTTAACACAACCGAAACGTTTTCAGACCCATCTATTTTGCTTCAAAATAACGAATAATACTATGGAACTTATTTTTGCAAGAACTAATTTTGGAGAATTCGTCCAGTTTAGGCAAAATTTGCCAAAATTAGTTCTTTCCAAAATAAATGTGTTTTTACTCTTTCGCCAAAATTAATTTTTTTTTGAATTTAGCCATAAATAACCCTTAAATTCATCAAAATTGCTCCAAATAAGGCGAAATAGGACAGATTAAGCATCTAATTTGCCAAAATTAGTTCTCTCAAAAATTAAAAAGCTTGACCATTCGCCAAAATAAGTTCTCGCCAATATTAAAAATCTTGCTGCTTACCAAAATTAGATCTTGCCAAAATTAGTTTCCTTAAAATGTTCTAGAAAGATAATTTGGGTTGAGATAGAAAAGAAATGAATTCGTCTCTTTATATGCATCAATTTAGAAGCAAAAAGCTCATGAGTAGATCTTATCGGAGTTTTTGATTTTTCTAAAAAAGCGATGTATTGTGGGATTGTTTCGGGAGTATTACAATAGAATTCCCTCGAGTAATTCCTAAGATATTTCTATTGTCGTAGTCCCGAAACAATACCACAATGCATCGCTTTTTTAGAAAAATCAAAACTCCGATAAGATCTATTACAGCAAATTTGTCTAGCTAGATTTTTATTCCAGTTTTGTTAGAAACACTTCTTTAGGATAAAAGCATACGGTAAATAGTAGGGGACCAATCCATAGGATCCGTAACATCTTTTATGCGACGCAACTGCATGTAGTTAGTTCGAAAGTAGGAAGGTTTTTAAGACTTGTTTGAGAGGGGGCTCGCGAATTAGGCCCGGCAAAAGTTTTTATCACTAAAAGACTGACGTTTACAGACAAAACTGTAAGGGTAAAAAATGGGTAAAAAATTGACGTTTTTCAAAAGTCGAATTTGAAAGAAATGATCGGAAAGAGCATGAAATGATGCGCAAAAAAGTTTACTACAACAAGTCTGATACTCGAACGCACGAAGAAATACGGCCATCTAAAGTTTGAAATTCTGTCAGATAGAGTACGATTGACGTCAAAGTTTGTCTAAACCGTACGGGCCTAAGGATTGGCCCCCTACTAATAACGTTTTCTTTTTTTTCAGTTGTGATTGTGGTTTTTGACCTGAATGATCCTCATTCCTTTCATGCCACAAAGTAAGTTTTGCTATTATGTAATCTCAAGCAGGATTTTAGTTTTGACTTTACACATTTGGCAGGAGCGATGGTCGAGTGGTCAAAGGCGTAAGCGTCTGAAACCAGGGGTTCGCGGTTCGAATCCCCGCTCCTTCCGATGTTCCGTTCAGTTCATAGATAGCCAAGCCAAATGGACGTGGACCCCGTGAAACAATCGAATAACTGGCTAAAAGTCCTAGATTGCTGGGCTATCCACGTAAAATATCGACTCTATCTATCTACTCCTCGGTATACAGCTTGTCAGCATAACGTCCAAGCACAATGGAATTCCAAGGCATTACAATCACTCTTTTGTTCTTATCAATTTTCATTATTTGAAAAACCAGGATTTTCATCAAATACATAAAAAATATCTTCAGATATTTCATTAAACTTTTGTAAATTACAATAACGAAGTCTACTTCAAGAAATAAAGGGCCATTCCAGTGTCGCTTGTACCTTCCGTACTATAAATTTCAACGTGTTTATTATAATGCAGAGCAAAATTTTCGTAAAACTGCTAAGTATATTATATCTACGTGAAAAAAAGGGTTAATATATTTCAAACTAACACATATTACCTACCTTCGTAATAAAAAGCTCTTTCAACAAGGTAATTTTTAATTACGAACCGGTCCTGTCAAAATAGAAAAAAAAAAACAAGATCCAAGCAGGGTCGAAGGGTCGTAGTAGTGGTGCAGTGGTAGAGCATCCGGCTACGGTTCTCGAGGTTGTAGGTTCAACCATTGAGTTTCAAGCCCGAAGGGCTAGAGGTCAATCTCTAACCTTTCTCAGGCAAGAAAAATTGAAGCCTTAAAATATGCGCCGTATTTTTGATGACGGATTGAATCTAGCAATTCCTTTGTTTTCGAGTGATATATTTTTCAAAATTAGGCGGTAAATTTTAGTTTCAATCTGTCATTTGTGTAAAAACCAGGCGGGTCGCTCAAGGCCGCGCAACTTTGGTAGGATTTGTTGGCTTCAACTCAATGGGTGCTCTTCGGGCTTGAAACTCAATGGGTTCAACCCCCAGCCAGGTCATACCGAAGATTCTCAAAATGGTACTTGATGCCCTCTGCTTGATGCTCAGCAATTAAGATAAGGATCAAGGGTAGAGCAATCCAGGGAGAAAGAGTGGCGCCCTCCCCTACCTTCGGGTAGATAGCTATCGAAAGAGGAGCCTTCGGGCTGCCTCTGCTGTGGTCAGCTGTGTTTGCAGACTTACTTTACTAGTTTTTATCTTTTCTTTAAGCAATTGGTTGAATGACGCTCTGGACAAAACAAGGAATACAACGCCTGAGATCTTTTTGATTGGAAACAAATTGGATCTAATGGTATGACAATTAAACTTTTGTATAGTTACCTTTTTAAACTATGAATCCAAAGGGGCTTCGAGGTTTGACTTTCTTAAAATGACCTTCTTAACATGGTTAAGGGGTTCTCTAGAACTCAATAATTGCTAAATTGCCAAAAGTAATGACTAAGTAAAAACCCTGTAAGAACCCATTTTCAAAAATTTCAAAATTTGATATCTCGATTTTAGAATACTATTACACAAAAATACTTTGAGGTTTTACTAAGGACCACAGAAGGTTTCTGTAATCTAAATCTCTCACTCAAACCATCTGATTATCCCTTTAAAATTTTGTCAAATGTTTTGGAAAGTAAGGAACGGAAAAAAATCAGAAAAGTAATCAAGAATTCCACGGTGTTAAAAGCTTTATTATAATGTTTTTATGCATTGTAGATTTACAATAACTACTACTTATTTCGGTTCACAATATCTCGGAAGTCCATCTAACGTCAATAAGACCATGTTCAGACGTTACTGTTCCGTTTCGCTCCGAAACGAAACGGTTCCGAAACGAGTGTGAGCGTCAAAATTGGAAAAGTCAAAACAGAAGACGTTGCAAAGCAAGCAAAACAGATCGAAACGGTTTTGCTCCACTATTTTTATCGGAACGGAACTGCTCCGTTTTCTTGCTCCCAAACGCTCCCAAATTTTAGTATGAACACCCTTACAATCCGTAACGAAAATCACACCGTCGAGTGAAACGGTAATAAAGTTTATACAATACAAAGCAGTTTTATAAAAAATGGTACTATTTTATATAAATTTTAAACAAAGATTTCAATTGCTAACAGCAGAATCTGCCCATTTCTTTGCCTACTATAACAATTAGATTAGGAACGAGAGCGAAGTTTACCCGGGTCGAATGAGCATGCGTCAATGTAATATTCATTTAACCAGGGTAAACTTAACTCTACTAAAAGGATTGGGTTTGGGCTAACAAAGGTAAAAAGAAATGACGTCAAAATACGATCCGCCAATGAAATGGCTTTGGACATTTCACGTCATTCAAACGTAAAAATTCGAACCTAGTCTTTTCCATGCTTCTTTTAGCGCAAGGGTTGTCTGTAAAATTCATGGCAGAACGTTATAAGTGAAATATAATATGGTATATGTTACTGAACTGGTTAGCGCAAAGCTAGAGAGTGCTTTAAGCTTTTCAAAGCAAAAAAAAGTGAATATCGCAAAAAATTATGTTGTTATTGTTTTTAAAAATCTACGAAGCTTCTGATTGGTCAAGCGCTGTAATTCCATTGTATGGTTACGTGACCTAGATAGGCTTTCTTATCTAACCACGGCACACTTTTGACCCAAAGCACTCCATCTAGCCTTCCGGGCTTTATATGAATATGTGGTAAATAGGTGTATTTTGTGCAGCTATCTGTGCAAGGATTTACGAGTGTATGTGCAGGTTACGTGGCTAATGGTATTGTGATTTACTGTGTAAAATTTATTGGATCGCTTTGTATCAAAATGTTCGTCAGTTATTTCCATCTCCTAAAAAACTCCATACTTCAGACTGTTGACATGAACAGCCCTTATTGAATACGATGTTGTTAATATCACGTGCTTGAGGGTTGTAAACTTGCGTGAGAACTTCCAATTTTGCACATTGTCCAATTCCACCCATACATAATGGTTTGGTGTCTTTCAGACAGATGACGTGCTGGTGAACTTCTGGAATGTACCTGATAGAATAATTGTAGACGATGTTATCGTCCGTTACAGTGATAGTAAAGGTGGGAAAATATGGTGGTATGGTGTTATGGGAGTATACGGGAAAAAATCTGCGGGAGAGTTTCGAAAACTGGCAACTCTACCGACTGTAAACTCTTTTCGGCAAAAAAAGGGTAACCCCCCCCCCCCCAGGAAACCACAATCGATTTGTAAGTGTTCTAAAATAGGGTTTTAACGCTAGACTTAAGACTTAAGACTTGGTGTGAGTCGATCCAAAAGTTCAAAAATAGTCCAATAAGGCTCAGAATAAAGCCTGGAAGTCTGCCAACCCATCCCAAATTGAAATATTCGATTAAATTAAAGAGATAGCCCAAAATGGACTTTCTCGCCGGAACTTTAAATCTTGAAAAACGTTAAAATAACCGAATATATAATAATATATTTTGACCTTGATTGTAATTTTGATATCTCGTTAAAAAGACTTAACCAGATTTATCTGAAATGTGACGCAAAACTTTAAAGGCATCGTTTTTTTCTTATCTGAAAAAGGATTTAAAGACTCTTATTCTTTTTGATAAACTTTACTAAATTACGATGTTCTCCAATTATAACATAAGCGAGTTTTTTACTCATAATTATCAACTCCATTATAAAACACCCCTGTCTCAGTGACCCGGTGGCTTTTAAAATTTCACCGGGGATAAAAAATTTTCTTTGGAAAGCCAGTGGGGATTTTTCAAAGACAGAAAATACCAGTGGGGACACAGAATTAGAATAAAAATTTCAGTGGGGATTTCGAAATTTTCTTTTTTTTCCAAGTTTGTTGAAACAGTACAGTAAGTGTGATAAGCAAGCAATTTTATTTCAATCTGTATGTAATTATATGGATATGCATAATGCATAATAACATTTTTCTTTCCTCCCACGCAGTCTTGATTGGGTCAATGAGGCTCATTAAGTTGAATTACTTATATATCATTTCCTCCCTAAGTTCATTTGACCAAAATTTCCAAACATAGACCTTTCATCTTGAACGGGTAGAATAGCAACTATTTGGTAACATGACAGCTATAACAGTGCCGTAGGAAGCATTTTCTTATTGGGGGGGGGGGCTGAAGTTTAGTGACACCGCGAGGGCCAACCATGGTTTGGCCCGAGGGGGGAAATTTTGAAAATTTAAGCTCTAGAATGCTTGAAAATGCACTCAAACAGACTCAAAACAAAATGCTTTCAAGAAAAAACAAGAAAAACTTTGCATTTTGCAAAATAACCATTTTTGAAACAATTATTGGGGGGGGGGGCATAGCCCCCCCTTGCCCCCCAGTTGCTACGGCACTGTATAACAAGAAATAGACAAGCTGTATTGGAGTGGCTACTTTCCTAGGACAGTTCCCATATATATTTGATGAGATCAACGTCCTCATGATCTCGGACATAAATTTTGTATACCATGATCCTAATGAGCAGCCTAGCTCAATGGTACAAGATCGAGCAATGGACTCTCAATTTAATATTACCCTTATTTTTTTCTGATTCGATTGTATTTGATTACGTTTACAGGGGGTTTAGGATTCAAAAAGAGTGGTGTATCTCTGGTATTATGACGTAACGGCTACATAAGTGTCTAAGGAGGCGCCACCATGGTTGGGGCCGACGGGCGAGAAAATTTTTGAAAATAGGACCCTCTAGATTGGCTAAATATGGCCTCAAATTTCAAATTTTTGACAGTAAAAAAGCAGTTTTTTGGTCGTAATATAGCAAGATTTCAGGGTCTTTTCAGAGTGGAAAAGGAAAATAACGGGTTTCCTAGTAGTTTAAAAATTTTTCATACTCAGGTCTAGAGTTCCAAAGCCAAGTTGCTTTTAGGCCATTGTGAGGCCTGACCCCTTTAGCACTGCGTTGCTTATAAAATTAAAAACCGTATAGCTATAAAAAAGTTATGATAGAAAAAGAAAAGATTTCACAATTACTTTTAAAATCCATTCATTTTTTGAATAAATAGGTATCTCAACAATAATAATGTACACATTTTCTATTAAAAAATATGAAAATATCACAAGCCTCACAAAGGGAGAGAGCCATAAGAATATACAAAAGAGATGAACAAGAAAATTGTTGGAAATTTTGTGTATAATCTATTATATCAAAACCTCTGTGAGAGAAAAAAAAAGTTATGTTGAAGCTTTTTTGAGTCAAAGTTGTTCATTTGTTAATTGAGAAATAAAAATCTATTATCAAGCTTTGATGAAGCTTATGGACATTTTTCAACAAAATTAAATATGAAATAAAATGTAAAAACTAGAAAAACAGTAATATAATGCCTCTACATTCATTTCTCCTTATGTCACTTTCATTTAAAATTCCAAGAGACACCAGCCAAAAAATAAAATAATTCACAATAATTCCAAAAAAAATGAAAAACATTTCTCAGTCAAGCAAATGAATTCTTGGTACTTATTTTAAATCATAGCTTGGGTTTCTTTACTTTGTGTATTCATGATATTCATGATGTAATCTTTTATACGGACACAAAATAATCTGGAACTAGTGGCAAAATTTGCCACTAGTCTTTTGTTATTTTGCCACTAGTTTCGGGTTATCTCGGGTGCTTCCGTATAAAAGATTACGTCATGAATATCATGAATATGCATGTCAGGATGATAGCGGAACAGGAATATAATCCATCAAAAATGAATTTAAAACATATTCCCAAGTTAGTTCAAGAAATGTCGTTTGGTGTTTGAGCTCTGAGTTTGGGAAGAAGCACGTCAAATTATCAATATCATTGACCGATTCATAATTTTGATAACAAAAATCACATTCATGGTCTCCAGACGATCTCAATCGAACGGAATCGACGATCGAATCAATCGAACCAAATCGAACGCAATCGACCGATTGAAATTCGATTGTCGAACGCAATCGAATCTCAATCGAATATTACCGCAATTTTCAGATTCGATTGATATTCGATTGCGTTCGATTGATGTTCGATTGCGTTCGATCATCGATTCGGATCACGAACCGGATTGTTCATCGCATAATTTCTACGGGAAATCGAAAGTAATTTCATTCGGCTTGTGATGTTTGAGAGCTTGGATGTTGGGAAGCTGCAAGAATAAAGCCAGACGATCTCAATCGAACGGAATCGACGATCGAACCAGTCGAACAACAATCGAACCAATCGAATATTACCCAGAATTTTGACGTTCGATTGAGATTCGATTGCGTTCGACAATCGAATTTCAATCGGTCGATTGCGTTCGATTTGGTTCGACTGGTTCGATCGTCGATTCCGTCCGATTGAGATCGTCTGCATCTGGTGGTCTTGAGAAGTCTGTTTACAATCTCTTTGATATGGGAACTATTTGACAGGTTCAGTATCATATGCAATCAATTCAACAATTTTGTCTTTGTTGGTCACTAGATAGCCTATCATATGCTTCTGCTGCTGTTGTATTTTGCAGGGCATGGGTCGTGCTGTATCATGATGGACAAAATAAAATCCTCCAAAAATTCCTCACAACAAGATTCAAAGCAGATCATTCCCATAATTTTTGAGTTTCTACAATGACAATATTCATTCTCTCCCTTGTATAAATTTCGTCTTATGACTGTTCTTTTTTCTTGAGGTAGAAATAAATCCAGACAAACATGTCCCTCTCAGCACAGGACTCAGCTTCTTGCAAAGTTTTCCAAGTTTGTTTCTCTCTGTCTTCCTTTTCATCATTCATTTACAAAACATCAAACTGACACTGATAAAAATCCATTAAAGTATTCTCAGGGTCAACAGAAGTCTATTTTCAACCCATTTTAATCATCAAAACTCCATAAAACTGCATGAAGAGCACAAAGGTTTATAAACCACTGTAAACAGTTTTTCGTGTCTCACATTGTAGACAGGCCTGTTCATAACAAAAAATCGGGATTTTCTAGCCTAGCTGAACGCGTACTACTTAGGTAAAGAAACCTGTCAGTTTGTTTCGCTTAGCTTGCGAGCGTGCAAAATATATATTTAAAGGTATTTCAAAATCAAAACAAATATGGTAGACTATCTAAATTGGATGTTAAAAAAAATTGGCTGGCTGGATGAAGTTGCTTGACAATGAACAGTCAGTCTTAAAGATAAAGGTTATCAGTTAAGAGTTAATCAAAGATAGAATAGCAGTTAGCAGTTTTTTAACATAAGTTTTCAAACTAAAGTTTTGCATAAATTCTGTTGATGTTTTTGAGCATATGCGGGTAGCGGGGTTTTCTCAAAATCTTCAAGTTTCAGTGGGGACGGGCGGGGAAATAAAAATTTTGAAGAGCTACTTAGTGGGGATCTAGAAAAATTAAAGGCTTTCAGTGGGGATTCCCCGGAGGCAAATTTAGCCTGTTTTTCTTCCCGGGGACAAAATTTTGGACTTTTTTTTCAGCGGGTGGGGGTGCCCAGCGGGTCTGTGACACGGGGGTGTTATAAAATATGTTAAAATAGGAATTATTCCTGGTATAAAGATTTGGCGTATCCAGAAAAAAGTATAAGAGTTTGATGGCTAACTGTGTCCGAAATAATTTTAAATGGTTTCTTTTGCCATTGTAAAGAGGGAAGGCAAACTTAACATTTGGTACCATAGTGTCCTCCCCCCCCCTTTATAAAGGGGGGGATTCTGATTTTGGCCCTTTTTTTAAAGTATGGGGGAAAATGAAAAATTTGAAATTTGCTGGGGGAAAATAAAGAGGGGGGAAAACCATAAATTTAGGAGATTTTGACTGGGGGAACTTCACTGATCTCAAGGTGATCTTGTTGCAAAACCTGTTTAAGCAATAAAATCAGCAAATCTTTTGGGATAAGCCAACTTTTCAATACAATTTCATTTTTCCAGCACTTTCAAGGCTATTTTTTCAAGCTTTCCAAAATTTCAAACTTGATTTAAGGCATTTTTATGTTAACCATTATGGGGGAACCGCAAAATCTTCAAATAGCTGGGGGAATTCAAAAAAGAGGGGGGAACCGAAAAATTTTGAAATATGGTGGGGGAAATAAAAGAGGGGGGAATGGAGAAAAATTTTGATTTTTAGTGGGGGGAACCAACCCAGGAGGACACTATGGCTACGTAACTTTTTGAATTGGTTCAGTGGTTCTCATAAGTTTTTGAAGTCAAAATTTGCTTTTGAAATAGTCGTCAAAAATAGGGTATCAAATTAACGCAATTCTATGCAGAAAACCTCAAATTTTCATTATTTTAATGACATTTACGACTCAATTAAATGATCTCAGCTAATTTTTATCAATTATCCTAACTAAAATTATGATGAAAAATAGGAAAACAGTATTTCTGAGCGATTTTTCAAACAAAATTAAGTGAAAAATGTTAAAAAATGCTTCATTTGATACCTGCTTTTTTTGACGTGTTTTTTGGACCTTTTTGAACGTGAATTTTGAAAAAACTTGAGAACCACTGAACTAATTTAAAAAATTATATACCAAATTTTAAATTTTCCTTTCCTCTTTACAATGACAAAAGCAGTTGGCCATCAAACCCTTATACTTTTTTCCGGGTCACCCGGTATGAGAAAATCTTACCCTTCTATCCTGATTCGATAGCGGCATTCTGCGCACGAGTGAATTAGGTTTGAATCAATCAATCCAAGAGAATCAGTGTAACCCAAAAACTCTGTGTTCACTTTACCAGGAGGTATTCCAGTTGACATATCAATAGTTGCCAGAATTTGTCTCCGATCTTGTGGACATTGGTCTGAAGTTCAAAGCATATTGTTAGATTCTGAAATGATTGAGTTACTGAACACTTTTTTATTTAAGATTCAAGTGAATTTAAGTAAATTCTCAAAATAAAATAAAATTTTGAGTCATGTTTTGCCTGGAGGAGATTGCGCTTCATCTCATTATAATAGCTGGGTATGTGGAGTTTTTTAACACCTTTTGCCTTTAAAAGGTGGCAACCTGGGTTTAAGACAAGGCGGCTACCGTTCTAGGTGCAGACGTACCAGTGCAAGACCGAACGGTTGAGTGATATCACATGATACTCAAACAACGCTTATCCTCCACCCTAATTGATCAGTGGTCAAACCAAGGTTTTTCGATGGAAAACGGATTTTACATAGCTATTTAGCACGTAATCTTGAAATTGTGGACAAACCTTTTCAAATTAAAAAAGAATTATTGAAAATGTGTGGATACCCCCTGGAAAATGGGAAAATTTGCAAAAATACCCTTGGAAAAATCCTTTTGATGCCTTAAAGTGAGGGTGGACGAACTAAAATCTGTTTTTTTACCCCCTGTAAATTTTAGAATAACTTTTAACCCCCTTGGAAAAATGAAAAAACACCCCTGGAAATTTTTCTCGAATTACCCCCTGGAAATGTTCGTTCACCCCCTGTATAGATATAAAATGGAATGGCCCAATTTTTAGACGGAAATGAACTCTTTATTTACCGTCACTGAGACGGTATAATTTGTCTGAGACGGAATAAGTTTGAATACTGTTCGACGGTCTAGGTCATGGGAAGAACTAGCCTTTATGATTGATGAAATTACGGACCCTAAACACAAATCAAAATCAAAAATCATTAAAATTTTTAAACATCTTGAAACTTAAATTTAACTTACCGACTGATCTTCGTTTTCGTTTCCCTGGTAACGTTGCATTGCCTGTCGAATTAAAAGTTATGTTTTGTAATGTATCAATCAAACCAGTTCGCACTAATTCCAATTCATCAGCCGTTGGTGGCTCAATATCTTGTGGAGCAATTTCGAGAACAAAACCTGTCGAGTTTAAAGCATTTTTAAGAGAATCAACTTCACTTTGGAGGTTACCAGATTCGCTCAAACATTGTTGATATTTTCTACGTAACTGATAGGTCCATCTTCGACAAATAGGACGACATCGCCGGCGGTTAAATATCGGTTTGCCAGGTCGTCTTCTATGTTGGTCGGATATTTGAACTGCACAGACAACCAACAAACAAAGTGCGAAAATTACTCTCTATAGAAAGATGAAATAGGATTTAGAAGTTATTTCAAAATGAAAATTCTTCTTTAGGCGTACAAGTTTTTACAAAAAGTTCAAGATTTCGCGATTTTTAGCCATTTTTGCGGAAGTAAATTCATGCTCAGGAAAAATATAATATAAAGAGCTGAAAATAATCAATTCAAAGGTGACATTCTGTCGAATTTAATTAACATTTTGTCACAATTAAAGGCAAATTTTATTCAAAATCTTAGATTAATTTAAATCACGAAAAGCTTATGCTTCGAAGGAAAGGAGAATTTATGTTCGCGAAAATTTGTAAACCTCAAGTACATATCAGGTTCTTTTCAAACTGAGCCAAAAAAAACCTTGTTGAAAATATCCTTTTTCCGGTCTCTCTTTTCAAACTCATTCAAAAAAAAATTCTAACTTTCCTTTTTCCAAAGAACACCGACGTTACACCGACAATGAAACAATTTTATGTGTCAGCCTTGTCGGATCGAGGTCGAGAATTCAGTACAAATATAACCTTACCATTTTGTACGTAGAGTTCTGCTTCCTTAACCAGAGCCAGTTGATCTTGATCTGCAAACTAGTGTCTGACACTCCCTTCTATATATAAGCTTTTAATTTGTTGAGTAGACAATAAAATACTTAATGAGCTTTCTAATACTTAATTTTAAATCTTAATTACTTTATTTTAAAGCTACTCATTTAAAAGAGGCTTAATTTTATGTGCATACTAAAGGGACAAAGGGTCACGAATGATTTTAGACAGGTCTTACACTTCAACGTTATTTTCGGTAGCCTGTCCCAAATCCGCACAGTGGTTCGATTTTTCAAGTTCAAAAAAGATTTCAATGTTTTTACCTAAAATCGATTTTCTTGCGTTTCCAGAAACCTGAATAGCCGAGCGGTCTTAGAGGTTATAGGTAGGTTTATAGGTAGCTGCGCTAGCCGGGTGCAGATCCTATGAAAATGATCATAAGACTAACGTAAAAGTGCTAGGTCATCAGGTTATCCACGTAAAATATCCTATCCCCGTTTATTATGATAATGGCACGATTCCCCTCAATATGGGGGTTTTAGAAATAGCACATTGTGTCAATGGTCAATGATGAGGGCGCACCTTATCCATAGATTTATAAAGCCTGAAGGGCTAGATATCGTGCTTTTGCTGAAAAGTGTGCCGAGGTTAGGTAGGAAATTTCAGCGTTTGACCAATCAGAAACTTCGTGGGTTTTCGAAAATAATAGCAGCAATATTTTTTGCAATATTCACATTTTTTTTGCTTGGAAGAGATTAAAGCACTCCATCTAGCCCTTCGGGTTTTATAAATCTATGACCTTATCTAGATAATACAGGACAATCAGTCTTCATAGGTTCTCTGGCCTATTATAGCTTAAAGTCAAATTTGGTATGTACAAATGACAAAAGAATTCAACGGTGTCATAAAAAGTAACATGGGTCTAAAATATTTTAAAATCTTTAAGATAGTTGATCTTCCGCCATTTTCTAACGTTTGTGTGAGAAGCACGTACACATAAATTCCTTCCCTAAGTTACAAACTTTATTATGTTCAACCACATTAAGATAGTAGGGTTTTATCACTGATCTTTAACTACTTGACTGGATCAGGCTTCCCGTATAAAAGGACGCGTGTTCAGTTTTCGAGCTGACTAGTCCGTCATCTTGTTATCGGCAATCTCTATTAACCCTTTAAGTGTTCTAACTGCCTTTTGATTGATTGCCTTTGTTATCAATTCAGATTGTCCAAAGTGCAATTCGACTGTTTTGAAATTCGACTGCTTTGAAATTTGAACGTACGAAGATCTAAAAATTAGACACTTGCACGGGAAATCTGTGAGCAGTAAGCCAGCCTATCTAGTGTGTAAAAGAATATGATATCTGTGAAATTTATATAGTATGTTCATTCTCTAACATTTCCTTGTTTTGATTTCGGTATCGATGGAAACATAAATTAAGATGACGTAAAACTCGTATAAAACTCTGCAACTCTCTGATAATCCGATTAAGGATAACATCCTACGCTTTCATCGTTATTGTCTGTTTGCATGTCTCATTGTCTGAAATGTTTTTTCCTTAATACCAATTTTGACGTCAACTTTCTTTTAAGACCGGTCTCCACTTTCGCGCGAAATGAAAAAAACTTTTTGGTGTTTTTGTAAGGTTGGTCGGTTGAAAAATGAAGCAATTCCATTGGTCGAAATTGACGTAACGGATTAAGAAAGTAGAATTTCCTTCAACTTTTTTTTTGTTCGCGCAAAACTTTTTTATGACGTAATATTTTCTTCAAGCAAAATTTCACGCAAAAGTGGAGACCGGCCCTTAGATTCTTCGGGTAATCATGTTATGTCCTTATTCTATTAAAGATATTTAGTCTTAGTGTTGATATCCTTTCAGCGGTTTAATTCGAAAGCTTTATTATTGCAAAGTTTCTTTAGGTAACTATACTAGTGTAAGCCAATGGTGCAAGATTTTGAAGGGATTGTGCACTTTTTGCAAAAAGCATGAAATTTTGCACAGACCTACTTTAGACCTAAATAAACGATTTCAGTCCGGGAGCCCAAAAAAATTTGCCTTTTTTCCCCTTTTTCAGCCGATTTTCTGCTGACGTCAGCTAAAAAATTTTGGCCTACAGGTCATCTCTGAAAATATGGTCATATCATATATCGTTGGATCGGAAATGTTATGTAGATTCCAAAAAAGGATTATCTCACATTTTGAAAATTTAGAGAAAAAGAAATATCAATGCTCAATGTGAGCACGGTATTTCCGACAAAGAAGTGAATTTTTGGTGTTAATGGGGGGGGGGGTGCAAATGTTGAGGGATGATTGTAACAAGTCTTTAGCTATGTTATTGGATTGCGATTACCATTTGAACTTATCTTGGGAGCAAGAGCGGAACATAAGTATATTTTTACATTCATACATTACCGGGATCGCGGTATGGGCTCTTCCAGAAAATATTTGTACATAGGGGTAGTGAAAAATCTTCAAAATTTGCTATGTTCTTGTTGCAAATTTGCTCTATTTAGGGGTAATTTTGAATGTCTGGGGGGGGAGGTACATTTCCAAAAATTATATCCTCCATCCCCCCCTCATAATCAAATTATTTTCTATAAATTTTTAACCGCAATTGTGGGATTACTGTCACTTCTCTTTCTTAAAGCCCTGCGTCTTTTAACCATAAAACCGATAAAACCATTCATAGCAACATGTATAACCATGTATAGCAACATCAAGCCCCGCGAAATCATAAAATTGCGCAGATGAGCTTAACCGGGAAATTTAATCCTCGCGAAAATCTTTCCCATTAAAGTAGCATAGGATGCAATTTCCTCGCATACCCTCATACTCTCACCTCACATCGCAGAAGTTTACTTACTTACTTACTTACTGCACGGTTTAACGTCCGTTGTTCCCAGCAGCTGGGGTTGGACGCCTTCCTCTCTTGATGGCCGTACGCCATGCAATGCGATCGTTTGTCAGGTCGATGTTGACATTGAGGGACTTCATGTCCGCATTGATATTGTCCGACCATCTCTTTTTTGGTCTGCCAACATATTTCCCTTGCACTACATGAGTGAGCATCTTTTTTTGCCAACAGTCGTCGTGCATACGCTGCACATGACCGAACCAACGAACTCTACCTTGGGAAACTAAGTCTTCAATACATGGAATACCAAGTCTTTCTCTAAGCTGGGTCATCGAAATCCTATCAGCCAGACGAGTTGAACAGATCCAACGAACCATCGCGTTGTCATTTCGAACAAGCCTGCTACAGTCATCAACCGTGACTGCCCAGGTCGGGCTTCCATGAAGCAAAACACCCGAAGCCGAAGTAAAGACACGACCACGACATTGCAATGGGATGCTCTTATTAGTCAAAATTGGCAACAACTGTCTAAATTTATTCCACGCAGACTTCACCCTTGAGGTAATTGCATCAAAACAGCCTCCATTGTCCCCAATCATATCACCTAGGTAACAGAATGTGGGTACTACCTCAAGATCTGAACCGTCTATAGAAAACACAGGGGAGGGAGGTACAACAAAAGGATTTAGACAAGCAGGACAAACATAGTTAAAATTTTCCCTTAAACGCCCTTTTATGCCCGAGCATCGTTTATGAATGTAGTTTTTACATTGGCGGCATAAAATAGAGTTGCTCCCTACTCCTTTGTAGCAGACACCACAAGGCCATTTACTTGTCTTTTGCCTTTCCCTCAGACCATGTTTGCAATGCATTACTTTGGTCTTCCGAGTGTTCACACGTAAACCCTTTGACTCAATGGCCTGTTTCCACTGGGTTAGCTTGAACAAAAGCTCCTCTTTAGATTCTGCAATAATAACCAAATCATCTGCGTATAGTAATTCCCAAGGACAACCGGTACGAAATGACCGAGAGAGAGCTTCCATGACAATTATAAATAGTAAAGGACTCAGGACTGATCCTTGATGCACACCAACGTTTACGTCAAACTCGTCGCTGTATTTACCATTGATGCGAACACGAGATCTTGGAGAATTGTACATAGCCTGAACCGTTTTTACAATCCATTCAGAAACACCAAGAGTTCGCATGGCCCACCACAGCACTTTCCGTGGTATACGGTCGAAGGCTTTTTCAAGGTCAACAAAGGCAAAAAATATGTCCTTCTTTTTTCCAAGATATTTTTCTTGAAGTTGTCGTAAGATGAATATGGCATCTGTTGTTCCACGACCAGGCATAAAACCAAACTGCATGGAGTCAATTAAGATTTGCTCTCTGACCTGACTTTCCAAGATGCGCTCCAGTACCTTCTGCAGTACTTCTAACAACTTGAGACCGCGATAATTACCACAATCAAGGGAGTCACCTTTTCCCTTATACAAACTAATGATGTACGATTCGTTCCATTCATCAGGTACCTTACCTTCGCGAATAATCAAATTTATAAGGGTTGTGAGTTTCGGGACAACACTATCGCGCGAGACCTTAAGCATCTCAGAAACTATGCCACTTGGCCCAGCGGATTTGCCAGATTTCATCCGATTAATGGCTTTGAGTACCATTGCCTCAGTTATCTCAATTGAGGGACCCATGATGGGATCTGCGTTTGGAAGAGCAGATTCATCCCAGGCAAATTCAGAGTTCAGGAGACCATCATAATGTTGTTTCCAGGCCTCTAACTTTGAAGCATCATCATATACAATATCCCCTTCTTTGTTACGAATACACTTTTCACCAACAATGTCTTGATTCTCAGACTTCATTTTTCTAGCAAGCTGGAAGACATGGTTAAGCTTATCTTTCTCATTCAAATTACGAAACCTTTCAACTGAAGCATCTTTTTTAGCCTGGTAAACTTCAGATTTTGCCCTGCGTTTAGCAGCCAGATATGGCTCTTTCTGACCACCACGTTTCCAGATCTTCCAAAGTCTTCTTTTCTCCTTAACAGCAGTATCAACCCTTTCATTCCACCACCAAGTTTCCCTGCGTCTTTGATGTGGTTTTGACCAACCGCAGGAAGTATCAAAGGATTCAAGAATAGAGTTTTTCAAATTTTTCCAGGATTCATCAATATCATTAGAAGCAACAGCATTTTGCAATTTCGCATTAACACTTGCACAGAAATCCTCACAAATAGCAGGCTCTTTTAGTTTCCATACGCGTCTGCGTCTGGGAAAGGCTTTGAGAGTCACCTTACCTGCATTCAGAATAATGTCACCAACAATCAACTTATGTTGTGGAGTGCATTCTTCACCATTAATTACAGTTACATTGCGGACTGTTTTTAGGTGATTTCTCGGAATTAAGATGAAGTCGATTTGTGACTTTGTGGCACCAGACTGGTAGGTGACCAATTTATTGTCTGATTTAGAAAAGAATGTGTTAGTGATAGCAACATTAGCAGCTAGACAGAAGTCAAGAAGTCTGATACCGTCAGCATTTCTGTCACCAAAACCATTTCCACCGTGAACATTGTCGAAACCTGCTGTTTGTTTCAAAATAATTATTTTTCCATGGTAGATGATATAATATATACAAAAACCTGTATAAAATATCCGAAGACATGTTTTTATTAGACTTTGATTAGCACATTGAATACTGGATTTGGTATGAAAAAAAAGAAGATAATCAATAACATATTAGTGAGCTTTGGTTATTGGTCATTGCTCATAGGTTGTGTATTTGAGATTTTAATTTTTCTTTTCCATTTCAAAAGAAACCAATTTTTTTTCTCGAAAAAATAAGCATTTCAAAGGGCTGCAAAGGGCGTGATTTGAGCTTCATTTAAAACAATATAGCTTTAGTGTAACTGAGCCTGTTTTCCAAAAAAATATGCTTATAAAGAGCAAGTAAAAGCAAGATGTGATTTTGGAATGTTTTTTTAGATAAGATTTTGTAAAAGTTTACATCAATAATTTTTCTGTCAATGCGAGTAAGTGTGTATGCATTCTTAATTGTTTTAAAATTAGATTTTTGTCCGACAGTTCCGTCATTAATTACCATCACCCAAAATATTCCATACTTTATACTGTTGACAAGAGCAGCCTTTATTTAACGTAATGTATCGAGTTGGTTGTGCTGTATTGGTCGGGTTGTAAATTAGTGTTGCGACTTCCAGTTTCGCACATTCTCCCACGCCACCCATACAGTATGGTTTCGTTTCTTTTGGACAAATGACGTGATGGTGTACCTCTGGAATATATCTGAAACAATAAATGGTTGCTGAGTTGAGACGTTGAGTTTAGCCTGCCCCACTCCTACCACGGGCTCAATGTTTTCTGATCGAAAACAGATGGTGTAGGCATAGTATAAGAAAGCCGCGGCTGGAATATGTACTGCATTGTCTTTTCAGTTAATTGCTGTTCCATCTCTGTCTCCGAGCTTTATAAGAACATCGAGATTGTCAGTATATTATTGGTAGATAATTTTTGAAATTTTCTCTTATTTTCCTTCACAAAATGTTTTTTTATTGCTAGATATCTTTGAATCTGTACCCAATAGAACACTTTAACTAATTTTGGACATATTTTAGGGGTATTTTGTGGAAACGATAGTTTTTCGCCAAAATTGAAATTGTAAGAACTATATTCAGGATGACAACTTTCCTGTCAGTTTGAATGATAAATTTTGAAGGTGCTGGATTGAAATTTTCACAGAATTATCTTGATGTACTATTTCATTGATTTCTAAAAAGATTTCACTGAAATATTGTGAAGGCATTTCGAGGCACTTTATTATTTTTTGAGTTCTTTCAGCCCACCCATTTTGTGCTTGTTTAAATTTCTTATTGTTAATCTTTCCTGTACAATGATTTTATAATGCAAGTGTATTATCAAGGGCATATCATTAATGACTAAAACGCACTTAGAAGTAAGTATTAACGACAAACCAATAAAATTCACCATTAAAGATACTACATTGCTTATTTCTTGATCAACAAATGGTCATCAAATACGACAGAGATAGAACAAGAGAAATTCAGGTGTTATCATTCCAGCCGCAGCTTTCTTATACTATGGTGTAGGAGTACTCTATTGAAAAACGAAAGACACTATTGTATTGAGGTGATAGAGTAACGTCGCTTTAGTAGAAGGAATTTGCATGCTTAAAATAAAACTCTACCATAGAGGTAACAAAGAGACTTGCGAGAAAATGTCTCAGTTCTAGTTTAGACGGCCCACTTTTCGCCCTGCCTATTCTAATTGCGAATTAAAGTGGATATAAAGTGGGCTGTCTATAAAGTCAATGCATGGCCCTCTTTTGACGTCAATGCAATTTGTTCTTTCAAACATTTCTGAGCAAAGATTTTAACAACCAATATTGTGCCCTCTTTCTGCCTACTCTAACAATTAGAATAGGCCGGGCAGAAAGTCGGCCGTCTAAACTAGAGCTCAGACGCGGAATCTTGTCCAACCGTAATAAACTGTACTTCGTGTTCTTTTTTCTACGAAAAAAAAGTTTAGAACAGGCTAAGTTAAGCTCGAATCTGAGAACCTCTTTCTGTCAAATGTATCCGAAATTTTGCAAAACTAAGCAAAATAATATCATATTGTAGATATTTACCAACACCAGGTAAAGTAAGGTTTTATTTTTACATAAGTGTTCCCGTTTCAGGCACATATTTCATATCAGTACAGTGCCTGCCTATTGTTGTTATAAGTATTTGCTTATCCTGGTATAAGCAAAAAATGTTGTTTTTCCTCTTTCTGACCAATCTTGCTCCATATCCGTGTCAATCCAATGTGAAAAAGCTTTTAAAAATTGATGAGTAAGCAAACGATATCACTCTTATTTAAAAACGAAACCTTTAACTGGTTCCAAAATCATTCTTACCCAGGTATTGTGATTTGATAACGACATTCCGCACACGAGTGAATAAGATTCGAATCGATATCTCCAAGAGAGTCAGTGTAACTAAGAAATTCTGTGTTCATTGCACCAATGAGTATTGCATCAAGGCCACCAATGGATGCCAGGATTACATCATGGTTCTGTGTGCATGGTCCTCCTTTAAAGTATAAAATTCGCTATAGAAAACTTTTTCTAAAGAGAGACTTCACTTGCGAAAAGTGTTTCAGTAGAGAACTTATATTTTTATAAACACTATTCATAAACTAACAATCAGAACTTTCCATGGAATGCCACTACCAGAAAACTATTAAGCCGAGGACGTGATTTAGATTCCGACTCACGACTTTCACGTCGCCAATACACTGCTTTACGAACTGAGCTTTTCCAGCCATGCTAGAAATTGAATCAGGAAATGTGTCGGTTTTTAGACTCAATCGTTTAATCCGATCTGCTCACGGCTCTTTTAATAATGTTTGTTTTCAAATATTTTAAATTATTTTAAGTGGACTTACCAATAGATCTTTGTTTCCTTAGAGCAAATTTGAAATCATCTCCTGGTATCTGGAAATCATTGAACTTTACTCTCTGTGCCTTGTCAATTATGTTTTTACGGACCAATTCCAATTTGCCAGGCGTAGGTGGTTCGATTTTTTGCGGAGCAACTTTGATATCGGAAATTGTCGAGCTCAAAACTTCCTTCAGAGTGCCTACTTCGTTTTTAAGGTTACCAGATTCAATCTTACATTCTTGATATTGGGTTTTTAGCGGTGTGTACAGAGTCTTATATTGAGTTAAACTAGCACAACAATCAATAGAAGGTCTTTGTTGATTGGTTGTTCCAACTGATGCCTTAACCAATAACACCCAACAAAATACGAGAACCACTTTCTATGAGCAGAAAAGGTAGTTTAAGGGTAAGACTTTTTTCAGGACATACGAAGCCAAAATTTTAACTTATGCTGACAAATAAGAATCGACAAAATTATTTTCAAATTTGGAGGTAGGGGTGTGCGTTGTTCTTTCTTTTGAATTTTTTGGTTAAAAATGCTGTGTGAGCAAATAGTAGATATATGTTAAATAATGTACTCTAAATCGCTTCGCATTTCACCTGTATACTTTTTAATGCAGCCTTCTGTGAAGAGGTTCATACAAAAATCTGCTTTTCAAGCCTAGATCATCCACCACCTCACTCCTGGCGGATCTTAAAATAGTTTCAAACTGCTCCCATAAATTGTTTTTCTTTACCTTGATTTTCCTTGAGAAAAAGAAAAAAATTCTACCCAGTTACAGTTGACTCCTTAATTCGAACAAGTTTTTTCCTACCCTTCAGTTAACAATGCCTTATACTCAAATTATCCATAAGTAAAGCAAATTTGTATTCCTCGTGCGTGTTCGAGTTATGGAGACTTCACTGTAATAATATATAAACTCAAAATCTCACCATCATGCACGTTTAGTTATACTTCCTCAATCCGGTTGTTGATCTTAAAGTGCAAACTAGTTTTTCTGTCGTGCAATATGTTTCAGTATCGAAATTATAATAATTTGAATAATGTTTCCAAAAAACCACGTTGTCAATTACTGCGTGGTTCTTATTAGTTCAAATACCAATCTCTTTATGTATCTCGTAATTGTTTTGACCTCAAAAGGGATTTTTTGTTGTTTTAATTTTATTGCATTAAAGTTATTGAGACTGGTGGAAAAATCTTTCAGTATTTGCTGAAAGTTATGTTATACTTATCATAAAAATCATTAAAGGACCGATAACGCTATATTGTAATCAGCCGTATCTTGTAAAAACTGGCTTGGTTAACCAGGCTATGTTATATCGTGATTATCGGTCCCTTTGGAGCGCCTTGTTTAGACTTAAATAAATAGAACGATTTTTAGACTACATTAAAAACCTGATTCTGACAATCCGATTAAGAATCATAAAGGCCTCAAATGGCTTTTAATTGTCGGGTATATGTCTGTATATCATAAAGATGTTTTTAGTTTTAAAGCTTTTAATGTCAGGGACTGAAATTATCTGTCATTTTAGTTTTTAAACTTCCTCTTACAATTTCAAGGGGTCATTTCTAGATTTAACAATTTCAGGGGGTCATTTCTGTGTAGGTTTATGTTATCAAGTTTGGCTTACAGATATTACCAAGTATTTCCCTATTGAAGCTTAAATATCTGTTGGACGTACGCGTACATCCGACAGAAAAAACGGTTTTTTTGCCATGAAAAATCAAAATTTGTTAAAATGTTAACTTCAGCTTTTTCTTTGGTAAATGTGAACAAAATTCGATTTTAGAGGCTGAACTGAGATCCGGTTGCCGCTAAAATTCGCCAAAATCAAGAAAATCGTGATTTCAAAAAGTTTGATTTATTAAAAACAGGCCCCAGGACATTGGCTCTTTAAACCCAACTTTTAGCTCTTAGCAACTTTTAGATGACTACTGAATGGTAAACGTCGTCCTCCCCCTTGTGGATATAACTTTCTAGCTGGGTTCTACAAAAAATGATACTTGATCCCTCTATGTTTAATCAGCAATCAAAGAGAACAATCAACGTTAAGTCTATGGATAAAGACTGGCACGCTCCATTTTCTTTCGAATAAGGCTGCGACTGCAGTCGGAGATGACCTGAAGGCTGATGGCTATCTATCCGACGGTAGAGGAGGGTACCACTCTTTTTCCCTGGATTGGTCCACCTACCCTTGATCCTTCTCTTTAATTGCTGAGTAACAAGCATCAACTACCATTTTGTACTAAGTGCGAGGTCTTTTGTACGATCTATCCAGGGGTTGAACCCACAACCTTGCGCACCGTAGCCGGATGATCTACCTTTGTACTACGGGCTACGAATAGTCAGTTATACATACCATTCCAACCTTTTTTTCTTTTTCTTTATTTTACAGAAAGAACACATTTTGGAAAGCGTCCGAGAAAAATCGATCAACTTAGCAAACGAAATCAACGCAGAGTACTGGGAAGTGTCTGCCAAATCAGGTAAGGTCTTTTTTTAAGAATTAATTTTGTAAAAAAAACGGGTAATACTCAGCTTATACCTTTCTACGAAAAATAAAAGGATCGGTGAAAAAAGAATATTTTAGGTGAGAAACCTTATTCGCCGATTTTATTACTTTTATTCTTAAATCAGTTTTCCTGCTAGTTGGCGGTGGGGTTACACCCTCCAATGAGCCCAAAAAATGTGGGAGCTATAAAGATGTTTCAAATATTTGGGGGGCCCAATGTACTTGGGAGGAGTTGAAATTTCATCATTTAACGTGAAAAGTTTGTGAAGCTGAAAATTTTTCGCCCGCTACGCAATATTTCTCTATAAAATGAGCAAAATATTTTTTCTTAACCTTTAAAATGCAACATAATTTACATTGAATAAGTCATTAAGTTGAATGACTTAAAACTCAGGAGGGACCTAAACCCAGGTTGACGCTATGTTTCCTGTTCTCGTGAATTCCTGGACTGGTGTTAAGAGGACACATACACATTGTGGTCAACCTTCCGGTAGGGTGATTGAGGTTTTTACTTACTCTAGACAATTCCCACCGTAATATTTGGCAAAAAAGGGGAATTGCCTCAAAACTTTAAAACCGCAAGTGATTTTTAAGTGCTTTGAAGTACATTTCTGAAAAACGTTAAAATACCCAAAATTGCCAGGTGCTGATTGTAGAATTATATACCGGGTGCACCAAAAAAAAGTATACAACTTTGTCGAGAAATTGTGAGCTTCAGGATTTAAATTTTTTTTTCATTCTTTTTTTATTGTATAGAGGATGCTGTAACTTGAATTTTGAGCTATCATACATTAAATTTAAAAAAGTATTTCGAAAATTTTTTGAAATTTCGACATGGAAAAAAAGTCAGTTTTTTGGAAATAACTTTCGAACTACTTTTTCAATGTTTGATAGCTCAAAATTCAAGTTAGAGCCTCTTCTATACAATAAAAAAAGAATGAACAAAAAATTTAAATCCTGAAGCTCACAATGTCTCGACAAACCTGCATACTTTTTTTTGGTGCACCCGGTATTTTTACTTTTAGGTGAAAATGTAAAAGAGATGTTTGCGCGTGTAGCTGTTTTATGTTTTGATCAAGCCGTGCTTCGTGAAACGGAGAATCTGAGAGATACATCCAAACCACAGATAGGATCGGGTGGAATTAAAACATCCAGGAATCAAAGTCAGACTATTGGTAAGTACGCTCCCTTCACAAACGCGGGTGGTTTTTTTCTGCCAGTGGGGGGGGGGGGTAACGGACTGAAACTCGATGGGGATCGATATTCCCATGTTTTTATTGTTCGGGATTTGAAGTCCATTAGACTCAAGTCAGAAAATTCAGTGGGATGGAAAAAATGGTACAATATATTTTGCAGTGAGGATTTTTTTAATTTGATTTTTTCAAGCAGTAAAAATTGGATTATAATTTCCGCAAGGGACTATAATTTGGCTGATTTTTCAGCAGGAAAGGTGAGAAAGGATGTGTAAGTATTGTCTTTCATGATAAAAACAATTTTTGGCAACTCCAAATATAATCAATATATCTCTTTGTGATCAGTTTTAGGTCGAGCGGATTCTCCATCGGGAAGTCCAGATTACATTCATAGAGCGTACAGTAAAGATAAGAAGAGCAAATGCTGTGGTGGGCCTACTTGACATTTTATAATATTTTCAACGTTACATCTTCTTTGTCGAATCCCTATTCATCACATATAGTTTGTGCCATTGACTTCCAAGCCCGAATGGCTAGACTCGAGACTCCTGGATCAGAAATGAAGCCACTTGTTTCAAATCCAGAACGCCTGCGCGTGGTTTTTACACAAACGCCGGATTGAAAGTAAAATCTATCGCTAGATTTAAAAAAAATACAGTCCTCAAAACAAAGGAACCGCTAGATACAATCCGTCATCATGATTGCGGCGCGTTCTGGATGGGAAATAAGTTGCTTCACTTTTTCTTATCTGGGAAAGTTTAGAGATTCTACTCTAGCCCTTCAGGCTTTAAATCCAATGGTTTGTACAGAAGCGAAGGAAATGAAGGCTAACCCTAAATCGGAAATCGTTTTTGTCAAATTGATAAAACGGGAATCTCAAATTCCGAGAAGGAAGGGAACGTGGAAATCCAAACACGAGTATTTGCATAAACCTGAATTGCACTTAAATTAGTATTTCTCTGGCGTGAGTTTGCTTCACTCTTCACGGTTTCTTTCAATTAAAATCTTAATAAAAATTTTCAATTTGAATTTTTAAGCATACACGATAAATTATCTTTTTTTTTAACGGAGTAAATATTTTTTCGAAATTTAGTTTTTAAAGTTTAGTTTTGTTTGAATTCAATTTTAATTTTTATATTGATCGCTATTTATTCTTGTGTTAATAAACCTCAAATCAATCAATCAATCAATCATCAGTGACTCTTACGTAACCAAGAATGGAAAGCTATTCGAGTGGAAAAATTATCCAATGTAAATTCGAGTGATCCGAAAAAGTGATAATACACTGAAGTTTAAAAAATTCAATCAAGTCAAATTTTCGAAACTCAAGTTGAGTTACTTTAGGGGACGAATAAAACTTTTGTACTTTTACTTTCTAAAGAAATTAATATAATTCTGGTCCAGTTGTGAGATAAGTTTTAATCTTAGCAAGCGTGGCGAATTTAGTTTCCAGCAAAATTAGCTCCCTTTAACAGTCGGGAACACTATATGGAAAAGGCAACTATTGCCTTAACGTGAAATATTTCCTGAACGGTAAGGTAGAAAATTTCCCGAAATGGCTAGACTTTCCAAATTGGAAAGTTCACCAATTTCCCGATCGGGAAAGTGGCCTCTGAGCACTCCGAAAATGCCTGTGGAAAGTTAAAAACTTGTCCCTCTTGTAAAGGAGGGAAAGTAAATAATATTCACCAGGTAGTTAAGAAATCCACCGGGTAATTGCTTCTTAATTTTACTTTCCCCATTCTGAATTAAAAACTTCCCTATTTGGAAACTTTTTCTTGATCGGGAAACAATGATGAAATTTTCAGTCTGGACATATAGAGAAAACTCCTCATACATGATGCCGAATTTTCTAGAAAAGAAAGTTTATTTACGGATTACCTCGCTTTTGTGGATAAAATGATATAAAAATTAAAATTAATGATGTACTTTAGGCGTACAAACTTTCGCGAGCAGAAACTTTCGCGAGGACGAAAAATCGCAAAATTCACGACATTTACTTTCGCGAATTTAACGGGAAAATATTTTTCGCAAGCATAAACTTTCGCGAATCAGGACGTGGCTTGAAACATTTGTCCTTTGACTTTTTAGTCTTTTAGCAGGCTAAAAAGTGCCATAAAAGTAAGTTTGTCAAGAATTTTTCGCGAGAATAAACTTTCGCGAATGGCCCTTATTAGAATTTTTAAAGACATTTACTTTCGCGAAAATCGCGAAAGTTTCTGCTCGCGAAAGTTTGTACTCCTAAAGTAATATTACAAAAGCCGTCTTTTGGCTGAAATTTGCCCCCCCCCTCCACTTAATATTTTTTTCCAGGTAGGTTCAAAAAATAAGTTGGAAGATAATTCGAACCCAGTCTATGAGTTCACCTTTTTAGTGATATTCTGATAGCACTCTCGAAAGTATTGCACCACGCTTATCAGAAAAATCAAAAAGCGATGCAAGTGGTTCTGGGTAAAAGATTGGGACGAGATGGAGTTTTTACAAGCTCTTATTTGATTTGGTTGGTCGTTAACCAGTAATAAAACAATTTTGTTACTTTTTCTAAAGAACGCGTCATTTTTATTACTTCAAATGACCAATTATTAAAGTATCTTATAAAAACTCCATCACATCTGAAAAGATTAGCAAGTTTATGTATTCGAAATAAATCGAGGGGGGTGGTATAAAGCAAAGTTGACTTGAGTTGTCTCCAAAATCACCGTCCACTTTGCTCGACGACGGTAAAAATACCAAAATACCGTCGTCTATTTAGGTGAGCAAAGGCGATATAGAGCCGCGTAAATCAACTATCGACTTTGTTTTGTATCACTTACCGTCGCCCTCGATATCCTCCGATACATAAACTCGGTATTGAGTAGGAAGGTCAATAAAATTATAAAGATTTCATTACATGAATTTTGTGCCGCTTTTTTCCCTACTGATACATGTTTTCATAAGTCTTTTCCATTTTTCCAAGACACACTGTACAAATATATCACAAGAATGTAGAATGAAGGAGTTTGAGAAATTGGTTTATGAAACTACCAGAAGATTATCTTGAATAAAAATAAGGTATGTTTAAAAAAAAATTTTAAAACTGCTCAGCTCCAGCATCAATTATTTTGATAAAACGTAAAAAAATGTTCATGCCTTAACCAACAAACAAAAACAATTAATTTTTTGTGTCCGTCACTGAAGTAAAAAATGTTTTTCAACAAAAAGCTCTCTTTCCAAACCTAAGGGTTGCATTACTTCTCTTTTGTTTTCGATTTTCTTTAGAACAACACGACTCTATCTTCATATCAATGATTACCGAAATATTAACAAACGTTCATTGCAGTACTTTAAAATTCAATCTCCCTTTTACGTGTAAAGGTCAAAATCGATTCTTCTTGAGTTGTATAAACTACCTTCTTGATTCTCCCTTCGACAATATACACCGTCCCCAAATTTCCCTTCTTCTTGCCATTTTAACATCTGTGATGAAGGGAAAGGTCCTTTTAGTTCATTCTTTTCGTCATCTTTTTCCTTATAAAACCATTGCACTTCATCACTGGTGTTCACTTTTGGTTCGCTCTCCTTCTCCTGTGTTTTTGCTGAGTCAGCATAACTCTTCTCCGTAGATTCACCTTTAAAAGCCGCCTCCAGGGCGTCGTCCTCATCATCAACCTCCGCGTCTGCAAACTGATCTTCTCCAGCTTTCTTTTCACTTTCTTTGATCTCGAAATTCAATTTCTCAAAAGTTTTTTCGTAAATTTGAAAATCTCCTTCACTCATTAGAACGTCAGCAAGACCGGTCAACTTCAATAACATTTCCTTTTGCTCTTTTTCTTTTTCCGATAATTTTTCTTCTTCCTTGTTTTTCTTCTTCTTCCATCGGTCAGCAGTGCTCATCGGTTTCTTCTTGCCACCCAAACGTTTCAAGGCCTTCAACACGTTTTCACCTTGATGGAGCAAAAAAATGAAAAAAGACCGTTAGTCGCATTTTCGTACTTGGTTTTAAAATATTCTGATTTTACACCCATGGAGCTTATCCAAATCCCTTGCCTCTCGATTCCGGATTAACAAAATCATTGAAAATAATTTTTGCCTCAATGTAGATGACAAAATTTTAATATTTGTTTATAAATTGACCTACCAACCAGAATGATGCTTAGTGAAAGGTTTCAATAAAGGTCAATGGTTTCACCACGCTGATCAATAAAATCGATAGCGAGTTTTAAACCGAGCGGTGGCAGATTCACAAATGTATAACAATTTTTGTAGAATTTGCTGACACCATTTCATTGTCAGTGTATAGTAACTACACATAAATCAGAGTATTAATTTCCTATAGATATCGATTCTGATAAACACAAACTCTTACTCTCGGGTACCTAATAGCCGCCCCCCCCCGCTAATTAATTTTTCGAAAATTTTCCACCCAGGACATTCTTATTCCAAACCCCCCCCCCCCGCTTATTAATTTTTGGGAAAATATTTTTGAAAGTTCCCTCTTTTGTCCTAATTATGCTGTATTAGCCTCCTTTTCAAAAATTTTCCACCCAGGACATTTTTATTCCAACCCCCCCCCCCGCTTATTAAGTTTTGAGATTTTTTCCAATCCCCCCGCTTATTCCAATCCCCCCGGCTATTAGGTACCCGAGAGTAACCCTTAACAGAAAAAATAAATTTATAACCTACCAGGTTTCATAATCTCCACCATTTCTTTTTTCAATTTCACTGGATTACTTTTAACCATTGGTTCTTCGTCAACTTCCATATTTGGTAAATTTCGTTTGGAAGTCGTAACTTTATTCCAATCGACAGAATCCAACCATCCGTCGGTAATATCTTCGTCTCGTTTGTTGGCAATGTAGTTTCCTTGTGCGTCAAAATGTCCTGTGAATGAAAATAAATTGAAAATCAAGTCGAAGATCTCCTTACAGCTGAAGATAATTTAACTGGTATGAAACTATCCTTTCTAATTTCATGCTTTTCTTGTTCAATAATTACGGTAGGAAGTCTAAAGTTTACTAGTAGGAGATTTACACTGTTTTTTTTAATATAAAACCTTTCCAGTCCATGCGATATTTCCCTTTTCTGTTGTTTGATGCAATGAAGATATGTTCAGTGAATTTCTTGGATGCATGGCATAAAAAGAGGTGCAGCTCTAGTTTTAAAGACACCAAGGATCCTTCGATATAATTCATGATTTGACATTTGACATCGTGGCGTAAATTATTTACAGTGCATGATATTAACAGACACAGAATATATACCGAGTGCACCAAAAAAACAGGTTTGTCGAGATATTGTAAGCTTCAGGATTTAAATTTTTTTTGTTCATTCTTTTTTTATCGTATAGAGGATGCTCTAACTTAATTTTAAGCTATCATACATTAGGTTCGAAAAAGTAGTTCGAAAATTATTAAAAAAAAACTGACTCTTTTTTAATGTTGAAATTTCAAAAAAACATCAAAAACAGCGTTAATTTTTTTTGGTGCACCCGGTATATGTATTATACAAAAAATTTCACACTTGCCTTCCTCCATTTCTTCTTTAAGATTGAAAGGTGTCAATTTGATGCCATCATCTTCTCTGATTGTCTCATCTTCTTGCCCCTCAATGTCATCATCATGCAACACATTCTCGTCGCCGCCGCCATCTTTGTCTTGTTTATTCAAACTTCTCGCTGTTGTTGTCTCGCCCATCTCGATCGTTTGCTCATCTTCTTCATCACTGTCCAATGAATGATTTTCCTTTTTTGAAAAAAATAAAAAGATTGACCTATGGTACTATAACCCTATTATTATCAAGCTTTTTAGGGGTTCCTATTATTTGATTGATTTAGTTTTCTAGCATTTCTTTGCACTGAAACCCTTCCCATTGATAAAAATGTATCAAGGCAATATAACCAGAAATTTCGCGCGGATAAATTTTAGCGATCTGGCGATTCGGCGTGTTTTAGCGAGATTTATTTTAGCGAAAATAGGGAAAACGCTAAAATTAGTCTCGCTAAAATTTCTACGATTAAAGTAAGCAGAAAGCATGAAAACTCCGGTGTGAAAACAATTCATAACAATTGATACTTTTATGGACCTACCAGGTCATGCATTTAACACATATATAATTGATATCTACGTGAGCGTGACCATTACACAATCATTCAGAACACAAATAGTGACGATCTATTAAAATTAGTCATTTATTTCTTATAAAAAAAACGTTTAGAAACCAAAATTTCATGCTATTGAAATATTCTTTCATATTTAAGACTTTGCGAGGAAAAAAACATCTATCTCATCAAAAAATTGAGTAATTTGGCTAAGATTCTTATAGATAAACATGCGTTTTTTGAGCCAACAAAACTTTTTTGAAAAAATCTGCTGAGCCATCTTTTACCTATGATGGTACCCTACTTTCATGCAAAAAATCAGAAAAAGTTAATGATCCAATTTTTCACACAAAGTCCAAAAAACCCATTTTTTAGCCGTTTTTTGGCCCAAATTTGCCCAAAAAACTATTTTTCGAAAGTCGGGCTCCGTCACATTCGAGGGTTTATAGTTATGCATCTTTGTGCAAAATATCATAAAGAATCAAAGAGCCAATGTCGAGAAAAGCTAATACCTAAGTAATTGATAATTTTCTTATAAATAAATATCGAATTTGGCCAGTTTTTCTATAAAGACACGTCAAGAAACCAAAATTTCATGTCTAAACACACACATTCTTCAAAAGTAAACCCTCAGGAGCAAAAAAAAACATCTATCTCATAAAAAAATTGAGTAATTTAACTAAGAACATTGATGTATGCTTATTAATAGTGATTCTTATAGATAAACATGCGTTTTTTGAGCCAACAAAATTTTTTTTTTTAAATCTGCTTGAGCGATCTTTTACCTATGATGGTACCCTACTTTCATGCAAAAAATCAGAAAAAGCTAATGATCCAAATTTTCACAAAGTCCAAAAATACAGTTTTTTAGCCGTTTTTTGGCCCAAATTTGCCCAAATTTTTTTTTTTTTGGAAAATCGGGCTCTGTCACATTCGAGGGTTTATAGTTACACATCTTTGTGCAAAAAATAGTAAGCTAATAACGAACGGAGGAACGAACGGAGGAACGAACGAACGGACAAAGGTTAATTTATAGGACCTCCACCCCACCGGGGTAGGTCCAAAAAAGAAATTTGGGTTGATAACGTCATCGTGAAGGCAGTCATTACAAAGTTTCATATTTACCGCTGACCAGTGAAAATTATCACAATTAAAGTTTAACGAACAAAGATTTTTCAATTCAGTTTTGATTTTCCTGAAAGCCAAAAAGGATATCTTTAACATACTTTAGGCGTACATACTTTCGCGAGCAGAAACTTTCAATGTCTTAAAAAATTCTAGAAAGGGCCATTCGCGAAAGTTTATGCTCGCGAAAAATTCTTGACAAAATAAAAAATCTGTAAAACTTTGAATAAAATGTAACTTTTTTGGCACTTTTTAGCCTGCTAAAAGACTAATAAGTCAAAGGACAAATGTTTCAAGTCAATCCAAGAAGCATTCTAAGCCAATTTTTCATGTGAAAATTCTCAATTTTACGTCTTGATTCGCGAAAGTTTCTAGCGAAAAATATTTTTCTGTCAATTTCGCGAAAGTAAATGTCATGAATTTCGCGATTTTTCGTCCTCGCGAAAGTTTCTGCTCGCGAAAGTTTGTACGCCTAAAGTACTTGCTGGTTTAAAACATAACAGAGAGAATGGTTTTTAAAATTTAAGCTGAAGAAGAATTTTTTTTTTTGGAAAATAATGACGTCATTTTTGATGACATCATCATTTTTTGAAATTTCTTTTAAATTTTTTTGAAACATCTTATTGATACTTAAAATTGTCAACATCAAAAAAGACATCATTATTTTCCGAAAAAAATAATTCATAATTGGATAACTTCATCAAAAGTTAGGCCAAATTTAAGATTTTACAGAGTTTTAGCTGGATTTTATGATATGCCAGCACAAAAAATCAGAAAACCTGATTTAGTAGGTGCATGATTGTAAATTTTGGTATACATGTATATATGTAGCTAATAAGATTATATTGAAAGTCAAAAGGTTTTTTTCAGTGAGCTATTGGCAAAAACCGCCAAAGTTTCAGGGTGGTGGAAAACGATTTGATCGTGAAGAAGTCTATCGATTTCGATAAAGTTTAAGATTTATCAAGGATTGACTATAGTGAATGGTGAATGTGTCAAATTTTGCAGAACGCAATTTAGTCGAATATCTGGTTAAAGGATAAAAAACTGGCTTGAAAGTACATCAAAGGAGAGCACTCTTATTAATGACTGTACTTTTTTATAGATCTCTGAGGTTCTATATCAGTGGCGTTGTGGCAGGGGGGGGCCATGGTCCCCCCAGCGGAGCTTTTTTGAAGGGGCGCCGAAGAGCAAGGGGCGCCAAAAGAGATTTTCTAAACGCCCCAATCTTAAAAATCATACTTTATGCGCCTTAAATTGCGCCCAGGACCAATTTTACTGAGATAATTTTGAAATACTTGCATTTTTAAAGTTAATTGGTAACTTCTTTGCAATCTAGGTATTTTACAAGTTTTTTTTGTACAATATAGCATAATCATTAAATGAAAATCTAACTGCGCCCCAAGACTAATTTGCTGACAACAATATTGAAATCATGAACCATCAGCTTTTCCGCTCGCTTCGCTCGCATTACACATCGTTTCTTTAAGTTTCTTTTCACTCTAGCAAGTGTCAAATTTGTCTATTTTTATTTAGTGATTTAGGGTATCTTGGCAGTCGATTTTTAAAAATTTTCTAGTCGGCCCCAACCATGGTGGGGCCTGTTTTTCCCTTTTTCCATTCATCAAAGATATATCTACTCTTCTCCATTAAATATTTCCTTCCTCATTATGCCTAGCCAAATGAATTAGTAAAAGTTTAGAAACTGGTGGGTGAGGGCACCACTTTCGAAAATTGGGGGGGGGGGCGCCATTTAAAAAAAATTGACTTTGGCCCCTCCAGAAAAATTTTCCCACAACGCCACTGTTCTATATTTCATTTGGTTGGAAATTCTAAACTTATTTGAAGAAGTTAAAAGTGGTGCTCCCTGACGTACCGCTCGTTTATCGAGTAGAAAGATACTTTAGCGAACAAAGTTCGTTCCTCAGTTTTAACCCTCTCTTCATACTAGGGGGAAGGGGGCTTTTTCTGTTTGGTGGTGAAACTAATGTTAATAGCTCCTGAAATAATATAGAGCTTTCGGCATGAAATTTTCTGTAAATTCCCAACTTTTATTTGGTTTCAATATAAAAAGATTTGACATCTAAAAATTTTCACACCTTGAGCATGATGACAGTAAGGTGTCATAAAAATTGAGCCATTTCTAATAGAATTTTTTTTTTTATGTCTCAAACCGGAATTTATTGAATATTTAGGATAAAAACAAGCATTTTGAAAAAATTTTCTGAAGCCTCTATTGTACAATAGCTATATTTGGAGGAACAAAATATCACTGTGTGAAATATCACGAAAACTAAAGAAGGAATTTCCAAATTGCCAATTTTTTTGAAAATCGGGCTCTATATCAGATCTTAAACAATACCATTTTACATCAATCAGTGTGCAAAAAATCTGAACAAATACCAAGTCAATCGATAGAAATGCTCATTTTCCCTAAAATGACAAAAGGGGATTTCCCTAAAAAGAGAATCCCATTTTTAGGGTAAAAAAAAAAAAACAGCTTCAGCCACTTTTTAGAGAACCTTGCCCTTTACTCTTAGGTGCCAAATAAACGGCCCCCCCCCCGCTTGTTAATTTTTCGATTTTTTTCCAACCCCCCGGACCTTATTAGGACCCCCCCGTTTATTAATTTTTGAAAAAATTCCCAGCTACCAAAAGGAAAGTTCCTTGTTTTACTCTAAAAAGCTTCAATCTAGTCTATTTTGACCCTTTTAAGGGTTTTTTAAGGTCCATTTTCCACCCCCCCCCCCGGTAATTAGATCCCCCCCGTTTATTTAATTTGAAAATTTTTTCCAACCCCCCCCCCCCGTTTATTTGGCACCTAAGAGTATGTTTATGCTAAAAATCGGAAAAAACAAATGTAGCAATTTCACACAAATAACCACTTTTTAGCCCAAATTTGCCCAAAAATTCTTTATTTCGAAGAAAAATACCAAAGCAATCGCGAGGAATGCTCATTTTCCCTAAAAATGACCAAACGGAATTTTCCCAAATAAGAACATCCAATTTTTACAGCCAAAAACAATTTCCGAAAAAACTGCTTGAGCCACTCTTTAGAGAACCTTGCCTGTTATATTTATGCAAAAAATCAGAAGAAAATAATGGGCCCATCCCGAGAAAAGCTGCTAACAGACGAACGGACGGACGGACAGAGGTTAATTTATAGGACCTCCACCCCACCGGGGTAGGTCCAAAAACCACTATATCAAAATTCTTCAAAATTTGTGGATACCCCACCCTCGTAATATTAGCAAAAGAAAAAATTCACGAATCATTACTCTTACATGCCAAATAAACGGGGGGGGGGGGGTCGAATAAACGGGGCGGTTGGAAAAATTTCGAAACCTAATTGCCGGGAGCATGGAGATTGTACTTCTGAAGACCCCAAAAAAAAGGTAAATGTAGGCTAAAATCAGGCTTTTTGGAGCAAAATAAGGCGACTTCTTTTTGCTAACGGAAATAATTTTTAAAACTTAATAAACGGGGGCGGGTCCTAATAAGGTCCGGGGGGTTGGAAAATCTTTGAAGAATTAACAAGCGGTGGGGGGGGGCGTTTATTTGGTACTAAGAGTAAACTAAAAAAAAAAAACACTTGAAAACGAAGAGAGATTAAGCCCCGAGATAGTTATGAAGGAAGAACGAATGATAGTTATGAAGGAAGAACGAAAATTTGATATCATTAATGTAAGTGAGAGAAAACCCGTTGAAATCTTAGTTTTTACTTATTTTTCGTTATTATTATACAATACATAGTTTCGCGTAGCACTATTAAATAATGGTCAGTCGAAAACTGTTTAAAAAAGAGTCCTTGGTACTTGAGGCGTACAAACATTCGCAAGGTAGAGAGCCCTGAAACTTTTGTCATTTTTTTCTAGCGAAATGGTTCACTACAATGAGAATTTTTTAAAGGAAATTGGCTTACAAGTGACAAATTTTCTTCTTCGAATCCGATGAAAACGGTTGTTCTTTTACTTAGATTATTTTGCTTTGTTTTTTGTTTGTTTTTTTGTACGCCTTAAGCATAGAATAATAGCAATTTTCATTAGCCCATGGTTTCCACTGACCAAAGGAAAATAGTGCGTTTTCCATAAAATTTTACAATACATGCCTTATCAAAATACAACAAAAAATATGACTAAGAATAAATCGCAAGCACAATGAATATACAAAAAATATAGTAAGACCCCGCAATTCTCGATTTCATATTAGTACGAATAACTCAGTACAAAGTATGTATTAAAAACTCTAAAACTTTTGATATAAATCAAATTAGATTTTACGTTTTGTTCATAAGGTAGTGAAGTAGACTGCTAGCATTTTGTCTAGAAGGCGATTCTCGTAAGAGCGAACACAAAGGACTGTTGTTTTTTAAATACAAAAGAAAAGAGGCAAAAATTAGAAACACTTATTGTAAAACTCAAAAAAAAAATAAAATAAACATCAAAAGTAGCTCAAAAAATAGACAACGTAAAAACCATACCAGTTACTATTAACAAAGACAAAAAAAACTAAACTTCTAAAAAAAGTTTTTGGAATTAAAAAATAAATTTGGTAAATTTGAGGAGCATTTCGAGCAATAAAAACAGTAAAAAATGTCGCCCGTAGGTATCAAAATAAAAATTTAAAATTGATCAGATTCAAAGAGAGAAAAAAGGAAGTAGGCATTGTGTTAAGACAAAGAACAATAATTTTGGTGTTACTTTAATTAACTTAAAGGAAGAAATTTTGGCGGGAATTTATGGCCGAAAAAGTTTTTTCAGAGGGAATTTAATTTGGTGGATAGCTGGATAAATTAAATTTGACGGGAATTTAATTTGTTGGTTGCAGGATATTTTTGGCAAAAAGCGTTATTTAATAAGCTTGAAAAAGCACGACTTTGGGGACACACGAAATAAATTAAATTTGGCGGGAACTTAATTTGGCAAAATTTCTTCCTTCAAGGTAGTACGATTTCTCCAGAGAAAACATTACAAACTGGAATTTCTCCATCAATTAAAATTCCAAAAAAGTCAGGACACGAAAAACAAGCTCATTATACGTAAGAATTAAGAATAAAAATTCCCTTGATAAAATCTCCTGAAATCTCTAAGCTAAAGTATCGGGGAAATCAATTCCTGCCATAAAAATATAGTTAAGAGATAAATTGTGATTATAAAATAAAACAATTGAAGTACAGTATAAAGAATGTGAAATAAAAAATAAAAACAGATAAAAATAACTACACCGAAAAATGAAAACAAAAAGGAAAAAAATCACGAATATTTTTTCGTGGTCATCATTGAGTAAAATTCCACCTGAAAACTTCGGCCCTCATAGAAAAGTATAACACTGTCATGGCAATAATAACCCTATGCATAGTCGTACTCTTAAGAAAGTTTTTTCAAGTGACTGAGATTTATTACCTCATTAAAAAGAAACTAACACACTAAAAAACGTCTAATTAAAATTAAATTGAATACCATGCTGTCTTTAGCAGTGTCATATATCATCATAATTGCACTTTTAGTGCTGTATCTTTTTAAAAACACTCCTTTACACAAAATTCATTCGCTGTGATTATAAGCCAATGTTCTATAAAAAAAACTTTTGAAAGCCAATTCTTCCAAAAAAATGTATCATCAGAATAGCTTGTTGAAGCATAACAGTCTTCAAATTTGCATTTACGAATAAACAGATGGAAGACGCATTTGTTCGGACAAGATAGGTGGTTCGGTCGCTGTGCGGTAATGTTGTTGCTGTTGTTGTTGTTGATGATGGTGTTGCTGTGATACCACCACGTGTTGTTGATGGGCGGCAGAGGCGGCTGCAACAGCTGCGAGTCCTGATACAGCTTGTTGGTGGCGTTGATCAAGAGGGTGTGGATGGCGTGGATCAAAGGGGTGGCGCTGTTGTTGTTGCTGGTGGTGTTGTAACTGTTGTGGGAGGTAATTCATGGCTGCAAATGATAAAGGAACATCAGGTGATACATAATTAGTGCGGATTGCTGATGTTTGTTCAGGGTGAGTGCCATGTGGAATGGTTCTGGTGTCGCTATGCCAACGGACAGCTGGTGATTTCTCTTCCTCCATACTAGCAATGGCAGCTGTTGCAGCAGCAACCGCTGCACTACTTGGTGTGGTTGTCTTGGTACCGCCAGCTTTCTTGTACTTCTTTTGGTAGGTTAACTCAAATCTTTTAGTGAAATTTGACACAAAAGATTGAGGAAGTGAAGTAGCATCTGGAAAGTATTCTTTGAACATCTTCTCGGCTGTATCATGGATCCATCGGTATGAGATTGTCACCCCAGCAGCCTCTGCAGCTTTAAATTGTTGGTGAAGGTCAGCATATAGTTTCTCATACTTGACCTTGCGACGGTTTTTGGTATCGAAGCATTTCTTGTCATTCTGGTTGCATGTCTCAATCAAGATATCCTTACTGGCATGCCATTTCGAGATTAGCGATCTGTTGATACCATACTTGGAAGCAACATCCTGGGGCTTCTCACCACTGTAGACCTCATCAATAATTTTTAACTTTTCAATATTGGTGTATTTCTTGCGACTGTCTGCACCACGTCGAAGACTTTCTTGGTTAGTGACTTGTTCAGGGGTCACATTAACGATTAAATCTTTCAAAGTATCATTCACTTTTGAGGTGATTGGCTTTTCTCCTTCTCCAATACGCTTGCCAGCTCTTCGTCTTCCAGTAGAATTGGTTGGCTTCTTTCTTATTTTTGGTAAGGGTGCATTTGGATCACACCAATGAAAATGTTTCATGCTAGATTCACGTGCGTTGAACTTTCGAGCACATTCCCCACAATTGAAATAGGATGGTTGTTTAGGGTTGGCAACGACTTCAACCCATTGTCCGCAAATCAAATTCTCAACATTAGGTCCTGGAATCGAGGCAGGTGGAGTGGGAGCTACAACTGCTCGTTTAGCTGGTGCTTTACGTCTGGATACCTTGCGTGTAGATGAACGTTTTGGTTTCGGTTTAGTAACTGGTGTCTCCTCAACAGTGGCTTTGACAGCAGCTTCAACAATCGCAGCCTCTTCTTCAGGATCAATGATACCACCATCGTCCTCACTCTTTGATGGCTCAATTTCTTCCTCAGTTGCTTCTTCAGATGCTACAGGGACACCTTCCACTTCTTCCACTTCTTCCTCTGTTGGGGTTGTAATAACGGCAGTCTCATCAGTAGAAGCAGTTATTTCATCAGAAGTAGCTTCTACTGGTACATCTTCTACATTTTCATTATTTTCTATCTGCGGCTCCTCATTGTTTTCCTTTATTTGCTCTCGCCCTTCTTCTTCGTGTACCTCCTCTTCTTGTTTTTCTATTGGTTCCTCTTCCTGCTCCAACTCTATCTCCTCTCCTTCTTCGCCTTCTTCACCATCCTATTGAAAAATCAAAATACGAAGCTTCAATACACAGCACATTTTCACAAGCAACACAAAAAAACACAAAAGCTTCTTGTCATAATAAAACTAGTTCCTTCTCTATGTATGCCTCTTCAGTAAACAAGACACTTGGAATTGACAGATGAATCATATATATTGTAATGTTATAGTGAGAAAAAGAACGAAGCTTCCTATTTTGATTTTCCAATACAAAAACCACAATGCAGCAGACTGCAGTTGAATCTCGGTAAAATCAATTTCAGTTGTTCATATAAATTGTTACTCAGTCTCACTCAGGAGGGTATAACCCATATGTGGTTAACCCTGATTTTCAGGAAAATTTGTCTTAGGAACCACCATCCCCTTTTTAGTAACCTGATAACAGCTGTTCATAATTTTCTTACGCACGCGGTAACCTCTGAAGGCGCTTGAAAATTATACATCTGAGGAAAATAGTCCTCTTGCGCAAAATTTTACAACAAGAATCTTGTTGTGCGCTGGAAAGTTAAAAACTGATACACAGCGCCTTATTCATAAACACAATCATGCAACTTTGCTGTCATTCCTAGTCCTTTTAGACGAACGCGGTCCTTACGATTTCGAGATTGCGTATTTGTCAGATTGTTATGTTTTGACACATCCCTTTAGAGCTTCAGCGTGGCGTGCACAAAACAATCACAATCAGATCTCAGGTTACTTTTTAGCACCTGGTACTAACTTTTGTTGAGGTAAAAAGAAATCCCCAGCCCGCTATAAACCAGTTTCTAAGAAAAATATGGCTATATCAGCTTGGTAAAATCTGTTTGTTTTCATTATATACCTTATATGCCTTAAGTGGATAAATTTTGGCGTGGATTTAATTTGGCAACTGGCCATAAAATACGATTTTTGGCGGGGATTTAATTTGGCGATAGGTCAATTTCGTAAAATTTGGCGGGGATTTAATTTGGCGAATTGGAAATTTTGTCACACTGAAATGGGTGAAAATTACTCAAAAATATACTAAAAAGTTGTGATCTTTCACACAATTCTCTTTTTGTTAAATTTGGTGGGGATTTAATTTAGCGAATTGCTGAATTTTGAAATTTTGGGGAGGATTTAATTTGGCGAATTTTGGCAAAATTCGCCAAATTTAATCCTCACCAAAATTTATCCCCTTAAGGTATCCAAACGAAAGTACTTACACATAGTTGTGACGTTGAGAAAATCAAAACGGTAGAGAACATCGTAGACTTACTATCCCTCTACATCAATATAAAAATACTTCACATTTCTTTACAACATAATAATGGACATAATTCTGTGACTTTTTTGTTAAATTGTTTTATTTTAATTGATTTTCGGTTCATTTTCTCCCAAGATAATTACTTCCCACTTTTAACGACTTTAAAATCAACAATCATTGTTTGTTACAGTTCATTGCACATTGTGTCTTAGACGATTCCAATTTCAGATAACTTGAGCTCCACGGCAAATGATTGAAAAAGTCAATTCTTTGTGTGCTTCAATTTCTCAAACTTTGCCAATTCTGGGGGTGATAAGATTTATCATAAGAGTAATCGTCACGAAAAGCGCGAATAACATATCGAAAAATATAGATTCCCAAGATTGGCGAAGGTATCTTAAATCTTGGTTAAAGAAAAACTCTTTCTTTTTTTCTTTTGTTAATTGCTTGCGTCGTCGATCACTTGCAAGGTATTTCTCAAAATGAAAACACAAAGATTTACCAAGCTGTACATCACCCTTGAAAAATGCCTTTTAAAAATACCTAGCAGTCCATTTTGCATCATCAAAATGTAGAAAGCTCAAAATCTGAAAAGCTGATTGTTAGTAGGCGCATGTGGCGTGGGGTTTCACAAACTCTTAGATTAACTAATAACACATCATTTACATCCAGCATCTTGTTTTATGCATAGCTAACATTGCTCAGAATTTACAAACATCCGAGAATGATGGTGAAGTTCCAGCAGCATCAGATCTGCTTCCTGACCCTCTGAGTCCTATTTTTGCAAAAACATAGGGTCGGTGTTGGTTGGGTGACGGTGAACCTAACCACCAAGTTACTTTTTTATGAACGGCCATAAAACCAGACCCCCGCGCTCGATAGGATCGATCATCGGAAAGGCTCGATGACGGATCGATATGTGATCGATGGATTACTTAACGATCCGGATAGGAGATCGATGGAAGATTCAGCCATTAAAAAGTCTTGAGTATCGATCCTTCGTTGATCCATTATCGAGCTAGTATTTCAATCGAGTATATCGATTCGTCATCAATCGTTAATCGATTCGTCATCAATCATTAATTGATTTGTCATCGATCGTTAATCGATTTGTTATCCCTCGTAAATCGAGATTGATAAAATATTGATGATAGATTGATAAATAATCGATAACTAATCATAAGCTTAAAAATATCTTGAGTATCGATCCTCTATCGATCTCTTATCCGGATCGTTAAGTAATCCGGGATCAACATTAGTAAACCAGCTTTAAGTATAAGATATGAAATAAAAACTGGTTGTAGAAGGTTTTTTTTGAAGCTCCTTCTAACATTTTTCTTAATTTTCTCTTGTTTGGACTGTTACTGTTTAAAAATGCCTCAAACAAGTAAGTGTAAGTAAACACAAAATCAAAGAGTAAACTCATCAATCCAGGTTGAGAGTTTTGAGTGATTTGATTTGGTTTCTTTTCTTGCTTTTGAATATGTCAAAATTTGAGTTGTACCCAGTTTGTGCAGGACCATATTTTCTTTTTAAAACAGTGCCTTAATTATTTTACCCTTCTTTTATAATTCAAAAGTTTTTCAAACTTGCCATGCTTTATTTTCTATAATCAATAAATTGATGTTGAGTTAGAACTTGGAAGAAAATATTCTTATATTTTAAAGACTTCATCTTTAAATTATAAGAAAAAGTCAAAAAGAAAAGTATTTCACGATTTGAAAAACAAAGAATAAGTCTTTACCTTGAATCTTCTTGATTTTATATCAGGTCCACCTTCATCTTCGTTCACTCCTTCTTCAAATGTGACCTTTCTTTTAGTCATTTTGATCAAACTTTGTTGAAAAGTTGAAAAATCTCGAACTGGGGCTTCTTAAAAAACAGGGCAGTTCTCCTCAACTTTCGACGACTCAACCTGTCTATTATAAAAAACAAAGATGGCGATTCATTCCTTTGTTTCTTATGAATGACGTCCTATATTATAAATAGCATCTACGAAAAAGAGAAACCACAAGAATCCGGATTCTTCATGAGCTGAAGGTAAACCCGATCGGAACAGAAAATCTGATTGAGAGATGAGATATGAAACTTGATTATATTGACCTAGATTGAGGGACTGGAGCGTGGTCCGGAAGCTTTATAAGCATTCGAAAATTCGAAATCGCGCTGCTTCGCTTCCGCGGAAATTTTGCGCGGCTCTAGACTAGCGCCTTAGTACAGTGGAGTCTCGCCATAACTCGAACCCGCGCACGAGGAGGAGCTCACAAATTTGCTTAGTCTGAATATTATCAGGGGGGTCGGGGTCAAAAATCCGAAGCACAGAGGCCGTCGTTCAATTCATAGAGGTCGCCGTAGAAATCATTGATGTCGTCGTCTATTACATAGAGGTCGTGAGCGGACTATAGAGGTCGTAGTGGGTCGTAGTGTCAAACTCAACGTTTTAAGATCTGGTCTTTGATTTATAACATTAAGGTCTGGGAAATACACGTCACTATCCAATCATAGAGGTCGTCGTCCAACCGTAGATGTCGTCGTCCAACCTTAGAGGCCGTCGTTCAACCATAGAGGTCGTCGACCAACCCAAAATGTCATCGTTCAACCGTAGAGGTCGTCGTACAACCGTAAGAGGTCGTCGCTCAACCATAGGATAGATGTCGTCGTCCAACCGTATAGACGTTCCCGACTTCCCCGATTTTCTGGATTTGTTGTTTATTGTCCATTACTCTTAAACTTTCAGTATTATTCAGTAACAAATTAATCTTGGATTTCTCCATAAAAAGATTCTCTATGCCGTGCTACAATTCTTTTTTAAATTTTATTTAGTAATTAGCGTAAAATTACATATTTTAGTTTTTACCCTGGGCGACTTTTTTCTGCAATAAAGGAAGATAAAGGTAACTCGAAAACTTTAGCACAAAAAAAACAAAACCGAGTTAGCTAACTCGAAAAAAGATTTTGTGAAAAAGAAAACCGAGATAGCTAACTTGAAAAACTTTTTGAGAAAACAAAGTTAATTCTAACTCGAAAAAGATTTTTTCAAAGTAAAAAATCGAGTTAGAGTCAAATGACGTCATAATTTGCATTTTTATGACGTCATAATATAGCTAACTCGAAAATTCCTAACTCGATGATTCCAGGCCTCTCCTACAATCTCTATAATCGATTTTACTGATTACGACTGGTAATAGGGGGAATTTTGTTCGATTTTTTGGAATCGCTTGACTGTTTTGTTAGAAGCACTTGTTATACATTTTTGGAAAGCTAAGGGGTAGGGGAATCGAAATTGCTATGTTTCCAATTTTTTTTTGACACTTTGGTGTGATTTTCGGACAAATATGACGGTCTCAGGCAAAAATCATAGGGTTAAAAATTAATGAAAATTTTAGCTCGAGAAAACGGAGACCTGTTGTATATTTTTGGAAAGCTCTCAAAAAATTAAGATGAGAGATATATCGCAAGTATAGGTGATTTCAGTACCTAACTCGAGATATTAACCCTTGAAAACCGTGTTTTTCAGCCAGAAACAGCTATTTTGTCCAGTTTTTGCGCTTTTTGAAGCTCAATATCTCGAGTTAGGTACAGAAATCACCTATACTTGCAATATATCTCTCATCTTAATTTTTTGAGAGCTTTCCAAAAATATACAACAGGTCTCCGTTTTCTCGAGCTAAAATTTTCATTAATTTTTAACCCTATGATTTTTGCCTGAGACCGTCATATTTGTCCGAAAATCACACCAAAGTGTCCGAAAAAAAATTGGAAACATAGTAATTTCGATTCCCCTACCCGACCCCTTAGCTTTCCAAAAATGTATAACAAGTGCTTCTAACAAAACAGTCGAGCGATTTTACAAAATGCCCTCTACTATGGTTAGATGACAACGAATGGATCTACGGTTGAACGACGACCTCTATGGTTGAACGACGACCTCTACGGTTAAACGACGACCTCTACGGTTGAACGACGGCCTCTACGGTTGAACGACGACCTCTACGTTTGAACGACGACCTCTACGGTTGAACGACGACCTCTATGATTGAACAACGAACTCTACGGTTGGACGACGACCTCTATGATATGATTATATGCTAGACGGAAATTTTGTCATCTTCCAGACCTTCGTTTATTTTCCAGACCTTAATGTTATAAATCAAAGACCAGATCTTAAAATGTTGAATTTTACACTACGACCCACTACGACCTCTATAGTCCGCTCACGACCTCTATGTAATAGACGACGACATCGATGATTTCTACGGCGACCTCTATGAATTGAACGACGGCCTCCGTGCTTCGGATTTTTGACCCCGACCCCCCCTGATAGAATATATACTTCCTATATATCTATAAGATCTATAAGAAACTTTTTTCGCTAGAGGATGAGCAGAAGCCTAAAATTTGCTCGGGTTAGAAAATCTCATCAAGTTAAGGTTTATAACAACTAGCGGCTTACAAGACATTGTTAATTGAGACTCCCTCAGCAGTAAATCTGATCACACGATATATCACGCATTTTTCTCCCATCTTAGCTTTTTTTCTCCAATCACGATATCACGTACAGCAAAAAAAACTTGGATAATCAAGCATCTCTTCAAAAATATCCAAAGTCACGACGCATCACAGCTTAAAAACTTTTCTTATCACGACGACGTTTTGACCTCTGATCTAGACGATGTTATCGCGTCCGTTACAGTGATAGTAAAGGCGGGAAAATATGGCGGTATGACGTTATGGCGGTATACGGAAAAAATTGGCAGGAGAGTTTCAAAGAAACGACTGGCAAGCAACTCTACCCACTGTCTGTAAACTATAGCATAATCTACCTCTAAATCACGAAATCACACGAGAAAAATTTCCCTATCATACCCCCACGCAAACCACTTGGGAGGCGGGGGTACCGTGAAAAGCACAGGTCAAAATCATATATTGACCTGTGCAGACCAATCGAGATTCTATTCAGGGTGCAATCAACGCAGAGAAAAGTAACCATCACGACCATCCAAGATCTTGGATGAAGTTTAAAGTTGATATTTTTTAAATTTCTATTATTGGTCCTCAGAGGTTGATTATATTGTTTGAAAACTCAACCTCTGATTCTCAGCCCTACCCTGGGGGGCTCTTAACTAAAAATGAAGGGGCGTGATATTTGTTCAAGTTAAGGATACATTTCATTGTAGCTTCAATTCAATGAATACAAAATACAATGAGTTAAGCAAATTTCGAAGCAAAAATACATATGGGTGAGTTTATTTACCAGGGGGGTTCTCCGTACGCCATCATAATAACTTTTCCGGAAGTTTCTGCAGACTAGAAGAATCCAACCGAATCAAATTTTCTATATAACACGCCAAAATGCTGAGTCTCAGACTTGAGCCCATAGCTCCTGACCACTTGATTTAATAGGGGCAAAAACCAAATGCTTTTAGAAATAGTAAATAATAGCTTTCTAATGGTGCCAAAACCATCTTCTAAATCAAAAGCTACAAGCTTTTATGACACTTCAAATTTTGAGTTTCAAAAAATTAGAAAAGTTTCAACTTTTTCAAAAAAACAGCGCGCACAAAGGGTTTATGATGTATGTCAGGTGCAGCTGATACGAATTCCTCAGAAGACTCAAATAATACGTCCTAAAAATATGACGTTACACGGATGTACAATGATACACCCCTGTGTCACAGACCCGGTGGACCCCCCCACCCCGGTGGAAAAATAGGCCAAAAAATCGTCCCCGGTGGAAAACATATCCTATAATTTTAACCCCACTGCGAAATTGCTCTATGATTTTATCCCCATTGAAAACTAAATGTAAAAAATTGCACTCCAAAACCATTCCCACTAGAATTTTCGAACTGGAAACAATAGATTTTCTATCCCCATTGGCATTTTGATAGAAATTTTCATCCCCACTGAGGGAAAAAGTTCTATCGGGCCACTGAGACAGGGGTGTAATGAGGACTTCAAAATGAAATATAAAGTCCTTTTTTAAATTACTTAAATCTTTTGCATTCGAATAGCCGACAGGACAAAATGCAAGGGTATATAATATCAAGCGCCATCAGTAAGCATTAGCTGATAATGCGATTGGAAACATGGTTGTGATCAAGCAATCGATTCGCAAATTGGATCCTGTCATACCCTCCTCAGCGGTTACTGTGATGGCAAAATGGTTCGTCATGCTTTCTTTAAAAACTCTGATGTATATTTTTATAAGCGCAGCATGTTCTCAATTCGGGGATAAGCAGGTTACTTTTTCAATGACAGGGACTTCAAGACTACTCTGAAATTTTTCGGACCAGAATTTTACATACTTAGTCCATTAATAGTACAGTACCTTATACCAAAATTGATGCACATGATTGAAAAGTTTCTAAAAGGTGGACACTTCTAATTAGCGGACACTAACCCTATTACCTGATGCCTGATGGTGTCCGCTAATTGGAGGTCCCACTATGCAGTGCCGTAGGAAGCATTTTCATATTGGGGGGGGGCTGAAGTTTAGTGACACCGCGAGGGCCAACCATGGTTTAGCCCGAGGGGGGAATTTTGAAAATTTTAGCTCTAGATTGCTTGAAAATGCACTCAATTGTGACAATTATGATAAATTAAAAAAGAAAAACTTTGCATTTTGCAAAATAACCATTTTTGAAAAAATTATTGGGGGGCATAGCCCCCCTTGCCCCCCCCAGTTGCTACGGCACTGCTATGGGAGAGCACGCATCCCATGTTAATGTTAAGTAGATAATATCGTTACATACTTTAGCTATACTTTTGAGACTTATAAATACCTTTCAAAAATATTTTTGCTCTGACTCGCAAGCGTGTCAATGGCTTTCTTTCATTGAATGTTTTTTCTACGTTTCTTTTTCGTGTTTTGATTGGTACGGGATTTTCTAAACGTCGACCAGAAATGACGACCACGACCGGCGACCGGCGACCACGACCAGCGACCAGATAAATTTGGGTTATCGATTTTTTTCTCTTTTTCCAACGTAAAGTGCTCTCCTAATCTTTTGAATATATTTAATATTGAAGAGTAAGCTCGCCCCAGTGTCATCTAATTAAAGCCTCGTGTCAAATACGTAAAATAACCATTTCGACGCTCTTGGAGCTTGATTATAGTGTCAATTTCTATCCTTTTGTATTATCAGCATCACAATAATTAGTGGCACAAAATCTTTTGAAAGTGGTTTGAGAAGCTTTGTATTTCATCATCAGATTGTTATTTCTGTCGAAATTAGTCATTTTGTCAGCATAAAGACAATAGAATAATTGATTAGATTCATATCTCTTAAACTGCCCTTCCCAGTCTTATTTTCATACTGACAATAAGTTCTATCTATTCATACTAAAGGCATCTCGTTCAGCATATAATTAGAATATTTGGTTTAACAAAGCTTACAAACATCATACTTGATGTCAATATTTTTGTTAAATAGTGTCACTTTGTCAAGTAAATGACTGGTTACTTCAAAGGTCACTTTTTAGTATTCTCAGGACTTGATTTAAACATTCTCTACGGTGGAGAGAGCAGATTAACTCGATCATCCAAATTTAACTGGTCGCCGGTCGTGGTCATCAGAAATCCTGGATGGTTGTCATGGTTACTTTTGTATTTATAGAATGCGTGCTGAATAGAATCCTGATTTGTCATCACAATGTATTATTTATATAATGTGATGCTCACGGTTTGGTCGAGTGTTGTGTATATGTGCATGTCAGATCTCCAAATCTTGGAAGGATTTGGGCAGATCGAAAAGGTTCCCAATCAAAAGTTTGACAACTGGTACTGATTATAAAAGGGCCGTAACTTTAGATACAGAGACTTTTGATTGCATTTTTATTGAATTATATAAATTTCACATTAACCTCTGCGTCGATTGGTATACAATTTGAAGGAATGTGAAACATAACAGGCCACAGGAGCCTCTGAAAGTCAAACTTTCGATATAATTCCAAGAAGTCAAATTTTTTTTTTCTGAAAAAATAAACCTGCTTGTAGTTGTAAAATTTCGATGACGTCACAAAATCTCCCTGTTGAATTTCTTTGCATTTATTTTCAGATAAATTTAGGATGCCTATCTGAATTGGCAACGTAAGAACAAACACTTTAATGCTTTCGTGGACCCTTAAACACACCCAATTTCTTCAGCACAAAGTGGAAAAAAATAAGAACACTTTAAAAACATTTTATTAGGAAAAACTGAAAAAGTTAACAACGCTATTAAAAGATTTTGGACGTTCTTTTAAATAATACACGATTTATGACAGGATTCAAATCTCTCCTATAATTTATGTTGACTACATTTCTCGTTAGGCGAGACCAATTTAATTTGTTGTTCTACGGGCAGATCGTTAACAAAATATGAGTCGGTCGGTCGGTAAAATAAAAATAAGATTTTAATTAATCAAGGAAGGTAATTAGGTTTTAAGTAATATTTTCAAATAATCTTGGTCGAAAGTTCATCATTCATCTTTGAATGAGCTTGTAATAAAATCTTTCGTGCATAAAATTCATGATTTTAGATATTCTTTTCAACTTTTTTCAAGTGTAAATTTTTTAAATGACTAGTATTAGAAATTTGTGGCATAGGAAATTCAATATTATTATTTTTTCGTTTGCAGCAAATACTGGGTCGGTCGCGCCCGTAGAACAACAAATTTAATTGGTCTCGCCTTAAAGTTAAAGATAAATTTTAATATATATTCCGTATTATACAGAGTATTTTAGTCATTACAAAATACACACACCAAGTTTTATTGGGCCGTAACATCAGAAGTTCCCGAGATAGTGAATTGTTCGGTCGGCTTCTTAAAAATATGCAAAACTGACGATCTTAAATGTTTCAATGTCAAAATGAAATTCAGCGGTCGAAAAACGGAACTCGATAAAATCGATAATATCGATATATCTCGCATGACATGAACAGCTAGGCAATTACATTTAGTGCATATGTTCATATAAAGCATTGTTACAGCTGTCGGGAAGTATGTCCCGATGAAGACACACAACATTAAGATGAATGTCCGAGTCGCTTTTTGTTGGCTTCTAGTCTGTTTATCGATAAATTTCAAGTTATTGTTATTCTCCTTTTTGGTAGTTGTTGCTAAGACAGGATTTGGTGTTATTGCCTGTAGACCCTCTGTAGACAAAACTTCGTTTGAGTTTCCCTTAACTGATCTGAGAGGAATTGGGTTTCCTTGCTTCTTTGATGTAGTGTTACGCCCACGTTGTTTAGGGCGGAGTTTATGGCGATACGTCAATGTAGTCACAATTAAGGACAGGATTGTCACAACAATATTGACAGTGGAAAAGATCAACAATTGTCTAATAAAGTTCACTTTAAAATACGGTAATACCAAAACAACACCAAATACCCATGCACTTAAAACCAGTAAAACTTTCTTGGACTTTTTTATTCCTTTATGGTGCTTAATGGGGAACATTATGGCGATTATTCGATCAACACTAAGTATACTTAGAGTCAATAATGCCACTGCATCGGTGAAAAACAATGATAAGTGAATGATATAAACTTCAAATTTGGTCAATGTTTCTCTCATAGCTTCTTTGGTTAAAGCGTTTACAGCAGTTGGATCAGCGATAAGTCCTGTCAGTAAATCAGCGATTGCGATGTTTAAAAGAAGTTTATAAAACAAGCTTTTGTACTTCTTCTTTTGTTCTTTGATTAGAGAATAAATAATGACAGCATTTAGAGGGATAGTGAATATCATCATAACACCAGATGACGTACTGGAAAATATGGATAACGCAGTGTAATTATGTGTTGTTCCACATCGTTCGTCAATTGCTTGCAAGAAATCTGGCATCGTTGCGGCTTTTTTGGTTACAAGGCTCAACTAACGTCTTAGGATATTATAAGCGTTGGCTTTGTTTTGACGGTACTATACACCGATTAGGTTTGAATAAAGAGAAGATTCTTGTTGTGCGTTTTCCAATGTCTTTATTGAAGTAATCAAATTGTCCCCAAAAAGCACGGTGATCGCAATTGAAAATTATATTGATGATCCAAATTGGTGAAAATATCCAAGCAAATATGATACGTCTGCTCCAAAGATGTATTCCCAAGTGGAATTTTTCGAGTGTCTTTGGAATTTATTTTGAAAATCTATAATTAATTTGCGAGAGTAGTTTGTCAATTTCGTTAAGAGATTGTCCTCAACGACACGCGTGTGTTTATTTTAAATTCAAACTAGAAATAATAGCCCACGTTCCAATGTTCCGTTGATATAAAGATTCTTGGATTTTCTGTCACGTACACCCACTCAGTATTTCTACAACTGCACTATAATGATATAATTATAAAACAATGACATTGCAAACAGGTTGTATATTGCTCAAATTATGAGGAAAAAATATATCATTAAGGAAGTTTGAAGAAGCCATCATTTCAAACAAATTAGGTAAATCTGGAGGTTTCCCTTCATCCGATATATTTTTTTATTGTGTAGTATTCTCATCCCAAAATTATGCCAATTATATTCTAGTTCAGCCCTTTAGATTATCTTTAATTGTCTCATATCATGCCTGGTTTGTCTAGAGATTTATATCATTTGACTATAATATTTGGGATAAATACATATTCAACTCGACATTGACCTAACGGAAAACGGAAACACATAGATCGAAATTCTACTCGGTCAAATGAGATTTTCGAAATTGATTATAATTAGTTCGATAATTTTTTTGACTTCTGGAGAAACGTGATAACGGATAGGGTATTCGCTATTTGCTATCAACATTAAAAGCTATCAGATTTTTCTCTCAAATCTTACAACAAATAGGGTTTAGATCTAAGTTGAATTCTTTGAAAAGTTGAATTTGAAATTGCCTTTTAGTTTCCAATTTTCAGGGATTATTTTTTGTATTTTAGTTTGACAGAGAAAATGTTTTCCTGTTTTCCTGACCAAAACAAAAAGAACTTCGTGAAATAACTAGTGAGTCAAAAGTCACAAAATAATGTCATGGTAGAGAAACTATAGAACGATCTAGAAATATAATAAATCTAAATTATTAACGAGCTACCAAGCTATCAAGAGAACATTTCGATTTTGAAATCAGTTGCTTTTTGAATGTGGACTTGGCCGGCCGTGCGGCTCGGCCAAGTCTTTATTCCAAATGCAACTGATCTTAATAATTTAGATTTGTTCTATTTCTAGATCGTTCTATAGTTTCTCTACCATGACAACAAGGTTTCGTTTTTACTAATTTGAAGTGAATATAACATGAAACAGTTTGGCATCGACTCATCTAAAGCATCACTCACACCAAACGGTTTATAGCTAGAAATAACCCTTTTCGGAGTATTTGATTTTTCTAAAAAAAGTGATGCATTGTGGGATTGTTTCGAGTGTATTACAATAGAATTCCCTCGAAGAATTCCTAAGAGATTTCTATTGTTATACACTCGAAACAATCCCACAATGCATCGCTTTTTTAGAAAAATCTAAAAATCTGATAAGGTCTATTTCGAATAAACAACAGTTCTGTTGCTGGAAGGAAAAATCATTAATCATCACATTTAAATCATATCTTGCTTAACGACAATGAATGCACTGCTAAAATCTATATCACACACACACACGAAGATTTTGGCATTTCTGGATTTTTTCATTGCCCATTTAAAAGCGATAAAAACATGAACAAACGTCAAAAGAACGAACATTAAAAACAGTTCATCATGAACTAATAAATAGAAGTTTCAGCTTCCTACTCTCTCTCTCTCAACTTCATAATGCCTCCACTTTTGATAAGAGATACAAACACTTCAAAAAACGTTTCAAGTTAGAACAAGCGTTTTTTTTTTGAATACGACACTTATGTCTGTCTAAACATAATATTGATAGGTAGAGTAAATGTTTTGTTTTGAAAACGAAAACGCGGACTCATACATTTTGTCCTATTTATCTCAAATTACACATAGGCTGCCCCAATTGATATTATTCATATCCGACTCATCAAAATCAGGAAATTTCTCCTTCCCATTTAGCTTCCACACCTAATACATCCCTGTGTCACAAACCCAGTGGGCCCCACATCCACATAATTTGGTCAATACTTCGTATCCCGTTGGGAAAAATACCCTAAAATTTCATCCCCACTTGGAAACTGACTTTGATTTCATCGTCATTCGAAATTCAATGTAGAAATAAAGCACTCCAAAACTATCCCCATTAGATTTTTTGAGCTTGGAACAATAGAATCTCTATTCTATTGGGATTTCAATAGAAATTATTGTCTCCACTGTGGGAAGATATTCCACGTATGTTCTAGGACAGAGATGGCTCTAGCCATGAGACACTAATCGAGACAGGGGTGTCGTAGTCGTTAGTAGACGGTAGACTGAATGTAAATGTATTCAAATGTATTATTCTCTAAGTATTCAAAATATCTACAAATACACGTTTTTTTTTTTTTAAGAAATTAGTTTTACCAAGCAGCCTCAATGTTTCTTAAGAAATCAGCCTTTTGAGCCTTAAATGTTTCTTACATGTTTCTAAACTTTTTGACATAATCAGCTTATTTTTCATGTTTTGATTGGAAAGTTCTTAAAAAAACGAATTAAAAATTTTTATTTTTTCATTTTCAGCCTCAGCATGTTTCTTAGATGTTTCTTAGTTTTTAGGCATTCTGAGCCTCATGTTTCTTAAAAGTGTGTTTCTTAAAAAAAAAAACGTGTAATACAAATAAGAGTATTGAAATCTCAATCCTTGTACGTGTATTTTATTAGAACAAACGATATTAGAACATTTTTATGGCAAAGATACTAAGAACAAGTTAAGAACACTTTAAGGCTTCGCGGACTCTAAAACACTCAGTTTAGGAACTCGCACAAAAAGACTCATAAAATGGTGAAACTAAGAACATTCTTAAAAACATTCTTGGCTTTGTGCTCGAAAAGTTAACAACATCCGATGGCGGCTATAGAAATTTTGGGTGATTTTTCTCCTGAAAAAACCACCCTTGGTCCTTCTTTAAAGACAAATCGCACATCAAGTATCAAGAAACAAAACTCTCGGTGTGGAACTCCTCCGAAGCAGTCTAAATAAGTATAATTAAAGCCAGATTTAACCCTTAGAAGTCTTCCGAGATGGTTCAAATACGTATAAATATAATCTGATAGGGCCGTTAGAAGGTCATTGTCGAGGATCGCAGTGACCATCTCACTATCAGTTGAAAAACTGTGCAATCTTCCCAGGTTAGAAATTTGACTTTCTCAAGCTACGAATTATCCATACCAATAGATACCCCACACTTTATAAAGGATAGAATGAAACTGATTATTTTCCCATACAATTATATTTATCTTCAGGGATGTGAAATAAACAACACCTGTGATGAAATTAGAAATAATTTGTCAACTTAGATGTCAGCAAATTGACGAGCTACATTCTCAACTTAACAGAATACACGTTTTTTTTCTAAGAACAAACTTTATAAGAACATAAGGCTTCGATGACCAAAATGTTAAGAACAAGTTAAGAATATTTTAAGGCTTTGAGGACTCGAAAACACCCGACTCTTTAAGAAAATGGGTCAAAATGGTCAAAAAATGGAGGAAATAAGAACATTTATAGGCTTAAAATCCAAAAAGTTAAAAACATCCGAAATTTTGAAACTTCTTATAAAAAACGTGTAAAACAAAACTAAACAAAAATTATTTTATCGGATTTTGTAAAAAGAGCTTTGTGACTTTGTGACTTTGTGACTTTGTGACTACTCTTTTTTATGTTTGATCTTAAGGTCCGTTTCCCTTATTCATTCTACATATTTTAGTTAGCAGATCAAAAAGCACTGATGGATTTAAGACAATAGAGACAACTACGTCGGTAAAATGCGAAAGAGTGCAACGCTCGTTAAAAGGCAATAAAATTACAATTACAAATCTCTTCTTCTGATAAGTTCGACATGGTCTAAAACCGCCTATGAAAGGTGTAAAGTTACTTCGACTTTTATTATTTTGAATACTAGTTTCCAAAACAAAGACCTATATACGGAGGGGAGTATTACCCTTGCCGACCGACGGAGAAGTACCGCTTAGGTTCGAAAAATAGTCGTAGGACTCGTTAGGACTCGTTTTTTTTTAGTTTTGCCAAAACTTGCAGAAAAAGTAGTGACCCCGAATAGAAATGAAATTCCAAATATTTCTTTTTTTTTTAATTCCTCCTAAAAGTCATCCTGAGAGGAGCTGATTTTGGTGTTTTTACGACCCAACCTCATGGCGGTGAAAAAACGTACCCTGACTAGCAGACAATTCCCCTTTTTTCCCAAGTACCCATCCCGGAACCTATATCAATGATTCCTTTTTCTTTTGTATACCAATAATTTGATATAACTACACTTCATCTACAGCAACACAAAATAACTTCACACAAACTTTATCCAAACTTTATCAGTTTCCCTACTAGATCTTGTATCAGCTTCTAAGAACTTTTTGTTGAATACTAAACGTGAGGTATTAAAAATGATTAAGATAAAAAATAAGATATAGAATAACAAAGAGCTAAGGAGATAAAAGATATAGTTCAAATCTGAAAGGAAATGTGTGGGCGATTCATCAAATTTATTCAAACAAATACTTCTCAGTTTGCACCCACGCATCAAATCATTTGTCGCAAGTGATGAGCCAATTAAACCTAAAAGCTAATTTTCCAATGAGCATACCTTTATGATGCTAATTTGTGAATAAAATGGACTGGAAACAAAATTGAAATCATTAAAAGCATCGATTTTCCCTTTTTCTCATGATGTAATTACACGCTTTCTTTATAAGAATGGTGTTTTTCGATTTCATCATGAATGTTCTTAACCATTTAATTATTTAGGAAAAAATTATCCTATAATATTTTTACGGTACTCTTAAGGCTAGGACCCAAACTCAGCCTAAATCTAGAATAATGTAATGAGCGCGTTAGGCAAAAATTTTAGTATTTTTAAGAAATCTTTTAACATTACTAGGGGATACACGTTTTTTTTTATAAGAGCATTCAAAATTTTTGAAGCCTTTGGATGTTCTTAACATTTTCAGTTTCAAGCCTAAAAATGTTCTTAACATGCTCTTATTTTGACCATTTTGTGGGTATCTTTGACCATTTTCAAAAGAAATATGGTGTTTTAGAGTTCACAAATCCTTAAAAAGTTCTTAGCTTGTTCTTACTTAACATTTTAGCTATCGAATATATCGAAGAATGCGTAAGCAAGAAACTTTAAGTATTGAAAAGAAATACAACGTTTCTTAGGTCGTGTTCAGACCTGAAAGTTTAAGTTTAAGGTTTAAGTAGTACTTTGTTGATATGGGAATTCAATTATAATCACTTTTCTTTTGTCATCATCGATTGGCGATCTCGAGGAATCTCCTTTCCTAACTTGAAATGATGTCATCTTCTCTCTTGAGATACTTTGAAACAAAAAAGATTTCAGGGAATCCCTCTGCAAAACACTAAGTCGTGTTCGTTGAAGCCATTACTGCTAGAGATGCTCCGAGCGTCTCTAAGTCATAAATGTCACGTTCTTTTTTCTTCATTTACAAAAGGAGCATGCTTTTCACTCGCAAATTCTGATTTCGTCTATTCAGAAAACTGTAACGAAATCGTAAAAACTTTTTTTTTAAACCAGAGGGTGATTCCTTTTTAAACTTTGGTTTAACTAATGAGAAGCGTGCCGTTAAATACAAAAGGAATATAAAAGAAACATGTAGACCTAGGCTGCGTTTAGACCAGCCTGGCATTTGTAATTGCGTGCAGTATTCTTTTGAATTCTATTGTTCCGCGCAATTGTTTGGTTTGTCAAATGCCTAATGATGCCAGCGTGTTGGCATTTCGTTGGCATTTGAAATGCCATTTTGAGCAAAGGAATCCCCTTTTCTGGCATTTCAAATCAAACAAAGGAACCAAAACAAAGAGAAAAAATGACATTTTTGATTTTTGAAAGTATTTGCACGTTTTTTATTCAGTTCTTTCTATAGATTGTAAAATTTGCCAGATTTGCCATATCTGAGCTCTACGGCAAAAAGTTTCAGTTTTAATGACTGCAGTTTTTGAGAAATTCCATGCTTTTCATTGTTTGATCTGTCAAAGTTGAACTTGAGGGAATCACCTTTTCAGTAATGACTCTAAAAAGACGATTCCTTAAATGCCATGACAGAAAATACAATAGAGAAGCTATTAAAATTGAATCCCTCATGAGCAAATGCCAAATTACAAATGCCAGTTGGTCTAAACGCAGCCCTAATTGCTTTAAACCTTGGTCTGAACACGACCTTAATCTTTATGTATCAAGCTCTACTTATGTATTGAGCACTCTTAATTGTGCAGAGAAACACAAGAAGAAGAATGTTCTTATATAGTTTGCTCTTATAAAAACTTCCCAGGTTAGAAAATTGAATTTCTCAAGCTACGAATTATCATAGTCAGTATAAAAAACTCTGGTCTGGAAGCTTATTGTTTTAACTTTTTGTTAGCTTTTTCCTTTATGTTAATATCAAAAGATAAAAATCGATTTGCTCAGTTTTTGATCACGTTACCAAGTATTCCTCTTGGGATTGGTTTAAGATTTAATCACATGGTTAAAAAGTGAGCAAAACAAACTGATTTCTCAAACGCAAGTTCAAGTAAGAAACAATGGAAAGAAACAAAAGGCTTCCAGACCAAAAAGTTCTTCTTGTTCTTATATAGTTTGCTTTTATAAAAAAACATGTAATTGGCAATTTCCAGGGAAATTGCTCTGGAAATGGTATTCTTTAGGTTGAGTTTCCAAATTCCATAATGGTGGTATTCTTAGAAAGTGCTCAATTTTTTTGGTTATGTATATTCTTATAAAAAGGCGTATAGGAGGTATATGCTTTTAATAAGAATCAAGGCCGGTGATTTTCAGGCTTTCCTGTTTTTGTATTTTGTAGAGCAAATTCTTGAATTTACCAGTGGATACCCCTTAAAACCTACAACAAAAAGAGGTACCCTTCTGAAAATTTAAGTTGGATTTGAGTCTGAAACTTTTTGTGTTGCGAAAGTACGTGTACGAAAATAACTGTTTATAAAATAGTCTTTTTGATCTCAAATTTTGAACAGTGATTCACTGCAAAGTTACTAATGCTAACAACTAGATCATTGGTACCTAAATTTTTTCAAAACTGTACGTTAAATCCAAAATACACCTTAAAACCTACACTATTACACCTTACAACCTACAAACATTGACCCCTTGCTCACAACACAGAATTTAAACAGTTTTAAAGGAAAAAGGTTGGCAAAGCTGGCAACTATAGACAGTTACATTCACTCTAACCTGTTTTGTTGGAGCAAATTATATTTTAGAAAGAACTTAGTCATGTTATTGTCACAATATTCAAAAAAGGAAAGCTCGCCGACTGTTTCTTACTGTTTATTTTACGTTATCCGCTCTTCATAACATCTTCAAAACGGTATTTGGAAAATAGTGAAGAACAAACTATGGAAGTTTTGAATTTTGTAAAATTATGTCAAATATCAACAATATTTTTCCTTTTCTTCTTTTAATTTCTTTTGCTTTGAATTTCAAATGTTCTTCAAATAACTATTTCTTGGTTTTGGTTGCACTCTGGCGATTCAGAAAATCTTTGTTTCTTGAGTACAATCCAGTGAAATGTAAGATTCAATAGGAAGTTGGTATTTTCATTTTTCCATTTTTATGAAAAATGACTGAGGAGAAAAACTCTGAAAGAAAGACTGCAGAAGCAGAAATAGTGAATACTAGTGACAATCCAAGTTCTAGCGAGGTCAATAAAACATATTCAGAAGATGATCTACAGTCTCCAAAATCTTCAACACCGAAAGAAAAAGAGGGGAACCAAAGTAATGAACAGGAAGAAGATAGTGCTAAACCGTCAGAAACGAAAACAAATGAAGTTCGAATACAAGGTGGATCATCAACAGTAAATCGTACAATCGAACGTCAAAATATGGGATTTACTTTCTTCTCCAAAAGATTTAGCCTGCACTCTCTAGGTTCTTCCTTTGAAAAGAAATCGTTATCAAGTATACCAGAGTGCGAAGAATACAGCACCAAAGAGAAGAATAGTGTTCAGGAAAAATGCAACACTCAACAACTCGTAACACCGAAGAAGAAGATGGCATTGAAACCGATCATGAAAAAAACAAAACAAAACGGCAAAGGTATGCATTTTATCACAGACCTGGTGGGACCCCCACCTTACCGGAAAACTTGGCCAAAAGTTCGTCCCCGGTGGGAAAAATACCTCAATTGCAGCCCCACTGGGAAATTGACTTTGTTTACCACTAGGAACAATTCAGTTTATATCCTCATTGGGATTTCGATAGAAATTTTCATCCCAACGTGGGAAAGAAGTTCCACCGGGGCTGTGAGACATGGGTGTCTAACAACTGCATTGTGTCCTGGAAAAAGTGGAATATTATTTTTCATTTTTTCTGGACAAACTGTTATAAGAATGTGACAGCGTGTACCGTACTAATGGCTATCATTCCAAACATTTGCTCAACATTCAAATCGTTTTTCTGAGAACTTGTTGTTTAATTTGGCCCAATTACATAACAATCTCGTAATTTGACCAATTTTCAAATTCCTTGACCTTTCCCCCTTGAAAGAGTGCTCCCAATTGAATTTTTTGAGTCTGTGTAATATAGATTTTATAATATATTTTGAATCTATTTCTAGAACACACAATCATACCTCTTCTAAACAAATCCGATAATCAGACAAAGAAATCAGGACAACAAAACGGAACAAATATAATCCAAAACGGAACGAATAACGGACATCGGGGAAATATCAGGAATCAGGACAATGGGCAACCAACAACTTATCAAATCGTTTGTCAAACAATGAATGAGTACGGCGTCGGGAAGAGCATCTTGATTATATCTTTGGTGATTTTATTATGTGTTGGCGGATATTTGTTCGGCTTGTTGATGAAAACTAAAAGCTAAACTTGTAACATGCAAACTTTGTCAATAGAAGATGCGTCGTTCTCTGTGTAGCCATAGTCCGTATAAAAAACCCTGGTCTGGAAACTAATTGTTGTAACTTTTTGTTATCTTTTTCCTTTGTTAATACCAAAAGATAAAAATCAATTTGCTCAGTTTTTGATCACGTTACCAAATATTCCTCTTGGGATTGGTTTAAGATTTAATCACATGATCAAAAAGTGAGCAAAACAAACTAATTTCTCAAACGCAAGTTCAATTAAGAAACAATGGAAAGAAACAAAAGGCTTCCAGACCAGGGTTTCTATACGGACTATGGTAAAGAAGATCAGGCCAACTAAGCCTTCATCCCCGAGAGGCTAAAGATGAAACTATCGGTGAAGTGTGTTCTTCACAAAAACACTAAATTGAAAAGTATGAAATGTCGGAGTTTTATTTAGTCGGGAAAAAATTTCGTCACCTAGAGGCAATTATGTCACTTTCCACCGACCAAAATTTCAAATTCCTCACTTTTCCCCGACGAAATTTATAATTTAGTCACTTTCACCGAACTAAATTGTCCAAATGAAATGTTTTCCTTCACTAGCTCGAAAAAAGATCTAAGATATAATTTTGGTTGGGGTTTAAAAAATTGGGTAAAAGTTTTGGTCGGGGATAAAAAATCGGATAAAAGTTTTATTCGGGTGATAAAATATCGGGGAAAAAATTCGTCGGGGGAAAATTTTGTCAGCCCCTCAAAATTTTCGTCACTTTCCCCCGACATTTTTTCCCTGATAACGTAATGTAATATATATAGCCTTCTGGCTTCAGACTCAATTGTTCAATTACACCCTTGTCTCAGTGACCTGGTGGCGTTAAACCCGGGCGCTGCAGGCGAAAATTCTTAAGTTATATAATTTTGGTGGTATGGATTATGTGTCCACTGCTTGAATTTTATATTAATTCTAACAGTGCTCGAGAGGATTTGATTCGAGCTTTTACTGGACATAATTATAATGTAAACTTTAATACAATGATTTGATTTAAGAATTTTATCATGTCAGCATTTCAGGACAAAATTCGGTAAAGAATAAAAAGTGAACAAAACTGAAAAAATATCATCATTTTATAAGACTCGTGTTGTTTCCTGGGCTTTCTCGTGATGCTTTCAACTTTCCTTCTCCCAGTGCTCTTTCTATAGAAGCCTAAAAAATTCGATTAATTTTGGGAATTCTAAAGCCAAGGGTTACATTTTTCTTCATATTTTGGTTTAGATTTAGCTTAGGTTTTGGCCCAATATCAGTCTCATGTTCCGAAAAAATCTCGTGAATTTTTTTGTGGCATTCGTCAATCTGGTATTCCCCGTGATTAACTCAATTAATTAAATCATTCTAAATGATTAAAAAATCTAAATTCAAGTGACCCCCCATTGAGCCACTCCATTTTAAATCCATACATTGAGGTAAAAGAATGTTCAGGTTGTTCATAAAATAAAAAAAACTTCAGCAAGTCTGAAATAACGATTTTCAAGCATTTTTCAGGGAATTTGAGATCAGTGATTTTTTCCTGGAGGTCTTGGTCATCTACGTTTTTCTTTTTTCCAAGGGGTGAACTGATATTCTTGTTCGTCAGGCATGCAGATGTTACATGCACGTGACCGGGTGACTCACACCTACAACTTTGACTGTTGTGAGAATAGGAACGGTTGTCATAGAGGTACAGGGGACCCGGATTCGGCACTAAATATTATTTTTTATAAGGGCATTAAGAATTTTTGAAGACTTGTCTGATGTTCTTAATTTTTTGAAATTTAAGCCTCGAGATGTTCTTAACATCTTCTTAATTTCACCATTTTAGAGGTATCTTTTAAATTTTCTTATAAAAATTGGGTGTTTTAGTGTCTACAAAGCCTTAAAATGTTCTAAACATGCTCTAAATATTTTGGCCGTCGAAGCCTTTGTTCTTATATAGGTTGTTCTTATGAAAAACGTGTTATTGTGAAGAATCAGAACGGTTGCTGGTGTAGTAAAACAGGTGAACCGGACTTCGGCATTATTAATATCAAGTCACACAGGAATTCTTCTTTTCAATTTAAAGGTTTAAAATTGTCATCCCGTGTGATAAGGCAAGTCGGAAAAGCACCAGGATAACTCCTGTCGATTACACGTTTTTTTATAAGAACATCCAAAATATTTGAAGCCTTGGGATCTTGCCTTATCACACGGGATGACAATTTTAAACCTTTAAATTGAAAAGAAGTATTCCTGTGTGACTTGATATTAATAATCCCGAAGTCCGGTTCACCTGTGTTATTGCGAAGAATCGGAACGGTTGCTGGCGTAGTAGTGTTCTTATATAGTTTGTTCTTATAAAAAACATCTATTTCAGTGTTTTGAATCTGAGAAAACAAGACCAAGGAGAGAGTTTCAAAAAGAATATGGACTCTTAAAAGTCAATAAAGTCTCCAAGATAGTGTTTTTATTATCATGTGTTTGGTTTTGAAAACGAAAACAGTAAAAGGATGGAGGAAGCACGACAAAAAATGAAAGTAACAAAAAAATATACAAAAACAAAAATTTTGATGCTGACCTTGTTTGAGAATATAAAAAGGCTTTGTGGCCTCTAGGAGAAGTGATTTCTCAGGCCAATCACGCCTTTAAATCTACTATATTTGCAACCTCGTCCCCGTGTATCCCAGGCTTTATTTACGTTACTGATTGACGCCAGAGAATACCCTGGTGTTGGCTGATGCAAGTTCCCCATCTCAATCTCAGAGGGGGAACTTCTCAAAACAATACGTCATGAAATATTCTGACGTTACAAAGTTACACTGCAATGCAACGACTTTAAAAAAGAAAAACAAATGAAATCTGACGTTTTGTTTTTGAACTACCTAATCTTTCGCGTTCGAAAACCAGCCAATGCCAGGGTATTATCTAGCGCTATCAGTAAGAATCAAAAAGCTGATAATACGCAGGGATCGAGGTTGCTATATTTGTAGATATGTAAACAGCGATAAATCTACTATATTTGTATTCATGATAAATTCTATATCTATTACAGTATGAATATGAAATATTTCTACTGAATATGTAGAATCAGAGACTGTTCATCCAACGTTTCCAGACCATCTAAACAGAACGACAAATAACTATTAAAAAGCGACAAAAATAACGACATCTGTAACTGTAACCCTAACCCTAACTATGAAAGAACGACAACAACATATATTTCAAACCCTAGTATTAAATAACGACAACGACATATATTTCAAACCCTAACCCTAACTATCAAAGAACGACATATTTTGCCGTCCCAAACCCCGACCTTGGTGACTACCACCCCTACATATTCATTACTTTTTGTACTTTACGCTATTTAAGACTAGTAGTTTAAATTACGAAATTTACGCTTTACATATCTACACATATGCCTTATCGACCTATTTTACGCCGGCCCTAATTTAACGCCGGCCTTATTACACCACAGCCTAATTTTGGGCCTACGCAAGTTAGGGCCGTTAATAACGCCAAAATTTGTAAAAATAGCTACTTATGCTTCAAATTAGTAAACAATGACTAAAATCTACATTAAAATGTCGTTTCTCAGCAGTAAACTGTGGAAAATTCCATTGAAAATCACTGATTTTTTAATATACTAAATATTTCACTGAAGTTTTAAATATGGAGTAAAACAATGGATAATTTTCGTTTTCGAATCATACCTAAAATTATTTAAATTGAGAAATGATGATGAAAGATTAACGCCGCTTTTAAGTTAAAATTGCAAAATCTTTTAACGCCGGCCCTTATTACGCCACGAGCCCAAAAATAACGCCAATAAGGGCCGGTGTAAAAAGGTCCGATAAGGTAGTAGAAATAAATGTGAAGAATACTTGCAAACGCTGAGATTATAAGATAAGATTCATTTTCAAACCAAGTTGAAAGTGTCCACAAACTCCAAAAAAAGTTGATGTTCCTATAGACACCTTGCACAGCCTGTGAAAACGAAAGAGGAAGATCGGTAGGTTTTTATCATCTACGCCACCATTTTGGAAAAAGTTTATCTATAAGAAAGCGTTTAAAGGTTTTATTTTACATGAGTGTTCTCGTTTCATATCAGACACATATTTCATATCAGGCCGGTGTCTGCCTATTGTTATATTATTAAAGAGGAGACTGAATTTTCCCCTTTGAAAGACTTTCCATAGTTGCAAAAGAAACAACCGAATGGCTCGCAGGTATGTGGCAGCCATCAAAACACCCCTGTCTCATAGGCCCCGCTGGAAGCTCTTCCCTCAGTGGGGATTTTATCGAAATCCCAATGGGGATAGAAATTCTATTCTTCTCAGGTCAAAAAATTCAGTGGGGATGGTTTTGGAGTGCATTTTTTACATTGAATTTTAAATAGGGATGAAAAAAGGGGCTTGAACTGTAGGGTGTTTTCTAGGGTTAGGGGGTCCCACTGGGTCTGTGACTCAGGGGTGTATTACCCTTTAAGTGCACCCATGACATCATTTTTCATTACAAAGCTCACGAGTATAAGGAATCGAGTAATTGAGATAGTTAATTATATGCCAAAGAGTAATAGCTTATTAACTAATTAAAGCAAAGCATTCTTATAAATGAGCTAAATGGTAATGACAAAGAGAGAGAGACTGGCGGTTGACGAATGACGTAATAAACATGTTATATTTATACCAGAGACAAAAACAAATGACACCGACATGAAACCCGGTAGACAAAAAAAACATAACACAAGTCGATAATTACATTTTAATACAATTAATGAAAATTCACATCACTTAGTCAATTTCGCTTCTTCATTTTTCTTTTCGTGTATTGGTGTAAATACCTCACGGCTCTATTATTTACATTCTTTTATTTTCTAAAGGGAAAAATCTTCATTTTTCTAACACATCCGTAAATAAACTAGGATTTAACAATAACGTCGTCATCTTAACAAATGATGTTACTTTTTCTTTGTTTTTCTTTCAACTTCAAAAAAATCACCCCAAAATATTTTTTATGATGCTATTCCTGACCAAAAGGGGCGAGTTTTTGTGACACTATTTTGTCAACTTTCCTTGGTGACAAAATAACAAGGCAGTGATATAAAAAGGTAGTATAATCCCCATTGGAATACATTTCAGTCTATCATCTCACAAGAATAGGTATCAAAACAAAGTGGGACATACTGAAGGTAAGAGTTTTGCTTTCTTGGAGGATTTGAAAATTTTCTACTTCATTATATGGTGAAGTATATTCGCGATGGTGTTATTGAGATTTTATTTAAGGAGGCAAGCAATCGCATTATGCTTGAATTTGTCAATTTAGATAGTCGAGCCTAAAGTTATTAAACTTTATCAAAAATCAATGCTTTACTTTTGCTTTAGAATACATATAATTGGAGATAAAACCTCGCCGGAAAGATTTTGTAAGGAGGGGTGGGGACTCAAAGGCGCAAATCTTAAAACTTCTATCTTACTTGAGAAAGGTTGAAGATTCATCTCTAGCTCTTTCGGGGCTTTGAACTCAATGCTATTACACTCTTATGAAAGAGTACCTAAACATTTAAAATCAAACGATCCCAAATCACACTTACCGTTTCCTTTATAGGTTCACACATCCATAGTACAGAATGATGAAGGTGATATTAGCTTGCCTGCTAGTCATCCAGACGGTATCATGTTTACCAGCAATGACGTCATCAATGGCCATGACGTCAGATGGGGCATGCGCAGATGAGCGAAGTATTTATTGTATGTTCATGAGAACATGTTTTGTCAGTACTTTTTTGCAAAGATGTGAAACAGAAAGCTATTTGAGAGATGTATGTGCAAAATCTTGCAACCAATGCAAAGGTAAGACACCAAATTCTCATTAATTTACACAATATTTTCAATTACCTTAAGTAAAACTTTTTTCACGAATCGAGCTTCTAAAATTTTCTCGTGTACAAAATTTCGCGAGGATTAATTTTCTTGTTAAAAATGCCCAAAATTTTGAAAATTGCAAAAATCAATACAATCGAAATTTAGTTCACTTAAGGTTAAACATTGTGGCTCAAAAGTATCAAACAATTGATACTGGGTACCTGTGCTGTATAGCACTTTATGGGGTCGGAGAGGCCTTAAGTAGGTCATTGTTGCCATTGAGATATAAGTACAGGATAAGAACAATTTGAAGCTTAAAATACCAGAAATAAGAATAACCAAGCCTAAAGCAATCTTTACAAAAAGAGTGTACATTAATGTTAGGTGTACTGGCTGACTACTCTATTCTAAACTATCACAAACACGAGTTCAAGATAATTTGAAACGAACCTAACCGAACTACTTTTCACCACTATCTTATTTACCCTTTCAGTTGAATGCGTGAACAAGTTATCAATGTGTCCAAGCTACTCTGGCATGTGCATGGACCCTTATTTTGGAACACTTTATCAGAAGATGTGCCCAGTGACTTGTGGCACGTGCGAAGGAGTCCGTAAGTTGGCTTTTTAAATATTTCTTGTAAGGGAACAAATAAAAATGTTTAGTAAGATAAATATAAATCTTCAACCTTTTAAAAGCGCATCCTTAGCATTTTTAACGACGGAATTTGTATAGTTCTTTGTTTGAGAAATTTGTTGGTAAAAGTTATCTTCAATATGGCGTTTATGTCACTACCACGTAGGCATCAAAACTCTAATACGTTGGAGATAAAGACTAGACATTATTTTGTCGTTTAGTTCCGGCAACTGACAAAACAACGACCACCGACTACTACACAACAACCACCGAAAAACGAACAACAACAACCGAAGAAACAACAACCACAGCAACGACCACCGACCCCACCACAACGACCGACTACAAGACCACTACCGACCCCACCACAACGACCGAGCCAATCACGACTACTGAAGAAACAACAACGACGGCAACGACCACCGACGACACCACAACCACCGATTATTATACAACCACTGAAGAAAAAACTACAACCACCGACAAAACAACAACCACCGACTATTACACGACCACTGAAGAAAAAACTACGACCACCGACGAGATAACAACAACGGCAACGACCACCGACGACACAACAACCACCGATTATTATACGACCACCGACGAGACAACAACCACCGACTATTACACACCAACTGAAGAAAAAACTACGACCACCGACGAGACAACAACCACCGAGCCCTATGACACGACAACCGCCGACGCTGTAACAACCACCGACTATTATACAACAACAGCAGGAATAACAACGGACACAACAACCGAACCCTATGAAACCACAACCACCGACGCTGTAACGACAACCGATTATTATACGACAACTAGTTACGATACCACAACCGCAAAAGAAGAAACGACAACCACACAAGAAACGACCATGAGTACACTCGGCACATCCACTTTTTCCACCGATGATAACTACTCACCAACCGCAACTTCGACAACCACCGATTATGTTTCAACGACCGAGAACAACTACCAAGACACATCGACCGGCTCAACCGACTATTACGATACAACAACCGACTATTACGATACAACAACCGACGATTATATCACGACCGATGATTATATCACAACCGAAAAAGCTGCCGACACGACAACCGAACCAGCGACAACCGAAACTACAGTCGACTATTACACGACAACTGATTACTACACCGAAACAGAAACTACAGATCCGTACACCGAAATAATCTTCGAGTAATAATTTCGAGCCACTCAAAAGAGGTTAAACCTGTATTTAAAACCAATATTATTTAAAATAATTTATTGAAAAATGAGATCATTTAGTTTATCAATTTTGACAAAGTTATAATTTATGATTAACGTACACAAAATTGATTTAATTTATTTTTTTTTCAGATATTTTTAGCATAAATTATTTTTTATGTAAAAAATACATGAAATAAAGTTGTGTGCAGTTATCTTGATATAAAGGTGTATTCCTCACAAAAAAGTGCTTAAAGCAATAAAAATAGTTTTGTGTCTCCCTATATTTTCTAAGGAAATTAAATTTTAGTATTTGTGACAGGATTTTTGGCTGAATCCCGGAACGTCGGAAATAAAAAAAAACACCATCACAATGGCTTTTAGAGGTTAAAATAACGGGTTACAGACAAAAAAATAAGGCTAATCACCGTCACGGATTGATTTTGAAATACCGTTTTCCCGTGCCTTTTTCGCAAATTCCCGTAATTAATACCGTACTTAAAAAATACCAATCCTGTCACACCGTAAGAACTAAATTTTAAATTGAGCCAATTCAGCTAAATAAATTTGTGTAAGCAAGCAATGAGTCATTCCACTTTATATCCGTAGGGGGGGGGGGTGGACGAAAGTTTCCATGGGGTGATCGGAAAAGAATTACCAGGGGTAAAAGACTCATTTTAGTTCGTCCAACCTTACTTTTAAGGTACGAAAAGAATTTTTCGATAGCTTCTTTTGTAAATTTTGCCGTTTTCCAGGGGGTATCCACACATATCTAAGAATCTTTTTTTTTCCTGAAAAAGGTTCATCCAGCCCCCCTGTATGGAAATTTAATGGAACAGCCCAATAAGGATATATTATTTCTTCATAATTTTTCGATCGAAATATAATGAAGTTATATGCACTGAAGAAGATACAAACTATCGACTAACCATGACAATCTGTAATGAAAACCCAATATACATTAAGGAAGAAAGACATAAAACAGTAAAAAACAAAAGGAATGCACAAGACACAAAAGGAAGCGATAAGCTTAAGACCGAAGTCTGAGATCAGGTGCGGTAGGAAAATGTGTACTTCTTCAAATAGTCACAAATGTTTTAGATCTTCCGACACTAGAGTTTTAAAAACATTTATTTTTACTATACCGACCCACCCATATTTTTCTATCGGCGTAAAAAGCGCCGATAAGTTATATAAAAAGAAGAGTAAAAAGTGCTAATTTATGCAGTGCAATAGACCTTTTCATAAATTACGTCATGAACATCACTTGCCTCGTTTTGAATTGTAGCCAAGGTGATCAACTCCCGGCGGATTTTATCAAAATTACTTTCTATTTAAAACAAAAGTAATTTAATGTCTCAAGGGACATAATCACCATGGTAATTGTTTGAATACGAGGCAAGTGATAATCGTGACGTAATTTATGAAAATGTCTATTAAATTATTAATTAATTATTATAAAGATTCGAAAACCTTTAATATTTGTTGACCATTTTTCAATTTTTGTTAGGTTGGTGATCGTTACTATAATTTAGGTCAAAGCTCAAAAAAGCTTACTGTCCTAACGACGCCGTTTCGCCGCTCATTCCACGTTCTATATAGATCGCCTGTCGACCAGCCAGGAGGATTTTTTCGATAGCGCATGTTTGACATGCACCTGCCATTTAGGCGTTCCTCTTCTTTCGCCATTTTACAAAGTATGTAAATTTTTCATCTTTTTTGTTTAAAACGATGTGAAGGTTATCCTGTGAAGGTAAACAATATTATCTTTTGAATTAATAGTGATAATACATGTTCAATACGACGGGGATGAATAGTTTTCCATTTCGTCGAGATCCCGAATGACTGAGGACACCTATATAGCGGGTCAAACTTCGGGTACTTCCTAATCGTTTCAGTATCTCCTCTGCCATCAAAAACATACATAAAATAAAACTCAAAACTCGCTAGTGCTTACTAGCGCTAAGACACAAGTTCTCTCTCTCTCCACGTCACACCTTGTTTTACTTTTTCCTTTCTTCATAGTCTTACCTCTGGCGATATAACTTAAGTTTCTAGCGGAGGGAGGGACTATATTAATGTTTAGTAGTATTTTCTAGTATATGTTCGTAGTGTACCCTGTGTTTATGTTTCAATTTCAAACTTACAGTGAACTTTTGCTAATTGGAACTTCTATTATTCGATTCTTTCTATTATAATTCAAAATAATTCCCACTTCTGTGCAGAGGAAAACCCCTGTAAAATACTCTCTATAATTCGAATCTCTCTGTAAATCGAATAAAAAAGAATTTCATCCGTGTACCAATTTTCCACTTCTGATACTATGTGGAAATCACTCTAAAGGGAGTTAGTCCAATAGACTGGCATATGATTTCCACATATCAGCAAAGAAAAAGCGCATGGAATTTAGTAGAAGCTAGTCTGATATCTGAGGTAAAGTCAAAAATAAAAAAAGTACAATAATCGATACGTTATCTTTTATCAAAGCCGGGGGGGGGGTACTAAAGCAAATGAAGGGTACGTTATGTGCCGCCCTTTTTTGGATTTCCAAAGTCCCACTAAGGGTCGGAGAAATAGGAAAATTTCAATTTTCTACCCCCGGAAAGATTGAAATTTGGTTAAATTTGTCCCAGTAAGGGTCGTAGAATTCACAAAATTCGAAAGGTCGAAAGTCGGGTGGCAACCCCCCCACGTCAGCTCGCAACCCTAGTAGCCCCCCCCCCGGGTATCAAAGCGAGAACAAATTATAGATTTATAGATATTAACCTTTGCACAGGTATTCTAAAAAAAATGCACGTTACAATTAATAAGGAGTCTAGTTGGTTTGAATAACAGAAAGATTCGAATTATAAAAACACGAGGTTTTCCCCTTGACGGAAACTGAAGAAGAATTCTAATTATAGAAAGATTTGAATAATAGAAATTCGAATGAACAAGAGTCTCCTGTAATCCTTATCAAAGCAACGAAAATTATTGGTATTTGCATTTGGACAGTATTTTGAAAAAATGCAACTTATTTTTTAACATGACTTTTAGACTAGAGTCTACTTCTGGCTGAACTTTGCTTTTTGATATTTTTTTATGACGCTGAGTCCAGTGAAGTAGACTAGGAGCATTTGGCGAGGTCCATAAAAAAAGCTCTAAGTGGACCCCGGGCTACATGACTTTGGGCTCTTCCAGAAAATGTCCGTACATGGGGGTGAAGGATATATTGTCTGGTGTGTAGCAAAAAATCATCAAAATTTGCCTTGTCCGGGGGGTAAATTTTCTCTGTTGGGGGCAATTTGGGTTGTCCGAGGGGTCAACTAATGCTTGCCCGGGGGGTAAAACCCATTGTCCGGGGGGGGAGAGGGGCAAAAGTCACTTTTTTCCGGGGGTAAATCACTGAAAATTGTTATATCCTCCACCTCCCACATTCAAATTTTTTCTGGAACTGGAAAATACTTTTGACTTACTCTGGAGTATCTTGTTGACCACCAGCACTGCTTGGTCCACTTGTTGTTGAACCGTAACTTGCAGCAGCATTAGTTTGTCCACGTTCATATTTTTCTTGTATTTTCTCTGATTCGTTGTCTCTTTTTTGTTCCTTCATTTTAGAATACCATCTTGAAATGATGACGCAAATGATGACTAGAACCCAGGCTCCAACAATGAGGAACGTGATCAGGAGAGCTGATACGTGCGTTTTCGGTAGTGGCTTTTCTTTTCCTGGAAATGAAAATTTCAAACTCGTTCAAACTACAATTTTTATCGATAATTTCCAGTTGCACTCCTTTCCTTAAAGTTTACAAAATAATTCAAATATATTGGACGGAGGTTTGAGACAAAAACACCATTAGATGTTCAGAAACTTCCAACGTGTTTCAACTACAAGCTGTTTTTTATAAGCATACAAAAATCAACTGTCTCGGAGAACGATTTCTGCAAAACCTTTCAATAAAGTTAATCTCACGATCAGAGTCTTAAAATGGTTTCGTTCACAAATGATCTGACCTAAAAAAGTCTAAACTTGTGAGCTCTTCTCTAATTCTTTAATCAAAGAAAATACTTGGTAACTTTAACTTTAACCTTATTAAATTAGGTCAATGGGTATACCAGAACAATACACCATACGGTAAAAGTGATAAAATACATTAAACTCTGTTGAGCCTATCCTACGAAAGATTCTATCACATAAAAGATCTCTTTTTTTCTTAAAGCAAGGATCTATATTCCTGGTATTCTTGTTTCAGAACCAAAATTTGCTTTTACTACAAAATGTCTTCAATAGAATCGGATCATTTCAACGTACTTTTTTCACATTCGAATCCACTTCCTTCATATTCAGACAAACATTGACATCCAAAGTTGAAGTTTGATTTGACCAAGATACATTTGGCATTTACATCACATGGTTCCATTATACATTCATCGTAATCTACAGAAATTTAGGTAAAGAGAGAGAGTCGAACATCCGACACGGTTTTTTATAAGAACAGCAATCAATAGAAGAACATTAAGCTTCGATGTTAAGAAAAGCTAAGAACAGCTAAGAACAAATAAAGGTTTTCGCGGACTTTAAAAAACCCCAATTTCTTGGAAAATGGCACAACATACTTACAACATGGTGAGGAAGATAAGAACAATTTACTAATATTACTAGGCTTAAAACTGAAAACGTTATCCGAAGAGTTTGAATGTTCCTATAAAAAAACGTGTATTGTCAATAAATCAAAAGCCCTTCCTTTTTGGGGAGTGCAGGCGTGGACGGAGCCTATATCCTACACGGAAATCTTAAATTAAACTGTGACAATGACAACTAACCCTTTGCGAAAATGCATTTTTCAATTTTCTCTGTCCAGCTGGCACACAACGTTGTTTCAACGTTCATCTAACGTTGTATGGATGTTGTGAACGATAGATAAACGTTGGAACAACGTTGTGTGCCAGCTGGGTGTCTAATAAGACTAGTGACTTACCCCAGATAGTGCTCCATTCAGGAATCACGTGACCTTCGTAACCTCCAAAATACAATCCCGTTTCTTTAGGTAGTGGATTCTCATTAGCGATTGATTCTTCAGTTTTATCCATTTTGATTTCATACTGGACCCTCAGATACGGCTCTTCGGCTTTCACGCGATTCCATAAAACATCAACGCGGCGTGTTTTGAACTTGTATTTCCCATAGAGACGAGATTTCAATTCCCTCTCTAAGGATGTCCGAAAGTTTTGATCGTCGAGAATGATTTCACGATTTAGCTGCTCAGGGGAAAGAATCCCAGATCCATCCTTGGAGACACTTGTCATCTTAATCTCCCCTTGGGCGATACTGTAGTCAGCATACGTAATAGGTGAACACAAAGACGCGTTGTTAGGTTTACCAGGACAATGTGGAGGCTGAAAATGATTGATACATGTTCGACGTTGAACACTTCGTCCACCTTTACAGAGACCAGGTTCACCCCAATCGGACCAACTCGATGAATTTGCTAAGAGAAGTATAGATTATAACTTTTTTTTTATCAAAACAATTTTATAAGAATAATGAGGCTCAAAAATGCCAACAAAAGAACTTTGAACAAATTAAGGGCCAAACAGTAAAGTATGGTATCAAGCCCGAAATAACCCAAATTTGCCCTAAAAATTAGAGAACAATTTAAGAACAATTTGAGACTAAAAGTGTCAAAAATAAGAACAGCAGAGCCTAAGCAAGAATTTTGCTGGTTCTTATAAAAATGAGTGTACGCTCCTTGTTTTAATAAGAACGGTTTCAAAAGAATATATACATCTACTTAATTTTCCTTAAAACGTAGAAACGTAGAATTAACAACGATCTCAATCTATTAAGATCAGATGAGCATCAGGCAAAAATAGAATCAAAAAGAACATTGAAAGAAATTGTGACAGTTATTTGGTAGACTAGTGTATATCGCAAAGAGAAGCAACTGTACACGTTTTATATAAGAACAAAGTATATAAGAACAGAAGGGTTCGCATGGCCATAATATTCAGAACAAATTCAGAGCATTTTAAGGCTTTGCTTAAACACCCAGTTTCTTAATAAAAATTGACAAAAATACTAACAAAATTTGAGAATACGAACATTTTAAGAACATTGTTGGGCTTAAAACTTAAAATGTTAAGATTTATTTCCGAGGGCTTCAAATATTTTGGATGTTATTATAAAAAGATTGTTTAACTTACTGCAGCCCATCCCTTTAACATCTTCATCTGTTAATTGTTTGCTTCCTTCAGTGGAGAAAAATACTCCATTTTTCTTGCATTTCACTTCCACGTGTTTTTCTTCATAAATCATGTTCCAAACAAAACTCATAAAATCGCATTGACATGTCAATTCGTCACTCTCCAAGGTTCTGAAAATGATAATAGTTCCATTTATACTGAGACGGAAAAATCGTCTGAGACGAGTAGTTTGTAAAATGTGATCTGTGGAGGAGATCCTATTTATTGAAACATGAATGGAAAGTACACTCCTCCATATACTCATTTTCTAAATTGCTCCTCTCAGACAAATTAATCATCTCAGTATAAATATAACTAATATAATACACTTTTTCGACCGTAGCCGCCAATTGCCGCGCAGGCATTTTTTTGTCCGCTTTATCCCACTAAAACTGTCTCAGTTCTTTTTTCGCACCTACTACCTATTGTATAGACAATAGAAAATGGTATAAAAAAAGGATTGGATTGAGTTTAGGTGGATAATTAGATATTAAATTAGCACGCGCCTGACCGCGCGACTACGGTCAAAAAGGTGTATTGTATACACTCAGTTTTCATAAGCATAACTTTTATAAGTATATTGAATGCTCATATTTGCAAAAAAAAAGCATAATGCTAAGCTGTAAGCATAAATTGAGGCTGAAAATGAGATTTTGGTATTTATAACGAGCATCAGCCCAAATTTCTCGTATTCTTGTAAAGGAAAAATATTGTAGTATTATCTTTTAAGCTAATTCAAAGATGTTTCTAGCGCTATTTTTAAGTTCTCTTATGGGGCCTTTTAGTTTAATCAAAGGCTTGGAAAATATGGATCCATTTTTCAAAAATTTATTCAAGCTATTTAGAATGTAGTTAGAGCACAGCAAAAATATGCTTTTTATGAATTTTATTAATTAAATTTATGAAACCCTAGTGGAATATTTCATTGAATAAACTGTAAACTGTAAATTGATTTTAGTTTCCTAAAAATAGATTAATTAATAAAAATCTAAACTAAAACAAAAACAGGCCCAGATCATCAGAAAAACAAAATCTAAACAGAATTTTTTCTCGATATCAAAATTGATAACTGGTAGCTGGTCGCTTGTCAAAGGATCATAAAATAACATTAAAAAACACTCAGTATCTTTTCGTTGAATTCTTAAATTGGCCTTCTTGGAATTGCCTCCGGGCACTATAATTGTATGTGGAAAGCCAAAAAATTGTCGTTATTTATTTCATGGGTATAATATATCACTCGGAATAAATATATATCTCCGAAAAAAGTACACATTTAACACAATATGGGACCAATGAATATGGAAGATACAGAATCCACTTTCCTTTTCGTCCTTGGAATCTTAGCCTTCATTCCGTTGATTGTACACGGAATTGGGCTACATGTTTTATACATTGCAAAGAAAACAACTGACTTTCACAGGCTGCATTTGATTTTATTATTGGCTTTAAGTGTATTGACAGTAACAATGGCTATTACCAACCTCTTGAAACGAATTAGTATATTTTTCGAGGCAGGGGATTCGTATTTCTATTTTGTAATCGAGGTCATTGCAAATGGTTATCTATACATGCTTTACATATCGATTCTATCGATAATTGTTGTCGATCGATGTTTATTATTCCATTTCAAACTTCGTTACACGACTGTATGGACTGAGAAAAAACTTAAAATCACATTTGCGATTCTCACAATCATAGCGTTCATTGTTTCACTCATATTCGCGATTGCCTATCATGGCGAGACAACAAGAATGGATATCATCCTCAGCTTTTATTTATGGCCTGTTCTTGACTACTGTTTCCTGCTCATTAACCTAGCAGCCTTACTCTATTTCTTTATCCATCGACAAAACAGTCCCGCTGATTTCCGAACGCGAACGACATCGAATCTCCCGAATATCGACGTTGAAGAAATTAGCCACGAGAATCAAAAACGAAGAGCAGTTTTCTTTATGTTTGTTATCTCTTTCTTTCTATTGGTTTTTGTTCCTGACCAATTATATTTCGTTCTGATGGAAATGGGCTTTCACAATCGTTTCAATACAAACTTATATAACGTAACTACGACCTTTTGGTTGACGCATTTGACTGGCAACGCGTTGTTGTATTTAACAACGTGTAAAAAATTGAGACAAATTTTGATGGATAGATATTTGTCAAAATTGAGATGTCGAATGACGAGGAAAAGAAACTCGTCGATGGTGGAGCCGATTCAAATGACTTAACCGCATATATCATATTCCTTTTCACACTATAGGCTAACTTCTACAGATTTTCCGTGGAAGTATGTCCAGTTTAAAGTGGACTAATTCACCATGTTGTTTTCTGCTTTACCATAGATTTTCGAATGTTCGAATTTCAAAACATTTGAATCACGCTGTTGACGACCAGAATTGAAAACGAGATGGCGGACTAGTCATCTCTAGAACCGTATACGCTTCTTTTTATATGGAAATCTTGGTACATCTAGGTAATTAGAATCAGGTGGACTTAACTTAATCTTCAGATTTAAAAGAGAAATATCGTTTTCCAATTATACGTTGGTCAAACGGTAAAACTGGGTAAAACTTCACATAACTCTGGAGGCAGCAAAATGATAGAATTTAGTATATAAAAAAAAACTACATACATTGCTGTATTTGCCTAACACCAAACCTTGACTTTTTCAAAAACCCTACGAAAATAATCTACTTTGCAAGTGCTATCTCAAAGATCAACGACAATAAGGTGAGTGGATGATGAATATAAGAGGCTCGTCAAGGGTTTCAAAATAATCCTTTAAGATCTGAAATTAATTGAACTTACAGAGATTTGAGTTTGGTAATATGGTTGAAAACGTCTGGTGAAATACTGGTGAAAGGGTTGTAACTGATTGCACTGAAAAGATAAAAAATATTGAAAATAATAATCATGTATTGGGAGTCACTGTGCCCTGGGGGGGAGGGGGGTCAGTCAGGCAAATTGACCGACAGGTATGTGCGGCGGGTAAGAGTATGTTTTTCGAGATAGTAGAAATACATTATAAGGGTGGAAACTTTTGAATTGTTTTACAAAATGCACACGATTTTGTGAGACCCCTACTCTTGTCTCCCGGACGGGGGGGGTGTCTATCTACACTGTAATAAAATATTGAATTATTCGAATTTTATTAGCGGGGGGGGGGGTCTGAATAAGAGCGGGGGAATGGATTTTTTTCTCTTAACAATTAGCGGGGGGGGCGTCTATTCGGGAGACAAGAGTAGTGAAAAAGCTACCAAATTTAACAACATTGCAGGATTCGATAACGCAAAAGTTGCAAAATTTTGCAACGCTTCTATTCGTCGCAATTTTCAAACAGGTATACAGTATCTATAAAACTACAAAAATTGGAACATTATAAAAGAAACTTACATTTCATCAAGATTTGGAAGGTCGGAAAAGAAATCAGTTCGGATACTTCTTAACTTGTTATGACTCAAATGGCTGAAAAAGAAAAAGACCAGGCGAGATGATTTTTAAATATAAACATGGTACTGTAGAATGGCTTTCTCATTCCTGTAGACTAGCAAACTAGTCTGTTAATTAATCTTCAGAGGGCGGGAACATAAAGACGGCGGGCGTTTGATAGAATAGGAGCTGCGTAGGAGAGCGAGCAACGCGCAACCTTTCTCCTACGCTTACTTTTCCCGCATGATACTGTTCCAGCCCGACTAGCGTGTCAGTCTATCATTCCCGGGGAAACTTTCCTATCATGGGTCCATTTGTTTCAGCACCATTTATGCCTCTTATGCCACTTATGGCACCTATTTCCCATTTGTTTCATCGAAATGTGTTCAAAAGTGTTAGAAAATACTTACATTTTTACCACCTCAATTTACATTGATCATTTGTGTTCTTTGTGTCAAAAGTGGAAGTTTGGCAAGCTTTTCCAAGCAAAAAGAAATTCGCATTTGTTTCTACATTCTGGGTCAAAAGTGGAAGAATGTTATTGTAAATGGCGGCAATAATCGAATGCATAATTACGATGCGTTTCACTTTCGTTTTCATGTTAGTTTGTTTACATTTCCGACATAATTTATGCGACTATTATTGATTATTATTAGAGTTCGCACGATGGTAGACTTTTGCATTTTTAACACGGTTTCCATTTGTTTCACACGATGGTGGCATTTGGGGGAAAGGTGGCAAAAATTGAAGTTTTGAGGTAAGAAACAAATGGACTCCATATCATACGGATATGCCAATTCAACAATGGAAAAGATCAACACTCTGGGTAGGTACAAAAGCAGCTTAAAATTTTTAGGTGGTCAGTGCCAAGGTCGTTCTGTGTTGTCTTAACATTTGTACATATCAAATTAATTATGTTTTGCCGATTTGCACGTAAAAAACAACGGAAGGACCCAAAAAATGCGCTAAGAATATTTCCCCTGCAATGAAAACTTTTTCATTAGCCATCCTGAATCATTATCATTAGAAAAATCGATCAAATCTTTCGTTCTAAAATTCCTTTACCAAGTGTTGATTCTGATAATTTCATCTAATTGGAATCCCAAAGTTTTTACTCGAAAGGAAATTCACGGAGCGTAACGAAAATTTGAGTAATATAGAAAGTGAATGCTACAAAGGAGTAATTCAGACAGGAAAGAGACACAAATTTGCTCAAGTTATGAATTGTCCTACATTGAAACGTGTTTTCGTGGTTAGTATAAGAGGGGACGCCAAAGGCACCAAACTTGTTGCAGTTAAGAGGACTCGAACAAATTAAGGCATTCGTTCAAATCTCGTACCCAGAGCCACCTGCACCACTTTTTGGTTTTACTGAAGGTAACGAGTGCCTTTCTAGAATGTTATCAGAATCATAAATAGGGAGCTAAGGGACTGTGTTCGATTAAGGTCAATTCGTTTCACTGTACCAACTTACATCCTCTTGAGTTCGCCAGCTTCTTTAAGTCCACTGATGCTACTCAATTGGTTCTTCGTAACATTCCTATAAGAAGCGTGAGAATAGATTGATTTTAAGCTGCTCGGAAACCTTGACCCCGTGTATCTTTATACCACGGAATATTATATTCATGATATGTCTCATTGCAATATCTTCTAACATTATATCATGGATCTAACAGCTGATTGGTTGCAAGTGACGTATTAACTGATTTTACGTCACTTATAACCAATAAGCTGTTTGATCTATGATGTGATGTCGAAAACATTGCAGTGATGCATAATATGAATTGGGCTTTCAGTAAGCATCGAAAATCCGATAATGCGTAAAAAACGGGATTGAGGCACTAAAGTTAATCCTGGACATGGAAAGTTTAATTGTTTGGATCATTGCAGTTTATCAAAACTTTTTCGTTATGTACAACTCCCTAGGTAAGGGGGCACTCAAGATAAGCGACCTACAGTAGGTCGTCGTTTTAAAATCAAGTGTCCTCCTCCCCCAGCTATAATTTCTTAATTTTACCCAATATTCTCGCTCACGTTCTTTAACAAAAAGACCCCATGGAAATATTTTCAGATATTAAAAAGGGAAATATCCTTACAGATCATCCAACTTTTTAAGACCAATAAATAGTCCAGAATTGATCGTTTGTAATTCATTCTCTTGAAGCAATCTAAATGAAAAGAAGAAAATTTATACACCTTCTTTTTACAGACCCGGTAGGACTCCCTCTCACTGGAAAAACTGGGCAAAACGTCGTACCCAGTGGAAAGTTATACTCCAATTTTTGTCCCCCGCTGAAAATAATCAAATAAACAAATCCTCACTGCAAAATATCATGTTTTTTTTCTGACTTGAAAAACATAGAATTCAAACCCCAGCCATAAAATAACCATGTATACATCGATCCTTATCGAGTTTCGGTATTTTATTTTTACCTCTGGCTGACAGATCCTACCGAGTCTGTGAGAAAGGGGTGTATTTAGTATTGTTGCCCGAGGTTTAATACAGTTCTAGATTTTGTTAACGCCCACAGAACAAAGAGAACTATTATGGTCAATTTGCGTTGAGGTGAACACGGTATAAATGTATTAACAATGTTCCTGGTTTACCACCTCGGTATAAATCGGAAGGCAACACATGCGTACTTTATCAATCCAATGATTACATACAGGTCAAAATTTACCACAGAAAAAGGAGAAAAACATGAAAATCAAATAAATACAGTTAACTCTCTCTAATTCGATCTTCAAGGGACAAAAGATTTTCTTCGAATTAGAGAAAGATTCGAATTACAGAGAGTATTTTATACTACATTCCAGCAGAGGGGTTCAACATTTTAGTTCAAATTACCAAAAATATTCGAATAAAAGAAGTTCGAGTTGACTGTAATTTTCATCTTGGATATCCAGGCTAAATACAAAAATAAAAGGCTCACTTACAATTGATAAACGTTTCCCAAATCTTTGAAAGCACCATCAACAATATTCTTCAATTTGTTGCCAGTCAGAAACCTGGAATGAAAAAATTTCTCATGGTTTGAAATAAGTTTCGCCCCAAAATTTCAATCCGTTAGCAGTCTGTCTATTTTTCTCGATGAGCTACAGATAAAATTAGAAAATAACCACGATAAATTATTAATCTCTTAGCTAATTAGCCCCAGTGCCTTTTTTGTACGTAATATCATCCTAATCTCATAACGCAGATCATCCATTCTACGCACGAACGATAATTACGATAGTTAAAACAATGAAATCCGTGTTGCTTTTATTATGCTTTAAAAACGAAAGTGAAAGTATTTTGGTTCTAAATTTTATATTTATGAATGACGATTTTGGTTTGATTGTTCTACTTTAGCCAATCAGCACTCTCAAAAGCTCATTTGATATTTATTAAGTCTGAAGGAAAAAGATCAAAGTTGTCCTGGACAGAATGTCTTGTGACCATAGCATTTAGAATGAATCACGTATTCATTCTAAATGCATGGAGTATCAGAATTTGCTCAGAGATTAATGCCACACTAGCTCGAATGAATAAAGCTGAATAAACCTTATTGACCGTAGCCTCCAATCGCCGCGCAGGCATTTTTTTTGTCTGTTTATCACCCTATACTCGTATCAGTCCTTTTTTTATCACGTAAATACAAAAGAAAAAGGTGTCAGAAACATTGGATCAACAATGGTGGACAAAATATTGGCAAAACTCGATTTTTCTTTTTTCCGGTGGATAACTTGGGACCGGACCCCCTTTTACCTCCAGTTCAATGTTGGATAAGACTTGATAAACAATAGCAAGCCTTTCCCACCTATCAATATTGATTTTGGGGGTGGAAGGGGATTTTTTTATCTCAAAGGTTTTTGCCAAATATTTTGTCCAACATTGTAGTTTAGGGGGATAATTAAGTAATAAACTTCTTAAGCAGTAATGACAATTTTCACTTACAGCCTTTGAAGTCCTGTCAACCCCTGGAATGTTTGTTCTCTCAATGTTTCAAGTTGAATCCAACTCAACCCCCTAAAACCGAAAAAGAGTTGAAAGTAAAAAAAAAATGTAGAATGTGTAGTAATTCGTATAAAGGCTCTACTGCACCTATTATTGATATCACTGGGTCTAAAACCGCATAAAACTTCTTTACACCCCTGTCTCACAGCCCCGGTGGGAATTCTTTTCTCAGTAGGGATAAAAATCCCTATTGAAATCCCAATGGGGATAGAAATTCCTTTGTTCCAAGGTTAAAAAATCAAGTGCAATTTCTAAACATGGAATTTTGATTGGGGATAGAATAAAAGTTAGTTTCCAAGTGGGCCTGAAATTGTAAGGTATTTTCCATTGGGGATGAAATTTTTTTCAATCTTTCCAGTGGGGCTGGGCTCCCAGCGGGTCTGTGACACAGGGGTATTTCTTTCTTTCCCTAGTTGAAATTAAAAATAGAATTGATAAGCTTAACTCATCTCTCGAATAGACGGATAAGGAATAAGACCGACTACACAAAGAAACTTTTTAAACTCTAATAAGCGGGTCCTTTTTTGTATCAGTGGTATATATTTTTATATTTTCCCTTCTGTTCACTATTTCTCTCAGTTTGAACCACAAGTGATTTTGTGGTTTAGAGATGCTGGCTAAATCTATTTGGCCAGCAGGGTGCAATACGCAGTTCTGATGAGTCCTAATACTAATAAGGACGAAATGCATATGCTGCTCTGCCACCCAAATCTCCGGAGTGAATATATATAGTTTGACAGAAATTTTTATTTCTTCACATATATATAGTGGTATCATTAGTAGCACAAATTCATTTTATTTAGTGTTTTCCTAGATTCATAGACCTTGGACCACTCCCACTCCCACTTTTATTTAGACAATTCTCACGATTTTAATATCTCGTCAAAGGATAAAACTAGCCATAATTTTCATTAAAGTGCCACCGCAGAAGAACGATCAAATAAATTGTTGAATTTGGAAAGAAATGTTACTGATAGCCGCTCTTCTGTTAGAATCATCTGAAGCAAAATTTAGTCTACAAATATTAGCAATTTGTGTCCATCTCATAGATATCTTCTTATAGAGATAAGGTAAAGTTATTTATCTGTTTTTTTTGTCATCTCTTTTATTACCAAAATAATGGTATATTATGGTTTCTTTATAGCATACTAAACGCTACTGTACTAAACTACCATTTTACTGTAATGGTCAAACGACAAGTTTTTGAAAGGATAAAAATTTCTAATTTGCTTTGCTCAGAGCAGTTAATAACTACTTGTGGCTTAAATAGGGAATTTCCCAACAAAAAAGGAATTTCCCTTAATTCGACTCCCTGAGGTAATGAAAAAAGACATATAAAGCTTTGAAAATGGGTAATCAGATCAAAAAAAAATCCGGAAAAGTGTTTTTAATGATGATAAAACAATAGAAATACAGTCAAGCTAAGAATGTTACCGGTACACCATTTAACCGGAACTAAAATACTGAAAAACGCGCGCAAAATTATGAGATGTTTGCCCAACTTCCTTATGCTTGAAGCTATGAATGCCATCCTCGAAAGCTTTAGGCTTCCTGCGGTGGCAATTACAGTAACATGATATTGAATCAGTAGCCTCACCCTCCGGACAGAAATGAAGTTATGTAGGTAATTAGCAAGCTATTAGGTGGAGAAAATAGCCATGGTTGATTGAATTCCTGCCAAAATTGTATCCTGAGGTGCTACAATTCGAGGGGTAAATCACTCGAAAAATTATCGTACACCTCTACAAAAAGTAAAAAAAAAAGTCATAAAAAAGTCAAAAAGTCAAAAAGTCAAAGAAAAAGTCAAAAAGTCAAAAAGTCAAGAAAAAGTCAAAAATTCTTAGAAAAAAAGTCAAAAAGTCAAACAAAAGTCAAAAAGTTTCTTGAATGAGCGGATGGGTGGAGCAAAATTTATGGGAGGTTGGCGTTTTTGGACAGATTTGGGCGGAATATGTTGGGCGTTTTTGTCGAAAAAAGTCAAAATGAAAGTTTGAAAAAAGTCAAAAAAAAGTCAAAAAGTCAATTGAAAATTCAAAAAGTCAAAAAGTATCGTACATCTTTTTTCAAGTGATTTACCCCTCGCTACAATTCATACGATTTATAAAGAAAAAAGTTTGGAGCCTTTATAAAATGATATAAACTTTTTAAACTTACAAGATTTGAAGCTTCTTGAGATCTTGAAATACACCATCCTCAAACACCTTCACTTTTGTCACATTTTTTGTCTGCGCTGGATCATTATCAATATACCTAAAAATGAGAATTTAGATATAAAAGTTAGAAAGTAAGTAAGCTTACAAGCGCAGTCGAGGGCGACTCAACGGCTCCCTTCTCTTACGCTGTCCTCCCGAAAGGTAGGGGAGGGCGCCACTCCTTTCCCTGAGCCCTTTCTTGGATTTCTCCACTCACCCTTGAGCCAACCAACCTTGACCCTTCCTTAATTGCTCGGCAAGTCTCGTCACCAATACGGTTTTTACTGAACCTGTATATATCCCGTATCCCACATCGAGACGAATGTGTAACTAATAGTACTAAGTACAAGGTTTTTTGTGAGACCCGGCGAACCCACAACCTTGCACACCGTAACCGAACGCTCTACCTTCATGCTACGGCCGAGATAAAAGTACCCTATTGACTCGATTCAAAAACGATCATACTGCGGCCCAAAACTAGGCCTTTGTAATCGGACCCTTACAGTGCAGAGAAAATTTTGCCAAATTTGAGTAAATTTGGGTGGAAGATCGACCCTTACGGTGCATTCTTTTGAAAATTTCTAAGCTTTTCTAGGCAAAATATGGTCATATTATTTTAAAATATACCCTTAAGGGCCGCACATATGATAGGTCATTTACCTTGAGTGCCCCCGGGTTTTAGTCCAAGATGGATATCAGTGGCGTTGTGGGAAAATTTTTCTGGAGGGGCCAAAGTCAATTTTTTAAAAATGGCGCCCCCAATTTTCCAAAGTGGCGTCCCACCCATCAGTTGATGAACTCTTACTAATTCGTTTGCCTAGGCATAATGAGGAAGGGAATATTTAGTGGATAAGAGTAGATATATCTTTGATGAATGGAAAGGGGGAAAACAGGCCCCACCATGGTTGGGGCCGACGAGAAAATTTTTGAAAATCGACTGCCAGGATACCCTAAATCACTAAATAAAAATAGACAAATTTCATACTGGGTAGAGTGAAAAGAAACTTAAAGAAACAATGTGTAAATGCGAGCGAAGCGAGCGAAAAAATTGATGTTTTATGATTTCAATATTGTTGTCAGCAAATTGATATTGGGGCGCAGGTTAGATTTTTATTTATTAATGCTATATTGTACACAAAAAAACTTGTAAATTAGCTAGCTTATAAAGAAGTTACCAATTAACTTTATTGCGAGCGAAGCGAGCGAGAAAAAAATTGCAAGTAATTTGAAATTATCTCAGTGAAATTGGTCCTGAGCGCAATTTCAGGAGTATAAAGTATGATTTTTAAGATTGGGGCGTTTAAAAAATCTTTTTTGGCGCCCCTTGCTCTTCGGCGCCCCTTGGCCCGGCCCCCCCTGCCACAACGCCACTGATGGATATACATTACGTTACTTTTATGGTGTACTTAATGAGTCAGTGTAAAAAAATCAATCAATAGACAATCAATAGGCCTTTTCATAAATTACGTCACGAACATCGCTTGACTCGTATTCAAACATATTCGTTGCCATAGTGATTATGTTCCTTATAATAATAATAATAATAATAATGTTTTACAGATTTCCAGGCCACCGTGCAAGCACATGGGCCTCTATAAATCGCTCATACATTGGTTTGGTTTATTACAAAGGTTAACTTCAAACAGATATGCAACAATAGTGACAGTTTCAATCATACTCAAACATTTTCTCTTTCCAAGCTAGACCGAGGTTTTCTTTAAACTCTTGTATTGTAGATGATTTAACTACTTTTTCAGGTAGGCTATTCCACTGTTCAATGCCCCGATAGTAAAGGGTGTTGCTCTGTGGTCCACGGACACCATCGTTCCCGAAAATTCTTACCAGCTCAGAATTATGTGTTCTCATTGGTCTTATTCGTTGGTTAAATTTCTTAGGAACACACGATTTTTCATAGTGATTTAAATGTTTAAAGATCTCAACCATATCACTTACCGCACGCCTATATTTTAGACTTGGGATTCCAATTCTTTGTAGTCTGCTTTCATAACATAGTCGTCCACATGTTTCGACTGTTTTTGTAGCGCGCCGCTGAACACCTTCTATAAGTTTTTTTGTGTTTTTTCAGTTTCGGTGACCAAATGACTTGGGCATATTCTAGGTGGGGCCTGACAAATGTTATGTAAAGTTTACGGAATAATTCAGGAGTGAGATACGTGAAGGCTCGTCTAATTAGACCAGCCATTGAGTTTGCCTTTTTTACTTGGTTTGATATATGTTGGTCGAATGAGAGATTTTGGTCAAAGATAACTCCGAGATCCTTTTCGAATTGTACATGTTTCAGTAAATTTCCTCCGAGTGTGTATTGATGTACATGTTTAATTATATTCGGCTTACCTAACGTTAGTACATGACATTTGTCGGGATGAAATTTTAAAAGCCACGTTTCTGACCATTGCTGTAGTCGATCGATGTCCTCCTGGATTATAAGTGCATCTTCAATTGATTCTACTTTATTGACAAGTTTAGTGTCGTCAGCAAATAGAAAGAGTTGTGATTTAATTGAATCTGGTAAATCGTTGATGTATAGAACGAAAAGGGTAGGCCCTAAGACACTACCTTGGGGTACTCCACTAAGAACTAATTGTTTTTCGGATTCAACTCCATTTACTTTAACTATCTGAAATCGATCCTTCAGGAAGTATCTGATCCATTCAAGCAGCTTATTTCTTATTCCGTAGGCTTCTAATTTGATTAAGAGCCTTTGGTGGGGAACTGAGTCGAATGCCTTTGCAAAGTCAAAGTACACTGCGTCAACAGCTTTACCGTTAGCAATGTCTTCGGTACACACATCTAGATAGTTTAGCAGTTGTGTTACTGTTGATCGGCGATTGATAAAACCATGTTGCTTGTTAGAAAGTAGTTTCTCTTGCTCTAGATGCGACATAATATGTGTTTTAAGAATCTTTTCCATCATTCGACACACAATGGATGTCAGGCTAATCGGACGGTAGTTTTCCGCTATATTTTTGTTTCCTTTTTTGTAAACAGGTGATACATTAGCATGCTTCCAGTCGTTTGGGAGACAACTTTCGTTGAGAGATTTTGTCATTATTAGGAAAAGCGGTTCTGCAAAAAAATGATACATGAAATGATTTTTTTATGAATAGAAAGTAGTTTTAATAAAATCCGCTGGGAGTTAATCACCATGGCAATAATTTCAAAACGAGGCAACTGATGTTTGTAACGTAATTTATGAGGGTAGGAAATGTGAGCCATTGAAATAAGTGATCTTACCCCAGATACAGATACAGCTATGGAAAATGTTTACTTACAAAATTTGTAGGTTTCTCAATCTGTAGAAAATGGATCGTTTTAACACGAAGGTGATATTGCTATTGGTCAGATACCTGAAGAAAAAAAAAACATATCTCATTTACATTAAGGGCAGAAACTTTCGCGGGCATCAGTTTTGCACTGTTTGCCAAATTTTTGCGTGCTTTTTTTGTTACCGAAAAAGGTAAATTTTATATGAATTCGCGAAAGTTCTATCTGTGAAATTTCGGCTAAAACTATAATTCGCGAAACTTAAATTCGCTAAATTTCGCGACTTTTTGACTTCGCAAAACGAAAAAAGAGCCATATCTCGTTTAGTATCATATCACGTGACCATATAAACTCTTTTCTTTTATAAGAACTAATAGATTTTTTATGAACCTCAGCTGTTCTTATCCTTTTACCAGATTTTTCTTATCCTGTTCTTATTTATAGGGTGAAATTAAGGTATTTTAGGCTTAACACTCAATTTTTACTACTTTTCCTAATCGCTTTCTGCTTAAAATTCAGGCTCAGTATTATTCTCAGATTTGTCTTATTTTTTGGCAATTTTCAGCCTCAATGTTCTTATAAAAGAAAAATGTGTATTATCATTCAGGCGTATGATTTCTGTATATAAAACTTGAGCTCTCAAAGATTTTAAGTAATGTGTTCATAGAGATAAGCGAGTCAAAAATTTATTTCAATTTAAAAACGAGATTTTTCTTATATACACTGTTATAAAACCGTCCTAAGGCGGTCGATTACTCAGATATTTATCGCCCCTACATATTCACAAAATTTTAGTCAAATATGAAAATAATAAAAGAAACTTATTCGCTATTGTAATTTACACACAAAAAAATCAAGTATACAAAACAGAAAGATGCCGTGCCAAAAGCAATTTTAGCTCATTTTTCCATCCTGCATACTGTATGGATCACCATAACAGCCAAAAACATAAAAAATGATAAGGCAATATTTCTTTTATTGAACTTACAAATAGAACTACATTTTTGAATGAATAAAAAGAGATCTATAAACATTTCATAAGGGAGTTTCTAAACGTCGACCAGAAATGACGACCACGACCAGCGACCACGACCAGCGACCAGATAAATTTGGGTTATCGAGTTTTTTCTCTTTCTCCAACGTAGAGTGTCTCCCCCAATCATTTGAATATATTTAATATTGACGAGTAAGCTCGCCCCTGTCTCATCTAATTAAGGCCACGTGTCAAATACGTAAAACAACCATTTCGACGCTCTTGGAGCTTGATTATGGTGTCAATTTCTTCCCTTTTGTATTATCAGCATCACAATAATTAGTGGCACAAAATATTTTGAAAATGGTTTGAGAAGCTTTGTATTTCATCATCAGATTGATATTTCTGTCGAAATTAGTCATTTTGTCAGCATAAAGACAATAGAATAATTGATTAGATTCATATCTCTTAAACTGCCCTTCCCAATCTTATTTTTATACTGACAAGTTCTATCAATTCATACTAAAGGCATCTCATTCAGCATAATTAGAATATTTGGTTTAACAAAGCTTACAAACATCATATTTAATGGCCCTGTCAATATTTTTGTCAAATAGTGTCACTTTGTCAGGAAAATGACTGGTTACTTCAAAGGTCACTTTTTAGTATTCTCAGGACTTGATTTAAACGTTCTCTACGGTGGAGAGAGCAGATAAACTCGATAATCCAAATTTATCTGGTCGTCAGTCGTGGTCGCTGGTCGTGGTCGCCATTTCTGGTCGATGTTTAGAAACTCCCATTATATAAGAAAGGCTTTTACGATTTTACGCTCGCTTTGTTTACTTGATATTTTTTCGTTTATTTTTTTATTTTTTTATTTTTCACTATCAAGTTAGTCGTGCATCTCATCAATTGACCTTGATAATTAGATTCCATCATGATTAGTGAGTCGTCAATGAAGATAACCGTGGGCCATTCGAACCCAACCACGTCAGAGTAATCAGCGAATAAAATGTAGCCTTCACTAAGAAGTTTATATCCGTTTTCATTTTCAGTGATATCTTCGTAGAACTTCCACTTTTCGTTCGTATAACTGCTCATCACTGATATAATTTCTTTTTTAAAATTGACTTTATGATAAAAATGATTCGTCAAAGCAACAATCCCATCAGACGTCAAACATCGTGCTTTCAATATGGCTTCTGCTAGTGAATCTACTGTAATCACTGGACGTCCACAAGGGAAGTTAATCGGAGGAAACGATGCATAAAATGAAGTATTAAATATTGCCGTAAGATGAAGATGTCGATCATGATGATTTTTTACTGCAGCAACAATTTCTCTGCTATTTCGAAGGTTCAATACGAGTTCAACATGTGTAAATCCAGGCAGCAAATTTAATGATTTACCGTCATAGTCAGCCCTCTGTGCAATCCAGACCAAATCGCATAACGTGCATATTCTTGTTAGTGTTTCACCATAGACACTCCATTCATCCAAAAAGAGAGCTTTCGCATTGGTTCTTCTAACAATTGATTCAAGTGAATTCTAGAGTAGGAGAAAATAAAATAATGACTTCTCAATATATTTAATTTAAGTATGATTATGACATATTTGATAGTCGAATCAAATTTCGTGACTAAAATTGCGATTGACCATGACCGTTAATAGATTAATAGAACTATGAAATTCAATATTTTTTAAAGAAATAAATCTTACTGTTGATTCTGGATCAAATTTTTCAACAACAACACCAAACGGTCCTAAAATCATCTCAAGGTAGTATGTTTGGAGCATTTTTCTGCTCGATGTGTTATATGTTACGTACACAACTCTGTTTTTTAGGGATGCATCTCGCTGACATATTTGTTTAGCCTTCTCTCTAAGCAAAATGCTTTTTCCTGTCCCGTATTTTCCTTGCACAAAAATTTTCTTAAACTTTGGATCATCTGATTTGAATGCAGCCAATTGCTGGTTGGAGTAGAAAATCATGTTATCGTGAGTGGATACATTGTCGATTGCCTGGCTAATGTAATCTACCCAGTTGGTGTGAGTAACGGGTACAGAAACGTGTACTGCGAACACAATAATGTGTAATACTTTCTTGAGGTTTGCCAAAGAGTCGGTCAAGTCAGTTTGGTTGATGATTATAGGGAATTTCTTTAATACATTTGATAACCAATCTCGAATATTAGTCATAGCATTGATGTAGTGTGCGCTTTTGAAGGTACGTGAATCTTGTTGGACACAGATAACCGGGAAGAACTGCCATCCTGAACCAAACTGGTCCCCCAATGTCTCTTCCAACGATGTTCGATATTTGTCAAGCTGTTCACATGCTCTTAGAAGCGCCTGATCAGTTGATGTTCTTTTAAGTTCAATACCGATCACCAATTTTCTCGAATGGGACAAGATGAGAAGGTCGTATTCCCGATGTTTCTTGTTTTCAACGTTTGTCATGAACTGTGAAGATTGTAGAATGACCAGGTCGTTCAAAGTTCCATCCTTGATCGATTGAAGTTGGTCAAAAAACCAATGCTCAACCTCCTCTCCTAGGTCACTCAATTGTAAATCCCAAAGCCATTTGATATTGGAATCCTCACAAACGTTGGATTCGCTCACTAATTTGTTGACGTCTGCTTTAACTTTATTTCTGCCTCCTTTCCGCGGTAGTTTGATGATGCATTGTTGAAGAAATGTCTCTAGATTCGATCCATTCTTCGACTGCTGCTGTAATTCAATTAAGCTTTCTTGAATAAAGATATCAATATCGATGGTCATTTGTGGGAGGTTCTGATCGGTCTGAAGCTCCTTGACTACAAGATGCTTAATTTTACTTTTTGTAATCCACTGGTCAAATTCTTTACTGTTAATCTCGGTCAAAGTAGTACCACTGACAGGTTTCTGCGTCTGTATGAAAGCTTGAAAGTCAGTTGTAAACCAATGTCTAGGGGAATTCTTCAACATATTTCCCAAAGTTTTTTTAACATCTTTCACAACATCATAATCCAGAATGGAAACTGACGATTCTTTGGTATATTGATTTGATTTGAACACGGGTGGTATGAATAATGCCTCGTGGTAATTCTGTGAATCGAACAAGAATGATTCGACATATTCCCTTTCCAAAAGATAGTCAGATGTGGCAATGGGATCATTCATTGTTATACCATTACCAAGGTTGTATTTCTTAAACTGATTTTCCTGTCGATCAAAAACACCTTGACTGTTCCTGGTATCAGTAATTTGTTGAAATAAAGATTTCTGTTGTGTACATCTGGAATCATCAATAGGTTCAGGCTTCAAAGCCGAAACTTTTGCTGGGATGATATTAGACATTTTTTAATAACAAAATATCCAGCTACCCTTCTTTCTTCTTTTCACTCTCAAAGTTTAATACAAGAGAGAACGATACTATGTTTTTAATAACACTGTGTTGATATGGTTTTTCCCTTTTAGCATCAAATTTCCAAATTCATGTTTGATCACATTTAACTTGTATTTTTATTATAAGAAAACGTTTTGTATTTTGTAGTAGCAATTAAGTCTCTTAAGTAAGGAAGTAGAGTGAAAGCTCTAACGAAACTTAACAATCCCTATATGTATATACCCCTGTCTCTCAGCCCCGTTGGAAATTTTTTCCACTGGGGAATAAACTTTTTTATCAAAATCTCAATGATGATAGGAATTTTTATTGTTCCAAGCTCAAATAATCCAGTGGGGATAGTTTTGGTGTGCAAATTAAAAAAATGGGTATGAAGCATGACGTTCTAAATTTAGAACGCCATGGGATGTAGGTCCACAGGATTTTGACTTCAATGCACGCTTGCTCGTGCTAGGCCTTGAATTTAAAACGCCGTGGGAAAATCGCGAAAGTTTCTGCTCGCGAAAGTTTCTACGCCTAAAGTAATTTTGTTATTCCATCATGCGTACATCTTGATCATCTCATCACGGAAAAAAGAATTTGAAATCAGATTATCGCCATGCAAAAAAGATTTAAAATAGCATAACTGTCTCTCTTATTACTTCTTTGGTCACACAAACTGCTGGTGCTCAGAAAACAAGGCTTGACAAAAATCGTATGTAACTTTTGTATCTAAAATGCTTAGAAGTCTCATCTCAAAACCCAAAAGCTGGATTCTTATAAATGAGGAGTTGCTTGTGTAAACATTAGTTAAGGTTTATATTTTCCATTGACGTATACAATTAAGGGTCCTTAAAACGTATAACAATCTTGTCTCTTCTCTCTCACCAAATACACATATACGTTAAGAGTAAACAGTTATTGAATATTTCCCCGCTATAAGGGGAAATATTAGTTAAAAAGGCATTTCTCCGATCCTTGGCTACTTACGCCCTTTTTGCGCCCTTAAAGGGGCAATCCGCCACCACATTGCGAAGTTTGTTTTTGTTTTCATTTGCCTTAGTTATTCAGACAAAATCGCACGGATTTACCTTGATGTTACGCACATAAAAACCCTAGCTGATATTGCCAAGTCACAGCCCCATTGTGCCTATAGTGCTTTTGTTGGAGGCATTATCCACAAATTCACATATCAAATACGTGTTCTGAAAGATATATCACCAGTTCTTCAACCCCTTGACCAAGCTATCGATCAATATCTAATCCCTGCCCTGACTGAAGGTCACATATGTAGCCTAATGGAGAGGAAATTACTCAGTCTTCCTGTGAAACTAGGAGGCCTTGGAATCCCCATACTGTCGGATATTTCGGATGTGGAGCATAGTAACTCTCTGAGAATAAGTGAATCGTTGAAAACAGATATAGTTAACCAACGCAAGGAACTTAATGTAAATGGAAACGGGAACGGGATTAAGTACAAAGTTATGCGTGAAAAGGACGCCCGCCAGAAACTCAAACTGGAAGAAATACGATCACAGATGAGCGCGGAAGAACTAAAAGCCAACGATCTTGCCCAAGCGAAAGGAGCCTCGAATTGGCTGACTGCTCTACCCCTTCAAAATGAGAACTTTACGTTGACCAAAAGAGAATTTTACGATGCCATTGCAATTCGATACCGCTGGCAATTGAAACACCTACCAACCCATTGTGCATGCGGAAAACCTTACACCGTGGAACATTTGCTTTCCTGTGCCAAAGGCGGCTTTATTTACCAGCGGCATAACGAAATCCGCGACACCATCGCCCATTTGATCGGTGAAGTAAGAAAAGACGTGATGATTGAGCCACAACTTGAACCACTAACAGGAGAAGAATTACCACCAGGAACTATTTGTGAACCAGGAGCAAGAGCGGATATAAGCGCTATGGGGTTCTGGACTAGAGGCCAAAGACCATTTTTTGACGTTAGGGTATTTAATGCCTACGCTCAGCGGTACTCTAGGAAGAGCGTCAAAAGCGCTTTTGAAGCAAACGAAAGAGAAAAGAAAGCACATTACGACCGCCGAATCATCGAAGTCGATAGGGGATCCTTCACTCCACTTATCTTTACCACGTACGGTGGCACAGGAAGAGAAGCGGAAAACTTTATTACCGCCTATTGGCCGCCCTACTAGCTGAGAAAAAAGACGATCTGTACTCTCAGACCCTACATTGGAATAGAACTAAACTTGCCTTCGCCTTAATTCGATCCACTGTGTTTTGCATCAGGGGGAGTCGTGTTGTAAAAAGGCCACTTGCTATGTGACCTAAATTGAACTTGTCGTGTTTTTTCTTACTTACACTCTAGGGTAGTTCACTCATTTTCTAGGTTTTCGTTTTGTCTAGTTTGTTTCACTACTTTTGTTTAAATACTTTATAAAAATACATTCATTGTTGATCGGAAAAAAAAAGAAATGCCTGTGGAAAGTTAAAAGCTTGTCCCTCTTGTAAAAGAGGGAAAATAAGTAATATTCACCAGGTATTAAGAAATCCACCGGGTAATCGCTTCTTAATTCTACTATTCTACTTTCCCCATTCCCAGTTAAAAAAATCTTCTTTGTTTACAAAAATTCTATTTCCCGTTCGAGAACGATGAAAAGTTAGTGACCAAAACGGGAAACAGAAAAGTGATGAAATTTTCAATCTGGAAACAGTTTCCTTTTCGGGTTATTTTCACCTTCCCGTTCGGGAAATACTTCCCATTAATGCAATAGTTGCCTTTTTCATGTAGTGGTACCGTAGTGTAATATTGAAACAGTGTGGTGTACCAACTGAAATACTTACAATTGTGTAGCACTTGAAGGTACATTTTGTAAGGTATCTTCTGTGATTGCTCTGTACTTGCAATCTACAGCTATCGGACTTTCTTTCGGCATACAAGTACACTCTGTCGGGCAGGGCCGAACATTTCTGGTGAAGAAAATAAGTAACAAAAACAACTTCATAGTTAAACACCCATGACCTTTTTTAACCGAAATTTTTTTAACAAAAGTTACTTGCGATAAATTTTTGTGACAATGTGAAAAAATATTTTTCTTCTTTAAATCTTTTTATGAAATTTTTGATGGATCAATATATTATTTTTAGATTGAATCTTAAATTCACTGAATGAATAATACAGGATTCATAATATGTCTTATTTGGGAATAAAGAATAGTTTCATTTCTGAATAATTTAATTTCAAGTTCTTTTTTTTTCAAGTAAAGCCTGAAGTTATAGTCAAAGTACAAAGCATCAGACGCATTTAATCTTACTAATTGATTGACTACATTGTATACAAGGAATTTAGTTTGGAAGATAGAGGTGTTTTGGAATTTTCACATAAACAAGGCTAAATAGAATATTTAAAAACTTTGTTTTAAATGATTTCAAACTTTTCTTTGAGAAGAAAAGCAATTTTTGATAACTGCGGGAGATGTTGCTGATGGAGACGTATTGAGGGTGGTCAATAAGTAATTGATGATTAAATTTTTAGAAAAAGCAAACATGTTTACATTTTTACATCTCCATACACCCCTGTCTCACAACCCCGGTAGAACTTTTTCCCACAGTGGGGATAAAAATTTCTATCGAAATCCCAATGGGGAAAGAAATTCTATTGTTCCCGAGCTTAAAATATCCAGTGGGGATGGTTTTGGACAGCAAATTTTTGCATTGAATTTCAAATGGGGATGAAATCAAAGTCATTTTCCCAGTGGGGCTGAAATTGTAGGGTATTTTGTCCACCGGTCGGGTTAAAAGTAACAAGATTCCTAATATTAATGACGTCCCAATGATTTCAATTCAATTTCGAAATTATCATGAAATCAATGTGGATAAATTCTGATGAACAAAATTATTAGACAGGTCAAATTTCTTCAATTCATAAAAGATCCCTATGGGAAAAATAAATACACCTGTCTTTATTCCCTTAAAAAAGCTTACAATTAAAATGATATTAAATGAAAAATTGAAATTAAACTTTTGAAAGAGATTCTTGTTTGTAGCACCAATCTAAGAAGTAACAAGTCAACGCGATTCCCTGTTTAGGGTACGCGTCTTGCCAATACACATTTTTTATAAGAACAAACTATATAAGATAATAAGGCTTCGATGGCCAAGATCTCAAGAACAAGCTCAGAATATTTCATAGGTTTTATAGAGTCTAAAACAATCAAATTCGTAAGAAATTGCACAAAATTACTTATGATGGTCCCGATATGGTAAAAATAAGGCTTAAAACTCAAAAAATTAAAAACATCCAAAGAGAATGTAGAATATTCCTATAACCTCCCTCGAATTCAACCAAAATTTGTTCATTTATCCATAAATTGCCCAAGTCAATAAATAAAATTCATACAATTGAATCTTTTCAGCAACTTTCGAAAATTCTTCTTTATAAAAATTCCATTATTATTATTATAAAAATTAGTAAATTCTTATCAAATTGACTAGGTGCCAAACATAAACACTAACATCATTTCGAATCTAGATTTATTTACTTATTTTCTTTGGGCCAGTTCGTCTGGTCATTATTTCTGATTTTGGTTTTACTGGTAGAAGATTCGAAAGTCGTAAAGATGAAGATAAATTTGACCTTCTTTATTTTAGGGTTTCTTGTTTATCAGACTCAGCAAGCACCATTGTCAGTAGGTAGGTCATGTATACATCCCTGTGTCACATATCAGGTCGGAACCCCACCCCAATGGAAAATTTGGTGAAAATCTCGTCCCAGGTGGGACAATTTCAGCCTCATTGGGAAATTGATTTTATTAAAATCCCCATTTGAAATTTAATTGAAAAATGATCCTCACTGGATTATTTGACCTGGTTACAAGTTTGATAGAAATTTTTCCCCACTGTGGGAAAAAAATCGGCCGGGCTGTGAGACAGATGTGTGTAGTTACAGTTACTTTTAAGTCTCTCAGCACACCACAATGTCTGGAAAGAAAGTGGGGAATAAAAACTACATACAGGACCAAGAGCCATAAAACTTCAACCTATCCAGCTATCAAATTAATAATTAATGTAAAAGTGAAATTCACTACTCCATCTTATGGCCCTTCGATAACTTTAGTGTATATTATAGTAGTTTAAGGAAAAAGAAACTATTTTTTTAATAATATCTACTTAGTATAGCAATGTGCCCTCCCGGTTATTACCATAATGGCTTTATGGCAACTACTGAACTAAATAAAATAATATCTACTATAAATATTTCTACTAGAAGATTGAAATAATTTCTTAGATTGTTAACCTTACTCTCCATGGTTACGTCTAGTCGAATTGAACTTTTCATGAACTTATATGAACTATTAGGAATTAACCAAAATTCTCAATATATTTTGACCGAGTTTGTTTGATTAACGTAAGTAGTGTCTAAGATCATTCTTGAATAATTGTTATATTGTCAGGAACTGATGCCCCATTAACCGTGCCACCCACTGAACCACCAACCGAACCACCCACTGAACCACCAACCGAGCCACCAACTGAACCACCAACCGAACCACCCACTGAACCACCAACCGAGCCACCAACTGAACCACCAACCGAACCACCCACTGAACCACCAACCGAACCACCCACTGAACCACCAACCGAGCCACCAACCGAGCCACCCACTGAGCCACCAACTGAACGACCCACTGAACCACCAACCGAACCACCAACTGAACCACCCACTGAACCACCCACCAAGCCACCAACTGAGCCACCAACCGAGCCACCCACTGAGCCCCCAACCGAGCCACCCACTGAGCCACCAACTGAGCCAACCACTGAACCACCAACCGAGCCACCCACTGAACCACCAACCGAACAACCCACTGAGCCACCAACCGAACCACCCACTGAGCCACAAACCGAGCCACCCACTGAACCACCAACCGATCCACCAACTGAACCACCAACCGAACCACCCACCGAGTCACCAACTGAACCACCAACTGAACCACCAACTGAGCCACCCACTGAACAACCAACCGAACCACCCACTGAACCACCAACCGAACCACCCACTGAGCCACCAACCGAGCCACCCACTGAACCACCAACCGAACCACCCACTAAGCCGCCAACTGAGCCACCAACCGAACCACCCACTGAGCCTCCTACAGCAGCCCCAGAAACTGAAGTTCCTACTGCAGCCCCAGAAACTGATGCCCCTACAGTAGCCCCAGAAACCGAAGCTCCAACAGTAGCCCCAGAAACCGAAGCTCCAACAGTAGCCCCAGAAACCGAAGCTCCTACTGCAGCCCCAGAAACCGAAGCTCCCACAGCAGCTCCAGAAACCGAAGCTCCCACAGCAGCCCCAGAAACCGAAGCTCCTACAGCAGCCCCAGAAACTGAAGCTCCCACAGCAGCTCCAGAAACCGAAGCTCCCACAGCAGCCCCAGAAACTGATGCCCCTACAGCAGCTCCAGAAACCGAAGTTCCAACAGCAGCCCCAGAAACTGATGCCCCTACAGCAGCCCCAGAAACCGAAGCTCCCACAGCAGCCCCAGAGACCGAAGCACCCACAGTGGCTCCAGAAACTGATGCCCCTACAGTAGCCCCAGTAACTGAAGCTCCCACAGCAGCCCCAGAAACTGATGCCCCTACAGCAGCTCCAGAAACCGAAACTCCTACAGCAGCCCCAGAGACCGAAGCACCCACAGCGGCTCCAGAAACTGATGCCCCTACAGCAGCCCTAGAGACCGAAGCACCCACAGCAGCTCCAGAAACCGAAGCTCCCACAGCAGCCCCAGAAACTGATGCCCCTACAGCAGCCCCAGAAACTGAAGCTCCCACAGCAGCCCCAGAAACTGATGCCCCTACAGCAGCTCCAGAAACCGAAGCTCCTACTGCAGCTCCAGAAACCAAAGCTCCTACAGCAGCCCCAGAAACTGATGCCCCTACAGCAGCCCCAGAAACCGAAGCTCCCACAGCAGCACCAGAAACTGATGCTCCTACAGCAGCTCCAGAAACCGAAGCTCCTACAGCAGCCCCAGAGACCGAAGCTCCCACAGCAGCTCCAGAAACTGAAGCTCCTACTGCAGCCCCAGAAACAGAAGCTCCTACTGCAGCTCCAGAAACCGAAGCTCCTACAGCAGCTCCAAAAACTGATGCCCCTACAGCAGCCCCAGAAACCGAAGCTCCTACAGCAGCCCCAGAAACAGAAGCTCCCACAGCAGCCCCAGAGACTTTTGCACCGACAACAAACGGTCCAACCCACTATCCTACTCAGGGAGGACTTGCTGGTAAGTAGACATTGATGTTTAAACTTCACTGAAACAAAGAAAAGAAAGTTGATCTATTTGATATTGAATTTCTTTGATTTTACAATTTTCAAAGGTTTTGCTTGTTTTTAGATCAACTTTCAAAATATATTATATAAAACATACAGACCAACAGAGTTTCATAATAGGATAATATGTTGTTATCTAGTCGGTGAATTAGGTAAATGTTATCCTATTTTTTTATCTTAATCATTAGGTAATGGTAAAGCTTGGAGATTAGGTTGTTTCAATGATTTGAAGCACGACCGAGTTCTCCCACACATGTTTGCCAACTACAGAAGTGAAATTGACTGGTATGATATGGATGCCACCATCGAAAAATGCGCTGTCGCTGCTAAAGATCATGGTATGTTACCCAAATCTTGGAACCACTTCTTTAATGGGATTAATTTTCACGGGGATTAAAATTTGCGATTGAGCTCGTGTGCGAAATTTCAAGACTTCGCGGGGACTTAATTAATTTCGCGGATGGCACCATTGTGACAATATTTTCACGATTTTGTGCCTTTTACTGTCAAATCATGCATGTTAGTTCTTGTAATACGCATGATTATCGCCTCTTTGTTGCATGTGAACATTCTAAAAGTATTTATTTGACATTTCTTAGTTTTGTTTAGGAATATTTCACGGATGAGGCCTTTCCAAATGTCCAATTGGGACTTCCAAATGTCCATTGGGACTTCCAAATCCGCGAAATCTGCGAAATTTAATCCCCGTGAAAATTAATCCCATTAAAGCAGCTTCAGTGATTACACGTTTTTTTATAAGAATGGTGTTTTTCCATTTCATCATGAATGTTCTTGACTTTTTTGGGGAAAGTCGTCTTAAAATATTCTTACAGTTTATTTTAAGGTTAGAGTCGGAATTCTATCTAACATGTAATGATGAAGCATAAGCGTTGCTTCAAGGTTCATCTAACGTTCTGAACGTCCATAATAATGTTAGAGGAACGTTGAAACAACGTTGTGTGTCAGCTGGGTATTTTGTGAACATATCGAGCCTTCCTGGTGATAATTTGCAGTTTACAGTTAAAGTGATCTAAAAAAGGCATTTCTGGGTTCTTTTGCCAAATTCCATTATAGTGTTATTCTCAGCATATTCTTAGTTTTTTAGCCAATTTCATCATGAATATTCTTATAAAGAATATTCTTATAAAAAAAGCATGTAATTGAAGAGGTCAAACATTTTATCAATTGATTTAAGCCACAATTTGCGAATATTATAGAATTCTGAGAGGTTGGATATTCTATTTTCGGACCTATTTCACATCAATTTTAATCACACAGGGAGTAGCAACCATACGGGTGGTGGGCGTGAACTTAACTTAACACATGGAAACAAGCATTTTAAAAGTAGAACGTTTCACAGGTAGAAAGTTCTAGAATCTTCGAATTCTATTGTTTGCAGCTGAGGAATCTAATGAGGACTGAGGAATACGAAAGAGGAATCTCAAAAGTTTAGACCTACAATGGGAGAAAAAGCCTTTAAGTATTTGCATCAGTTTCTGCAGTGTGAAAAAAGATCCAAACGATTCTGTGATGAAATAGTCAGCCGGGGCCTGAATCTGGATGGTCTTAGAAGTAGACTTGATAGTATTTTTATCTAAATCCATACAGTGCGCCGTATACTTTGGGAAGCCTTAGCTCTGGTTTACACTGTCCATTTTTCACTCTACCTATTCGAATTGTGAGGGTTGTCTAAAGTCGTTGCATTGCCCTCATTTAACGTCAATGGAATGACTTCTTTCCATCTTTTTCGTCGCTGACGTAATGAAAACCGGCGTAAGGGATTGGAATTGAATTAGGACTGCGCGAGAAATGGAGAAAATCGAGCCTTGGCCAAATAAGGCCAAATAAGGGCCGGCGTAAAGAGGACCGACGGTAAATTAAGGCCAGTAAGAAGCACCGATAAGGTATGTCAGTCACCTTTAGCCCTTCCCCCCCTGGATACAGGTATTTTCTTAATCAATTTTTCTTCGTCATAGGTTACAAGACGTTTGCCATTCAATTTTACGGTGAATGTTGGTCAGGACCAAATATTGAGCAAGATTACGACAGATTGGGACCAGCCAATAATTGTTGGGAAGGTGTTGGTGGACCATTATCATATTATATGTACGGATTAGCAGAATACCACTAAGTCAATATTTTTTGGTGACGAAAAACATTTTTTGTTACCTAACTATTCATTTCAATACAGTGATTAAGAATGACACAAGTTTCAAGTTATATCTTCAGTTTTTGTCTTTTTTTTCTGTTTTCTTTTTGAATAATATTTTTCAAACCATACACTTTTTGCAACAATATATTTCCAACTCGTACAACAATAAAATATCTAATTTTTATTCACTAATTGGACATTCTTATATGAAATACTCTATTATCATAATGCAATATTTTGCCTGTGTTTCTATTGTTATATTTCAGGTGCGATTATGTAAGCTTCAAGTTAAACACAGGATCTAAAACACAAAAACTTTTGATTACTCTTCTGTGTGTAATTGTTTGTAGAGGGGGAGGGTTATTTTCTATTTTTTGATTTCGAAATTCACTGAAATCACCCCAATATAACGTGATCATCAAATCCCCCCCCCCCATTTTATGATTTTTCTTCCAAAGTTCCTCCCTCCCTGCTTATTTTATCCCCCCTACATTAAAGCACCGACGAGTACTAAACTTAAAACATCAAAAAATAGAATTTTTTTTCCCCATCACCAGTTGACCGGGTCTGGGACACGAGAGTGTTAAAATGCCCAAAAAATAAGAACAAAAAAGTTTGAGGCTTGAAGTGCCATGAAATTAAGCTGTGGGATGTGGTCAACGAAACATTAAATTTTACGATGGGTTGTCTTTACAAATATTTAGCAAGATTTGAAACATTTCATGTTTGTACCATAAGTCAAACTGGCGATATTAAAAAAAAAAAGTTTTGCTGACGTCGACATTTTTTGGTTTTTGCCTAACTTTTTTTTGGGGTTAAAAGATTAATTATGACATATTTAATTTCCATTTTTTAATTTTGTAATTATGCCACTCTAGTAATCTACACTCTAACCTGCATCTTTCGATGTATGACACGATTTGACAAGTGGGAACGGTGATAAAAAATTAAGGTAAATTTGGGACGTACCTTAATTTGTCTGGGTCCTACTTTGAGGAGGCCCCCCCCAGCGGTTGGCGTGATGGCGTGATGGAGGGTTTTTCGTGGCGTGATGGCGTGAAATTTTGAAAAAAACGGCGTGATGGCGTGAAAATGAAGTGTCGGCGTGATCGTGAAATCGAGTTTTTTTAGGCGTGATGGCGTGAAATTTGCAGTTCAGCGTGATCGTGAAAATTATATTAATTAGTTGAATCGTATTTCTATGTCCATTTTAGCCAATTTAGAGGGTTTAAATTTCAAAATTTTCTTGGTCGGCCCCAACTGGTAGGGCCTCCTATAGATCTCATTTTAAAACATAAAAGAAACGGTGCAAACAGTTCTATTCATCTGCCATTTATCCTTGTAACTTCCGATTGTTTTTTGCAGTTGCTAGCTAGTCTTCAAAATAAAGTCGAACGCTATCAGAGGGTCGAAAATTGAAAATTTTCCCCATCAACCATGGTTTCGCTTCCTCCGTAACTAACATTTTCCTCTCTTTCTTAGATGCTTATTCTTATAGATGCATCAAAGACATCAGGTCCTTTATTTCAGGAAAACATACATTTGTAACAAAGCCTTAAACAAAAAGAAGCAACTTTATTATGAGGTGTAATTTTAAGCAGATTAATCAAAGGAATCCTATGATGTTTAAATAATATTTTGGGAAAAAGAGAGTAAATGAGGGCGATTTTAGCCATACTAAATTGAAAATTTCTCCCGTCGGCGCAAACCATGGTTGCGCCTCCTCGTTCCCCTTTTGAAAACTATTCACGCTAATTCACAATTAATGCCCATGGGTCCCGTCAACGGGGGACCAGGGGGCATGGCCCCTCATGTTCCTTGTACTTTTAAAAGATTTCCATTATTTTTACATGAATTATTTTTCCAATTGAATTGAAATGGGTCCTAAAATAGCACTTTGAACCCTTCAAAATTCAAAAATTTTCTCCGTTACCCAACCACGGTGAGCTTTGTCAATTTACCCAAATATACCTCAGCCCTCAAACCGGTGCCCTTTGATGTGACCAGTTGTCCAACAATTTTTGATATGCACAAGTCAAGATTACGTCACTTTTCCTATCGAAAACACCAAAAAAAAACTGGAATTTGACCCCTTTGTATTACTAAAAATAGAAAAACAGAGATCAAATTTCTTCCAGATTTTTCGGGTGTTTTCAATAGGAAAAATGATATAATCTTGACTTACGCATATGAGAATGCCCAAACACACATATATGTGGGCAAAAATTAAGTTTATATAACAAATATGAGCGTGAAAACTAAATTTCTAGGCGTAATGGCGGGAAATCGAAAAAAATTGGCGTGATCGTGAAAATCAAATTTTTCAGTCGTGACCAGTTGTCCAACAATTTTTGATATGCACAAGTCAAGATTACGTCATTTTTCCTATCGAAAACACCAAAAAAAACCTGGAATTTGACCCCTTTGTATTACTAAAAATAGAAAAACAGAGATCAAATTTCTTCCAGATTTTTCGGGTGTTTTCAATAGGAAAAATGATATAATCTTGACTTACGCATATGAGAATGCCCAAACACACATATATGTGGGCAAAAATTAAGTTTATATAACAAAATATGAGCGTGAAAACTAAATTTCTAGGCGTAATGGCGGGAAATCGAAAAAAATTGGCGTGATCGTGAAAATCAAATTTTTCAGTCGTGATGGCGTGAAATCGAAAAAAAATTGGCGTGATGGCGTGAATTTTGGGTCCGCTGGGGGGGCCTCTTTGAGATTGAATAAAGATTGTTTTCCTATATTTTTCCTAAAACAAAACCTATAGTAACCGAACAAAGTCAACAATCAAAATTTAAATCAAGAATTGTAAATTCAAAAAAAAATGAATTTGAAATTTCAAATCATTGTCCCTTTTACTGAATTTTTAAAGTAATATGATACATTCAAAGAAAATTTTAAAAAGTTTGAATCGTTTCTCAATAGTTTGAAGATTTGAAGTAGATGATGTATTTTATCAAATGAGTTTCATAATATACCAGAAATCATTGGATTTGTGAGCTATTAGTTTCATCTTAAAGGGTTTTAAGATATATATATAAGAACCAGTGACCTTTATCAGTGGCGGCCTGGCAGGGGGTGCAGGGTGTGCAGTGCACCACCCAGAACGACCTGAAAGGGGCGCCAAAAAAGCTTTTCAAGGGGGCGCCAAAATTTTTTTTGATGTTTGCTGCTTGGGCGATTTGGCGCCCTTTTGACACGTTTTTTGACATAATTTTTTTTCGCCTGCGGCGCTTTGTTTTCTTTTACGAATTTTTTCTACTATCATCATTGAATTGCGAAAAGTCAAAGCAAGAGAAGTGTTGTGTGCCCACCAGGGGTTAAAGAGGATGCTAACCCCCAAAATGAGAGATTGATCGAAACTGCTCTCTGTGTTTTTTTTGGTCTTATGCGGAAACTTTCTCCTTTTTAGAATGTCTTTTAAAGCTTTTTGACCTCTCTTACACCAAATTTTTTTGCCTGCGGCGCCAGTATTACAAAGAACCCTTATTCCTGACAACTTTCGAATTTTCGGGCCCTCTTTCAACCATTGATCTTTAATGGAGATAAAGTAAGACCAGGAAATAACAAGGAAATAGATATCAAGTTATCATTACCACCACCTTCGTATAAATAAAAGTTTGTTAACTCAGAGATTTCGGGCGTTACTTTCAACCAGTCACTGCTCTTACAGTTTAATATTTTCACTTAATGGTGGAGGGCGCAAATAAGGACAAAAATACCAGGGGCGCCAATTTCATATTTTGCACCACCAAGAAAATTAAGCCAGGCCGCTACTGACCTTTATATATATCCCTAGACAATGCTATATCCGCCATCTTTAATCAGAGTTTTTTTCGAAAGTGGTACCCGCAAAGAAGACATTGCAATTTTAAAAATTAACGTTTAACGGCGCAACTTCATCAATGCATTTACACTACTATTGAGTAGTGCAACCATTAGAGTACCACTTTCAAAAAACTCCGATCGACGATTTTGCTTGGCGGGGATAAGATAAGAAACTTTGTCCAGAGTATATAATAAAGGTCAGTGATAAGAACCCATTTTTGGAAAACTGTTTTGAAAACAGTGCCACCAAAACGTTTCACTTTTTTTCAAAATGTCCGTGACCAAGCTTTTAGAATTGATTTTGGTCAATTTGAGGGTGCTGATTCGGAATTAGAATGTGGTAAAAAAGTGCTATAATGTTGCATAAATTATGCAGATTATGGGGAAATTCCCTGTTTTCAATCAATTTTTGACCTTAAAGGAACATTACAGTATTAAAATGTAAACATTGCGCGAACCACGTGTCATTAAAGAGAACAATGAAAATCACGTGTCCAAAACAAACTTGTAAAACAATTGAACAATAAAAACTAGCCATATTTGGTTTGATTTTTATTTTGACATGTGACATTTGTTTTGATTTTGTATCCGCTGCATACAGTTTGTTTACAAATTTCGCAAGTACTGTTATGTCCCTTTAAAATCATCTATAACTTTTGATCTAGAAAAGTTGAGACTTTGATATTATACATTTTTTTGCTCAGTTTGAAGAGCTCTATCACATGGTATAGGTCTTTTTTAATTTTGAAGACCCCCAAAAATCACAAATTTTCAGGGCTTACAATTTTGCCTAAAAACGCAAAAAAATCGCAAACTATGCAAAAATTGCGGGTTTTCAAGCTTGGTAACATTCAAATTTGAAATCAGCACCCTCAAATTGAGTAAGAAACATATCAAAAAGTTGGTCACAGACATTTTGAATTTTTTCTTTATTTTTGGAACAATAACAATCCACTGGCCACGGCCTACTACCGATTATACTCAGTAACTAATTTTTTATTTGTCTAAGTAATTTCTCAAAATTTTAAAATAATATGAAACCAAAGTAAAGTGAATGGTATGATTTGGTCACCGATAATATTATATTTTGTTGGCGTGGTAACGGGGAAATGTTCGTCTAAGGTAAGGTTTATTGTTTGGTTTTAAATCAATTTATAAAAGAGGAAATGAACAAACAGATCTTTCATAGTGATATATTGATGTCAGTGTCATTTCGACTTGACGACATGACAGCGCGATAGCTGTCAACTTCGCTTCAAAAAAATGCGGGAGTGCTTCAAGTCGGAAAATCGGGAAATAAGGGGAATTTTCTCGCAAAATCCGATTTTATCGGAAATTTTTTTTCGGGAAATCGGACAAATCGGGGAATTTTTCGTCCCAATTTTCAAAAGTCAGGAAATTTTGCCATTCCGTTTTTTTTAAATTAGATTTTTTTTTCAGGAAATTGAAAAAATTTTTGGAAATGCGGGAGATGCGGGAAAAAATCCTAAAAATGCGGGAGATTTGGCTGAATATTCTTCACACGAGAGAAAACGTTGGCATGCGGGAGTCTCCCGCCCAACGCGGGAGTATCCTGCCCAATGCGGGAGAGTTGACAGCTATGAGCCCCATAACGACCCCCCTCCTCGTTGGTTAAATTAAACGTAAAAAAAACATTAGATCAACATAAAGTCATCGTCAAAATAGGGTATTCCAGATCACCTAAAGTATCGACACACTAATACACGCTTTTTTTTCTATAAGAATACACTTTATAAGAATGTCCATGATGAAAATGGCCAAAATATTAAGAATATGGTAAGAATATCACCATCATGGAATTCAACAAATGAACCTAAGAATGCCATTTTTTTAGCATTTTCACCTGTAAATTGGCAATAATACCCCAGTGACGCTCAATATTTTGCGTGTATTACATGTTAAATCTAAGTTAAATTTTGATCTTAACCTAAGAATACTGTAAGAATATTTCAGGACGATTTTCGCCAAAAAGTTAAGAATATCCATAATGAAAAGAAAAAACACCATTCTTATAAAAAATCGTGCACACACCAGACATCTTTTTTTGAAAAATTGACTTTTCGTTTTGCTTTCCCCCTAGATTCCTGAAAACAATCATGGTGTTGGGTCAGTCACTATTATTGATGAAGGTTTGTAAATCTATTTTATTATGAGGACTGGCTACTGCTTCACAGAGGATACCTTCATGTCCTGTATAGAGTGGTCCAAGAATCGTCTCGTTAGAATTGTCTTATGGTTTACATACTGCTTACTTACTTACTTCTTTGGGTTTAAGTGCATTAATCCGACCTGAACCATTAGGGGACACGGCCAGTGCACTTTCTCCTCATCCAAGGTGTATTTTAGCATAGATAATACCTACCTTATCGCCCTAAACTTAGTCGGCCCTAAGTGACTAAATTTTGGCTTGGTGACTAAAATTAGGACTGACTAATAATTAAGGCCGACTAAAATTAAGGCCGACTAAAATTAAGGCCGACTAAGTTTTGGCTGATAAGGTATAACAGCCACCGACAGGCTTTTTGATGGAATAGCCCGGGCGAAAACACATTCACTTGCTTGGCAAGTGAACCACAGCACCGAGTAGGAAATAGACACCGACCTCCTAGATCCCCATTACACTACGGCGGATATTATTTAGAAATCATACAACGTGTTTAGAAAAATGCGGGACAAATTTATTGAAAAGCAAAATCCTCAGAACTCACTTTCTCAATGGAAAAAATAATCAATTCAAAATTTAATTAAAATGTGTTTTTGAAAATTAAACATTAAATATTATTAGGTTATAAAAGAACGATCTGCTTTTCTGATCCTTCTGGACACAATGAAATTGGCTCAGTGAAAATGACCCAAAATTGAAATGTAATCTTTTATTTTCTAACTATTTAGTTGAGACGTTGACACAGAACAAAGTAAAATATTTGGTTCAAAGAACTTCAACAGAGTGGAGTTTAGAATTCAAATTTCAAATTAATGAAGATCATAGTGGAAGTAGTGTGTGTTCGATCATTCGCGTGGCTACAGGTAGAAATAATGATTTTCATGATTATGGCTCTCGCATTCCTGCTATTTTATACAACTCCGGCTGGAAACAAGTGGTTTCTTACTGGGATTTAAATGGTGACTCGGTTGGTGTCTTTCATAGACAGGATGTCAAACTGGGAGTTAACTATCATGTCAAATACCAACAACAATACATAAATAGTGGTGTTTACAAAGCTTCACTCGAAATCGATGGAGTGGAAGTCGAACGCATGTTAAATACTCAAGCCGAACAATTTTACGATGTGAAATTTTACATTGCGGACCCATGGTATCCCGTCTGCGTTGGTTCGGTAAGCGATGTCAAATTCACCAACTTTTTGTAACTTTTTGTAACTTTCTATAACTTTTTGTAACTTTTTGTAACTTATTTTAATTATTTTGCAAATTTCCAGCACTTTTCTTCTATTTTTTTTATATCAAACTAAAAGCTGGTTCGGTTAAAGATGTCAAGTTCACCAGCCTTTTGTAATTTTCTATTATCATTTTGCAAATTTTCAGCATTTTTCCTCTTGTATTCTTATATCAAAGCTAAAAGTTTGTTATGAGATTATCATTTTAATGGTGGAAGGTGGGTAAACAATAATGTCATCACTGCGGACAAGGCTTGAACATGAGAAATCGGTTAAAATCAGTCAGGTTGTTAATCCAGTGTCTATAATAATTCAAGCACTTTTTCTCTTCTTAAATCAAAGCTAGAAGCTGGTTCGGTTAAAGATGTCAAGTTCACCAACCTTTTGTAATTTTTTATTATCATTTTGCAAATTTTCAGCACTTTTCCTCTTGTATTCTTATATCAAAGCTAAAAGTTTGTTATGAGATTATCATTTTAATGGTGGAAGGAGGGTAAACAATAATGTCATCACTGCAGACAAGGCTGGAACATGAGAAATCGGTAAAAATCAGTCAGGTTGTTAATCCAGTGTCTATAATAATTCAAGCACTTTTTCTTTTGTATTCTTAAATCAAAGCTAGAAGTTGGTTCGGTTAAAGATGTCAAGTTCACCAACCTTTTGTAATTTTTTATTATCATTTTTGCAAATTTTCAGCACTTTTCCTCTTGTATTCTTATATCAAAGCTAAAAGTTTGTTATGAGATTATCATTTTAATGGTGGAAGGAGGGTAAACAATAATGTTATCACTGCGGACAAGGCTTGAACATGAGAAATCGGTAAAAATCAGTCAGGTTGTTAATCCAGTGTCTATAATAATTCCATCATGCGAATAGCGCTTCCCAGCTGGCCCACAACGTTGTTTCAACGTTCATCTAATGATCACAACGTCCATATAACGTTAGATGAACGTTGAAACAACGTTGTGTGCCAGCTGGGTTTTATGTAATCTATGTCTTCTCAAAGCCGCGAGGAGCCGGTTTTAAAATTTGGACCCTTGCAATTCGACGGTGGTTACAAGCCCATACGTACCAATCTGGCACACAACGTTGTTTCAACGTTCATCTAACGTTATATGGACGTTGTGAACGTTAAACAAACGTTGAAACAACGTTGTGTACCAGCTGGGTAATTATTCAAACTAGGAAAAGGGAATACTGTAAAGTGTCTAAAAATTGTGGAAAAATATCGATTTTAACGGTTCAACAATGAATTTGAGAACAGAATTTAAAAAAAATTCTGTCTATGCGATAATACTTAAAATTCCCGATTCATTTTCCTTTTAGCCCAACAGGAGCTTTTGTCGCCTCGTGATGAAAGAGTTTGCGACATGACTATTGTTCACAGTGTCAAATATTCTTCTAGTTGTTCAATATTTTAAACATTTAGAAAAAGATAACTATACCATACGTCAGCCCCCTGCTAGGGTTGCACCCATATTTATAAAGCCCAAAGGGCTAGATGGCGTGCTATAAGCTTTTCCTAGCAAGAAAAATTGAACATCGGAAATAATAATGCTGCTTTTGTTTTCGAAAACCCGGGAAGCTTCTGATTGGTCAAGCATTGAAATACTATTGTGATGTCACGTGACCTAGGTAGGATTTTCTACCTAACTACGGAACACGTTTCAGCAAAAGTACGACATCTATAGCCCCTCGGGCTTTATAAATCTATAGTTGCACCCTCCAATAGGCCCCAAAAAGGTGGGGGCTAGCGATGATTGGAATATTCGGGGAACCTTCTGATAAGTACTTTGGGAGCTGAAATCTCATCACTTAACGTGGGGGCCAACCTCGTGCTCGTGTATCCCAGGCTTTATTTATACTACTGATGGACGCCAGAGAATATCTAGCGCCATATAGTTAAAGCATAAAAAAGCTGATAATGCGCAGGGGACGAGGTTGCGTGGGGGCTTAATACTTCATCTTAATGGTTGGCTTCACTTACTCAAATTAAAGCTCATGAAGATGAAAATTTTATCCGCCGTCAACACCGCCTTCTCACAGACCCACTGGGAATGCTACCCACTGGAAAAATTGGCCAGAAATCGTCTCCGATGGAAAATCATCCTCCAATTTTTGTCTCCATTGAAAATAATCAAATAAACCAATCCTCACTGCAAAATATTGTGATATCTTTTCCGTCTCCGCTGAATTTTCTGACTTGAAAACAAAAGAATTTAAATCCCCGGCCATAAAAAATATGGTAATATATTAACCCCCATTGAGTTTCAGTTTGTTAATTTTACCCCCACTGGCTGAGAACTTTAAAATTTTAGTCCTAATGTCAGAATAACTTTTAATCCATCACTAAATGAAATTTGATAGAAAAATTCGCACTCTAAAGCCGTTTTGAGAAACGGGAACAATAAAATTTCTACCCTCATTGAGATATTGATAGCAACAAAAATTTCCACCAGGATTGGAGACAAAGACAATCGAGTTACGGGTCCAAATTAATAATAATCAGAAACTTTTGTTTCAGTAATGTGAAGAACCCAGCTGACACACAACGTTGTTTCAACGTTCATCTAATGTTCACAACGTCCATATAACGTTAGATGAACGTTGTAACAACATTGTGTGCCAGCTAGGAAATATCATTTCAGTGAGCGGAGTCCCCATGCTTTCATATTTCTTTGTTATTTTTCAGTATCTTTCAGTTCTCCATGTGAAAGGACTTAAACTTTATTGATCAGGTTAGTCTTAAAAGTCGATGAATAAGGTAGATTCCTCTGGGGAGGGAAGGGGCGTACTTAGGCAAACCGGGTGTCGGGAATGTGCGAGCCATAAGTGTCCCTTTTTCACAACCTCAGAGTTTCTATAAGGGTCCAAAACTCACGAAATTCCTCTCTCAAAGGGTCGTGAATTTCCAAAATTTGGATAAAGATCGAGTGAATATCGTCTCAGTATATTTTGCAGCAGTCAATCAAAAAAGCAGGCTGTAACCTTTGATAGAATTTGGGTAATATGCGGTTTTGTGCCTTGTTTTGGAAATCTTGTCAAAATAGCCTGGAAATCTGGCGATAAAAATTCATTTGCTGAATCCGATCTATTTTATCTCCAAGAAAGCAATTACAGGCTGTCACGACAACCCGGTGTAACTTTCTTTACAATTTACATGACGTTAAAGTTATTGAGAATTGTTTTTTGTAAAAGTTATTCATTAAAGATGTCTCTATGACAATTAATATGACACAGAGAGAAACTTTGATAAACATTTGCAAATTTTGTGAAACGCACACAAGAACTTTCTTTCTATAGACGTGTTAAAGTCTATTCACGATAAATGTGCACTCTTTTTTCTTCCCGGGGGGGTACTAGGATTGCGAGCTGACGGGGGGTGCCGCCCGACTTTCGAACTTTGGACCCTTACCGGGACTAAAAAGGAGAAAACAAAGGAAAATTTTGGGAATTTTACGACCCTTAGCGGGACTAATTTGACCAATTTTGACCAAATTTCGATCTTTCAGGGGGTAAAAAGTTGAAATTTTCCTTTTTTTCCGACCCTTACTGGGACTGAAATTTGATTTTCTGATTTTTCCGACCCTTAGCGGGACTTTGGAAGTCCAAAAAAGGTACCCTTAAGGGCGGCACATACCGTACCCTCCATTTGCCTAAGTACCCCCCCCCCCCCCCCGGGTTTTTCTTTTACCTATAACTTTTGAAGGAATTTTTCAATCTTTATAAATTTGGTATCATATTGGAAAGATATTAGTGAGTGGAACAATTTGAAATAAAAAAAAACTTTAAAAAAATTCTAAAAATGAAGATGAAAATGAAGAAGAAAAAATGAAGATCCTGTAGAAAAGTGCTATAACTTTCATTTTCACTGGAAAATTCTTCGATCTTAGGAGGTCATCACTGTGAAGAAGTTTCATAAAAATATTTAGTCAATATAAAGTTATGATACAAAGTTAATAAGTGATTGGCCCCAAAATAGCAGCAAAAAACTGCAGAAAACAGCGTTTTTAGACGTCAATCAACTTTGTTTGATATCTTTTGACTGAATGATTATTTTTGAGAATTTTTTTCACAGTGATGACGTTCAATGATCAAGGATTCACTTCAGTGAAAATGATAGCTATAGCACTTTTCTACAAGATCTTCGATACTTTTTTTCGGGACACCCTGTATTTTACATTCAATGACTTTTGGGAATTCTCTATGATCACGTCTAAATGTTTAAAGACAAAGTTTATCATTGTATCACTTTATCACGTTATGAGAAGGGGTGTGTAGGTGGTACTAGGTGTTATCTGCAATCACAGCCAAAATATATTGTCACTTTTTAACGTTTTAAAGCTCGGGCGAGAATTGCAATTTGGTAGTCTAGCAAGCTAGACGACTAATTCAGATATAGTAGAAATAAAACAAAAAGGAAGGAACAAATTTTAGTTTTATGCAAACTAATATTATCCCGTAACCATTATCGTATTATCATATAACGCCTATACTACTGTATTACACGCATTATAAACGACTCCAGTCTACAATTTGGTGGAACACTTCTAAGCTTTTAGACCCCGAGATCCTAAGTCTTTTAAGTCGATTTTTTTTCTTTATTTTTCGAATACTTTTGAAATTTTTTCGATCTGATAATCTCCAATTCGAATTCTATCAAAAGTAGTTAAAACAATTTTTACCGCTGCAAATTATAATGAGATAGATCTAAATCATAGTCAATATAACAAACCTCGGTCTGGAAAACTTTTGTTTCTTTCTTTTGTTAACAGTTAAAAGAAAATTTGACAATAAAGACCTTAGGGTATCAGGATCTAAAAGCTCAAAAATGTTCCAACAAGGCTGAGAATATAGCCTGGAACCCACTTAACCCCTCCCGAAAATCTAATGCAACAAAATGGAAGTACTGAAACTGCAATTCTCGTCCGATCTTTAAATTCTGAAAAACGTTAAAATACCCAAAATGCCAATGTAATTCGGCGCCGATTGTAGACCAGAGTTTTTTATTATGACTGTGTTTAAAAAGTTTTGTTTTTAAATAAGAGTGATATCGTTTGCTTACTCATCAATTTTAATTTACAAGCTTTTTGATATTGAATCGGCACGGATGTTGAGCAATAGGGATGGGTCGGAAAGAGAAAAAGAAAAACATTTTTTGATTATATCAGCATAATACACGCTTTTTTTATAAGAATACACTTTATAAGAATGTCCATGATGAAAATGGTAAAAAAATTAATAATATGCTAAGAATATCACCATCATGGAATTTTGCTAAGTATGTGTATGAAACGGGAACACTTATGTAAAAATAAAAATATATTCCTTAGAAACAAAAACTATAGTAACCGAACCAAGTAAATGATCTAGATTCATTTCGACAATTGTAAATTCAAAAAGAATAAATTCAAAATTGTATCTTTAACTGAGCTTTATAGTAAACATGATACATGTCTAGAAAATTAAACTTTTTTGATGAATTTTCATCAAAAGAGTGCTTGCTCGATGAAAGGGAATAAATGATATATCAGAAATCAAAGTTTGGATTTGCGATCTATTTGTTTCAGATGTTTTGATATATATTTAGCAAGTAAAAAATTAGAATTTTAGGCGAAAATAAAAAAATGTAGTGTTTCCGGAAATCGGCCGGGTGAAAAATAATAATTTTCTGACCCGGCCGCAGACTATGGGTTCATCTATATGGTTCATCATAAAAAAAAATCAAGTTGACTGTTCAAGCTATCAAATATCGTTTGGTCAGATATTCCCGCTTGTAAATCAGGTTTTGTTCGTTAGTAGTTGATACATTAGTATTTAGGGCTTACTTCATACTGTTTGTACATAAAAGCTACCCTTTAAAGTTCTATTTCAACAATCTTAAGTTATCAAAAAAAGCAACAACAAAAAAATTTTATGCATGAAAGCTCTTCTCCCTCATCCGCATTCCGGAAACACTACATTTTTTTATTATCGCCTTAACAAAAGAATTTTTAGAAATTTCAAATTGTGATACTTCAACTTTGAAAAAAAGAGTTCAGACGTGGAAAAGATCTCAGATTATCTGATTGTACACCCCTTTCTCACAGACCCTGTAGAAATTCTGTTTTAAACCAGTGGGGATAAAAATAACAGACCAAAACTCGATGAGCATTGATATTCCCATGTTTTTTATTATGGCTGAAGATTTGGATTTCATTGTTTTCGAGCTAGAAAATTCAGTGAAAATTGAAAAAGTAGCAAAATATTTAGCAGTGAGGATTTTCTTTTCAACGGGGATAAAAATGAGAGTATAATTTTCCACCGGGGTCGATATTTTAGCTAATTTTTCAAGTGGGAAGGGGTACCAGAGGGTCTGTAAGAAAGGGGTGTGATTGTTCCTCAAAAAATCAAACTTAGTCACTAATCGTTTATCTTATATAAAATTTTTTGAAGAATTTTAAAATAATATGAAATAAAAGCAAAGTGAATCTGATATGATTTGGTCATTGATAATATGTTTTGTTGGTGTTGTAACGGGGAAATGTTCGTCTAAGGTAAGGTTCGCTGTTTGGTTCTAGAACAGTAGCGTGGTGATAGGGGGAGGCAGCTGGACCCTACAGCGGCCGATTTTTTTAATTTTTTTTTGGGGGGAGCGTCGAAAGACATGAGTCACCTATGATTACTAATGTCGGCGCCTCCGATATTTTATACAATAGTTTTCAGCCAAAAAATTGATTTACAAAAATATTTTACTTTTATAAGGGGGGGGGGGCCAAAAATCCCAAGAACCTCTCCAGATTTATTCAACCCACCACGCTACTTTTCTAGAAATCAATTTAAAAGAGGGAATCAATGAACCAATTTTTTTAATGATATATTGATCTTAGTGTCAAAGTCGCATTTCGACTTGACGTTTAACGCTATTTTATTATGCATAAGAAGGTCGGTTCCCTCTAAATAATTAATGTTTCTGTATCTACGGTAGAGCTTTTCTCAACAGTCCGCTGACAGGATTCTCATGAGTATTTCATGAATTCATATTCATACTAGGGAACATCTGTTCCAAATTTGGTACAAAAAGTATTGCTTCAAGATTAAAATTTATTGAAACAGCACCCTCCTAATAGTCTGACAATCCAAAATAAGGAAAAATTGAGTAATCAGATGATTTGAGATGTTTCGCTAGACTAGGGTCGTTTAAAATATATGTAATACAGTAATATGGGTGTTATATGATAAAACGATCATTGTTACGGAATAATATCTACAATTTATCCCTTCCGTTAATTTATGTTGAATCAATCGTCTCACATGCAAGTTTTTCCGCAATATAACCTGTGAATTATCTTCCCAATATCGAGAGATTCTAAAAATTCTTTCATGGTTCTTCCATAGTTTTTTAGATATAAACAATTGATAACAACGCCCTGTCAGCTAAACGCAAAAACTTTAGGTCCCCTTTAGGTCGACATTAGCGAGCACCTCACTAAAAACCGGGATTTTTCATCTCGTTTCTTAGTGAGTTCCACTTAAACGATTTTCTAAAAATAGAAGCCTTTCAAGTGCTTTGACGCAAATTCGATTTTTTCGCTACTGCAGGAGCTTCGAAAGTTAAAAGTGACGTCAAAAAATTGAATGTTTAGAGCCCGAAAGCCCGGGCTCAAAACATTCGAAAAAGTGGCAAAGTGGAATAGACGTTAATTGTGTAAAAAAAAACGCGGGTGACGTCTAGTATAGGCTAGGTCGACATCAAATCGTTGTTAAAGCACGGTCCTACATTATTCCTTTCGGACGTGAAATGGTCTATTATCACACAATTCACACCAGCCATATTATTGATTTTTCGTTTTGCTTTCCTGCTAGATTCCTGAAAACAATCATGGTGTTGGATCAGTCACTATTATCGATGAAGGTTTGTAAATTTATTTTATTATAATCTACAAATAAGTCGCACTTAGACACAGATAAGAGTATACTTGCTGAAGAGATTTATCGAAAAGCAAGATCCTCAAAACACATTTCTTAATACACAAAATAATCAATTAAAAAATCAAATTATAATTATTAGGACCGGCTCTGTGTAGATGGTACTCTGAGTATCAGAAGCTGAGTTTTCAAAGAAAATATCAACCTCTGACGACCAAGTGTAGAACTTATATCGGCCATGTATCAATCTAATAGGTGAAGAGCAAATTACCATATTAGAGTTTCTTTCAAAATAAATCTTCTACATGATTCCCAAATGTAAATGCTAAACAGTAAATACTAAACTATTATTTATGGTAATTTTACTTCAATGGAATCGAAGTAATAGACAAATCTTCATGTTATAGTTCTCTATCGCTGACTTTTTTTTAAAGTGTTGATGACATTTTTAAGTTGTGTTTTCAACCACACGAATAAAAATAGCAACTTCAAATTAAATCCAAGATCTTGGGTTGTTGCGATGGTTACTTTTCTCTGCCTTGATTTCGCGCTGAATAGAATCGCGATTAGTGGTCACAGGTCGGAATGTGATCTCGGCATGTGATTTTCACGGTATGAATGGCCTAAGAATGAAATGTAATCTTTTCTAACTATTTAGTTGAGATGTTAACACAGGACAAAGTGAAATATTTGGTTCAAAGAACTTCAACAGAGTGGAGTTTAGAATTCAAATTTCAAATTAATGAAGATCATACTGATAATTTTTGGTGTTCGATCATTCACGTGACTACAGGCCAAGATAGGTTTTCTTATGGCTCGCGCATTCCTGCTATTTTTTACAACTCCGGCTGGAAACAAGTGGTTACTTACTGGAATTTAAATGGTGACTTGATTAGTGTCTTTCATAGACAGGATGTCAAACTGGGAGTTAACTATCATGTCAAATACCAACAACGATACATAAATAGTGGTGTTTACAAAGCTTCACTCGAAATCGATGGAGTGGAAGTCGAAAGCATGTTAAATACTCAAGCTAAACAATTTTACGATGTGAAATTTTACATTGCGGACCCATGGTATCCCGTATGCATTGGTTCGGTTAGCGATGTTAAATTCACCAACTTTTTGTAACTTTTTTTCTTGTATTCTTATATCAAACTAAAACTTGGTTCGGTAAGTGCTGTCAAATTCACCAACTTTTAGTAACTTTTATTTATCATTTTGCAAACTGTCAGCACTTTTCTTTTTGTATCCTTATATCAAAGCAATAAGTTGGTTAGGTTATACCAAAGCTATGAAGCACGTTCGGTTAGCGATGTAAAATCGCCAACTTTTTGCACTGTACATAATTTTTACATAGTACCTTATTGACCCTTTTTACGCCGGCCCTTATTGGCGTTATTTTTGGGCTCTTGGCGTAATAAGGGCCGCTGTTAAAAGAGCCGGCGCAAAAAGGGCCAAAATTTTGCAATTTTTACCTAAAAGCGGCGTTAATTTTTTCTCAATTCAAAGGATTTTAAGCATAATTAAAAGGATGAAAACTATCCATTTTTTTACTCTATATCCAAAACTTCACGAAAATCAATGATTTTCAACAGTTTAATAATGAAAGATGACATTTTAATGTAAATTTTAGTTAATACTTACTATTTTGCAGCCTAAAAAGCGAATTTTACAAGTTTTGGCGTTATTTACGGCCCTAATTGGCGTAAGCCCAAAATTAGGCTGTGGCTGACGAAAGGGCCGGCGTAGAAGGGCCGGCGTTAGATTAAGGCCGGCGTAAAAAGGGCCGATAAGGTATTGCATTTTCAGCACTTTTCTTTTTGTATTCTTATGTCAAACTAAAAGTTGGTTCGGTTAGCGATGTTAAGTTCATAAACTTTTTGTAATTTTTTTAGTATGATTTGGCAAATTTTCAACATTCTTGTATTTTTATGTCAACGCTAAAAGTTAGTTCGTTTAGCGATGTCAAGCTCACCAATTTTTTGTAATTTTTTTTTATAAGTTGACTAGGTTAGTTACTCTTATATCAAAGCTATGAAGTACGTTCGGTTAGCGATGTAAAATCGCCAACTTTTTGCACTGTACATACTTTTAAATTAAATTGCATTTTTAGCACTTTTCTTTTTGTATTTTTTGTCAAACTGAAAGTTAGTTCGGTTAGCGATGTCAAGTTCATATATGATTTGTCAAATTTTCTGCAGTTTTCTTTTTGTATTCTAATATATTAAAGCCAGCAGTTGGTTTGGTTAAAGATGTCAAAGTCAGTAACTTTTTTGTAAATCGTGACATTTTGAAAATTTTCAACACTTTTCTTCTTTTACACATTTTTTTTAACAAACAAACCATATAAGAACATAAGGCTTCGATGGCCAAAATTATAAGAACAATTTAAGAACATTTTAAGGCTTCGCGGACCAATTTCTTAGGAAAAAGGACAAAAATACATCAAAAATGGGGAAAATAAGAACGTGATAACAACAGTAAAGAACATCTGAAAGCTTCAAAAGTTTTGGATGTTCTTATAAAAAAAACGTAAATTATTATGTCAACGCTAAAAGTTTTCATTTTGCAAATTTTCGGCACTTTTTGTATTGTATTCTTATATCAAAGATAAACTTTTGTTTGGTTACCGATGTCAAATTCACCAACTTTTTTATAATCACTTTCCAAATTTGTAACAACTTTAGTCTCGTACTGTATTCTCATATTTAAGTTAAAAGTTAACATTTAATGAAATTAAGGAATGACTTAGTCCAGTAAGTAAATTACATTGCCAAATTTTCTCAAAAAATGCTATTGAAATATTCCACAAAAATACCAAATTTTTTTCGAGGTATGTATTACATCTTAGATTTTAGTTGGGTTTGCATCTAAACCTAAGAATATCGTAAGAATATTTCAAGATGATTATTCCCAAAAAGTTAAAAAGTTAAGAATGTCCATCATAAAATAAAAAAACACCATTCTTATAAAAAAAAGCGTGTAGTCTGAATCACAAACCTTTACAAAACCGAATACAGCATGTTCTATTAGGAGCACAGATCTGTTAGGTGATGCCTACGTGGGTCTCGAAATTTGCGAAAAAAGTGACCCTGAATGGGACTGAAATTCCAAAATTTTCTCAAATTTTCTACTTTTTTCCCAAATTTTCCAAAAATAGACACCCTACGAGGGACTGATTTTTCTATTTTGGTGTTTTTGCGACCCTACCTGGGACTCATGGAGGTGAAAAAAAGGTACCCTGACAAGCGGAGCATCCCAGTAACCCATCTTGCCCTAGTCCCCCCCCCGGCTCCAGATCCTGCCTGTCACTTCCCTTAAGCGCCCCTCCCCCCGATTTAGTCCTATTTTAGTTGATGTACCCCCAGCGATTTTCGTAGTGGCGTGATTGGCGTTTTTTTTTCAAGCTCGTGATTTCGTGATTTAAGATTTTAAAGTGCGTGATTGCGTGATTGCAGGAACCAACGTGATCACATGATCGTGATAGAAAGGAAATTTTAACTCGTGATAACGTAATTTGGAAATTTTCTTTACGTGATTGCGTGACTGGGGAGAGGAGCTCTTAGTTGTTAGATATTGATAACTTTCACAACAAATGGAAAAAAAGAAAAAGATACTGTCAATGAAAAAACAACGAAAAAGAAAGTGAAAAAGCAACGAAAGTAACAAAAAATAAGGCGAGAAAATCATCAGTTTAAAGAAGACAAACAAGGAAAATTGATTGATACTTTACTGAATAAAAGATGGGGGGAATTGTAACAATTTTCCATTTTCTCTTACTTGTAAGATAACAGTCGATTACATTGGATTCGTTTGTTGTGTGTGGACGTCAGAATAAATTATTCACAACCAAAATAAAAAATGTCCCTTTTGGAAGATGGTTTTTTTCATAAGAAACAAATATAGTTGGGTCTCCATAACTCGAACACGAAAAGCAGGGCCCCTCCCAATCTTTTTCGATTTAAAGAAATTTCGATTTATGGAGTAAGGTTTCTATAAGGCATTTTAAATGCAGGTACGAGAAAACTTGTTAGAGTTAAAGGTTTTATTTTTACATAAGTGTTTCCGTTTCATATCAGACACATATTTCATATCAGGACAGTGTCTTGTTATTGTTATATTATGCTGATATAAGCAAAAATATGTTCTTCTTTTCCTTTTTCTGACCAATCTTGCTCCACATCCGTGTCAATCCAATGTGAAAAAGCTTGTGAATCATAATTGATGAGTAAGCAAACGATATCACTCTTATTTAAAAACAAAACCTTTAAGGAGACATTCGAGTTATAGAGGTTCGAATTACGGAGACTGTAGTTAACAAATTATTCACATTGTAAAAGACAACACTTGAAAAGACAGTCGACTCATGTTATTTGAAAGTACTGGTTTGGACTCCGACTGACAGAAAATGAAAGCAGGAAGTCGGATTCAATGAAAAACTACACGAAAGAAAAGAAGAAAAAGACGAAATTAATATTCTCTAGGGCAAAATAGGTACTTTTGAGCTTTGCACCAGAAAGTTTGGAAGAGATTTTGACAAATGAGCGTTAATTTTTTATGCAATTTGCCGTAATATGTTTCTGCTAATGGTCCATTATGGATCCATTATTTTGAGAGTTTTCTTAGATTTTCGCAATTTGCCGTAATCTGTTTCTGCTAATGGTCCATTATGGATCCATTATTTTGAGAGTTTTCTTAGATTTTCGCAATTTGCCGTAATCGGTTTCTGCTAATGGTCCATTATGGATCCATTATTTTGAGAGTTTTCTTAGATTTTCGCAATTTGCCGTAATCTGTTTCTGCTAATGGTCCATTATGGATCCATTATTTTGAGAGTTTTCTTAGATTTTCTTGAAGAAAACTGACCCAATTGAACCGTGATTTTTTCCGACAGCAATTTATTTTGTTAATTTTAGTGAGAAGTAATTTTGGTGAATTTATCTTTTATGGGTAATTCGCCAGGGTCGCCAGAAATTCTTCTCCCCTAAATCTAGGGTTAGTCCAGAACAGCAAAAATAATATTGGGAATCTTATTTTTATTTTTTGGCGGGTGAAAATCAAACAATATAACCTGAGTGAGATTGACTGACAAGTCTTAGAACCATCTAATCACCCGAGGCTATTTTTACTGTATGATGGTGGCTGGTCAAAGGTTTTCCGTAACCTTTTTTCAGCGGAGAAAGGTCTGATCGGTACCTATCCATTATACTCCAAGAACAATTGGTAAAGGGTAACTAACATAGAAATTTGGTCAATAAATATTTAACTCTCTTTTTTCGGGCTAATTAATGATTCTCTTATGCTACTTAATGAAACACTTTTCGGGTGAATAAGAAGAGCTGAGGCAAAAATACGGACTAATTCTAAAAATTTCATTAATTTAAATTCTTGAAACTATTCATTTTATCAAAACACCCCGGGGGTACTCGTATGTTCCGATCAACTTCATGTGCCGCCTTTAAGGGTAGGATTTTCGAGACCTTCTAAATATACTGTAAGGGTGTACTTTTGACAGAGAGCACTACAAAGGTTTTCTTTTAGCTGGAAACACTGTATGAGTGTGTTTGGGGACTGCAGAATTACAAGTCTGACAGTTAAAATCTGAGATGTATCTTTAGTAGTTTTGACTCGCACCCATTCTGCCATTTTGATTTGTTTTGCCTATTGTGTCGACATCTCAGGTTCACTTTCAGGGGATTTCAGCAAAACAATGAAAACAAACTACACTGTAAGGGTCCAATTTTGAAAGCAATTTTTTTGGCGGCACATGCCGTCGTTTAGAAATCGATCCTCCCCCCAGGCATAACACTCATATTATTCGGCTCCCATCATTGGTAGTGTTAATTTTTCATGAATATCTAAAAACTACTCTATGTTCTTATAAAAAATGCTAAAAGTGATATTCAGAAAACAAAGGAAAGGAAAGTTTTGTCTACATTACTTGTATTACAATCAGATTTTCTCCCTTTTTCCTCCATCTTCTTATTTTCGTATTGCTTTGCATAAAATCTATTTTTTTTATCTGTGTATAACAGTTGGGATTGTTCTGATTGGTGATTTAGTATGCTTGGGTGAATTTTAGAGAAATGACACGATAACTTCGTCTCAGTATGACCGTTTGAAGACTGGTAAACAACAGTGGGTGCATCTTGCAATTCCTCCCGGGGGGGGCAGCTGGGCAAAAGGACCGACGGGTATGTGCGGGCACTAAGGGTGTCTTTTTCAAGGCACCTCAAATGCACTGTAAGGGTCGGAAAAACTAGAGATGCACTGTAAGGGTAGAAATTTCAGAAAATTCTTGAAAAATCTAGATATTTTGACCAAAAATGCTAGAATTTTGACCATTTTTTGCACGAAAGGGATCGAAAATTTGGGGGAAAATGCACTCTAAGGGTATGATTTTCACTGATTTTTGCTGCACTGTAAGGGTGCAATTTTAAAAGCCAATTTTTGGCCCGCACATACCGTCAGTCCGCAAACCCAGTGCCCCCCCCGGGCAATTCCTGTATTAATAACACGCATGCGTAATTTGTCGTTCTTTTAAACCACACGTAGTTAATTCCCGTGATAAACAAAGAGAAATGAATCGCTAGGATTGCTACAGGCACTTTCGGTCGGGCTTGTCGACGACAAAGTATGAAATTTGTCGTTTTTTATTAAATTTGTCGTTCTTTTTGTCTATTTTTAGTAATGCAGGAATTAAGATAGAGTCTCTCACAATGCTGTTTTAACGTTCCTCTAACGTTTTGGTTACGTCAATTCTTAGATTTTGAGTCCCCTGCGAAGCCTCTTGGGGGGTTGAACTTTTAGTGGCAGGGGCGGGGTAGTAAAGTTTGGTGGTTAACAAAAATTTTGATTAAAATATGTATCACATCTTATTTTGGTTAAAAGGTTTTACTTTTACATAAGTGTTCCCGTTTCATATCAGCCATATATTTCATAGATCAGGAAATTGTCTGCTTATTGTAATATTATGCTGATATAAGCAAAAAAAATTATTTTCCTCTTACTGACAAACTTGTGAAAATGCTTGCGAATTAAAATTGATGAGTAAGCAAAAGATATCACTCTTATTTAAAAACAAAACCTTTAAAGGATTTGATATTGGCGATATTGACACCCACAGACCATAGAAAGTTAAACTTTTCGCGGACGACAGTGCCCACACAACCATTTTGAAATAGAGGGGGCAAAAAAGTACTAAACAGTTAGACACCATCTTCTCACAAACCCGGTAGGATTTTTCAGCCGGTGGGGATAAGAATAACGGACTGAAAGTCGATGGGGATTGATATTCCCATATTCTGGGAATTTTAATTTTTTTGTTTTTAAGTCAGAGAATTCAGTGGGGATGGGAAAAATAGTAAATATTTTGCAGTGAGGATTTATTTATTTGATTATTTCAGTGGGGATTAAAATTGGAGGATAATTTTCCACCGGGGACGATATCCCAGTGGGTCTGTGAGAAGGGGGTGTAGTTAGGTTTGAGTGAACCCGAATCGCAACCATGGTTGGTGCTGAGTGGCCAGAAAAAATTGTTAATTATAATGGTACCGAAAGGGCTATAACGGGCTTGTTTATTGTCTTTATAGTTTAGCGACTGTAGTACATCGGTAGAATATCCAGCTACGGTGCGCATGGTTCTGAGTTCAACCCCGAGCCGGGTCATACCAAAGATTCCCAAAATGGTACTTGATGTCTCTCTGCTTGATGCTCAGCAATCAAGGGAAGGATCAACGGTAAGTGGAGCAATCCAGGGAAAAAGAGTGGTGCCCTCTCCCATCTCCGGGTGAATAGCTATCCAAAGAGGAGCCTTCGGGTCGCTTCCGACTGCAGTCGCAAGATTACAAAGGGTTCACAAAGGGATACCGTCCTGAAACGAGAGAGATGCTAAAAAGAATCTCGAAATAATTTCTTTTGATCAGTAACATGCAACCTATAAGTGAATATGGGTGATCTGTGAATTTTTTTACAGGGAATACATGGAAAAATAAGAATTTGAATTGGCAGCTTGGAATCAGATTCAGAAAATCACCCAGGAGGGGGGGGGGCACTCATATGGTCCGACCCACAGCATGTGTTGCCCTTAAGGGTAGGTTTTTCGAGACCCTCCAAATTCACTGTAAGGGTGTATTTTTGATAGTGTGGACTACAAGGGTCTTCTTTTAGCTGGATACACCGTAAGGGTGTGTTTGGGGACTGCTGAATCACGAGTCTGACAGTAAAAGTATGATGTAAGTTTTGACACGCACTCATTTTTATTTGTTTTGCACATTGTGTCAACATGGCAGGCTCATTTTTGGGTGGCTTCAGCAAAATAAGACAATCGATAATAAGGACTTTAAGGAGGGCTCGATTGACCGATTATTCTTCGATTAACTCTAAGATGATCGATTGATCACAATCGGTAGCTAATCGATGAAAAAAAACAATCAATGAACAATCGATACTCAAGATTTTAGTATAGTCTTGATTAGACTCTACCTATCGATAATCGGAATCGATCGATATTCATCGATGGGAAAAAGCTATTGATTGCATCGAGTGGGAGATTCTGGTTTAAATCAACTATCAACACCTATTTATACCTGTTGTGTGCAATGATGTGGTGATAATGATGTTCAAGAACAACTCTTTGATGATACAGTAAGATTCCTATCACTTTATTGGTGCATTTTTTTACTAACTACACAAACACAAAAAGAAAATGAACTAAAAGAAAGAAAATAAACCTCTTTAAAAACTCGGAAAACACCAAAAACATGATAAAAATACAAACAACCAAGGCAAGTCTGACAGCAATGTTTACAAATGCATGGTTACGCCTACATAGCACCTGCGGACTGGAATTATGAAACAAAAACGCTAGATTTAATCTTAGCGAGTAAGTTCATCTTTAGAATATTCGAGAATATTCTAGAAGTTTCTAAAACCATTTTCGTTTTCTAAATTAAGTTTTACTCCACACCGACTTCCACCGCCGCCGCCGCGAAAAACTATTGTAATACCTTCACTGTGCAAAATTAATAAGGATTGAAAAGTTTATTTATTTCTGGCGTAAAAACGCCAATAAAGATTATAATTCTCGCCATTCAATTTATTTTTTACTTGGCTGATTTTTAGCCATTTTTTTCAGTGGGTGGGAGGCTCTACAAGAGCGTGCTTTCCTTTGCTAATTTCTTTTATTTCAAAGTTCTTCAATGAAACCTTTCCACGTATTTCGGTCTAAAAAGCTTTGAAATTTGGGGCCAAATTTCATCATGAATATTCTTATAAAAGAAAAAGCGTGTATCAAAAGATTGATGCTATCAATTTGATTTGAAGGATAATTGATCAAATTTCAAAACAAGTGATTTACAAGAGGCTTAAAAAGACTCGATATCCGGCTAAAACAGTACCCTTCTTTTGATAAAACATAATAAGCTATAATTCTCCGAAACATTAACAGAATAAATTTAGCCGGAACAAAAAACCGGGGCAAAATATATAATATAATATATTGGGCCAATTTCTTTTGTTATCATGCTAGGGATAATATATCTAAAAATAAGGAAAAAAAAGGTAAAAAGAAAGAAATTTAAAAAAGCGGTAACAGAAAAATTAGAGAGCTGTAAAAAGACTAAACCTCTTCAAGAAGACTTTTAAGCCGCCATCAGAATATTCGAAATCCTTGTAACAAAAACAGTTCTTTTCCCTTCAAAATAACTTCGTGTAAAAATTGCAACGTGTAGATTGATTTCTTTCTAAACGAATCACATTACGCTATGGTTCAGAATGTTCTTGAAAAAAAACAGTAAACTTTTGATGATGCTCGGCTATTCTTATATTTGCCGCTTTGTCCTTCATTTGTTCTCATCCTGTTCTTATTATAAGAGCAAAATTGAGGTATTTGAGTCCTTTATACCTTGATTTTGTTTGAGTTGAGACTCCGCTTAAAAGCTTGGAGACAGAAATGAAACCGTTTCGGGTTGGTGGGATGGAGCATGTTGCATTGCACCAACGCGAAAACAACTACTCGTGTCCCCAAGCTATAAGAGTTGTTCTTAAATTGTTCTTATTTTCGGGGTTTTTTGAGCCTCCTTGTTCTCATAAAATTGGTCTTTTTTTTCAAGCAAAAAGGTGTAAAAAGTATTTCGGTATATAACATAAGTATAAAACATTATCAAATTCAAGTTGTTTTGAAGGCTTTATTAGAATTTCCCTTTTTATAGGGAAATTTTTTTATCTTTTCCCTCGAAGCATACTTTGAGAAAAAAAGTAAAAATAAAGGCTTGGGGACACGAGACGTTTTTTTCGCGTTGGTGCAATGCAATATGCTCCATCCCACCAACCTGAAACGCTTTCTCGTGTCTCTGCCCCATTTTTCTTTTAATAACATTTGTGCTTCTCTCACTTTTGTCACTGGGACAATGGAGCAAAATTGATTTCTGCTCCATTGCCTAGGGACAAAATCAGCGTGTCTTTTGGGTATTCCCCTCACTTTTTGTCCCATGAAACAAAAAAAGAAACCATGAGACACGCACTTTTTTCTTGTATTGGTGGGATAGAGCATGTTGAAGCACCAACGCGAAAAAAACTTCTCGTGTCCCCAAGCCTTAAAAAGATTTTGAGACACAAAAATTTTGTCTTCTTTTCACTTTGACTTATTATAACTGTAGGGGAGTCTGGATACAATAATTTAAATTGTACAGTGCATTTTATGAAAAACCTAGTTCTTTGAGTTATTATAGAAACCTCAAAGCTTTCTGACCTCAATTTCACATTGTACAGGAAGTCAGAGAAAAGATCAAGATAGCTCAGTTTTGCAATTTCAAAACAAAAAATGCGACATCGACTAATCAGTTCAGATCAACCGGGATGATAAGCGGCCTTCCTGAAAAGTTTTGCAGTTTAAAACTCTGGGTAGAGCTTCAAAATAATGAAAAGCAAGCGAAAAATACAAGCTTAAACCTACTACAAAAAACCGGTACTTACGCCTTTAAATCGTGCATTGTGTAATTTCATGTATTTTCTAACATTCAATCTTTTTCCGTTATCTGGACTTTTTTGGCATTGCAAGGGAAATTTTTATCCGCATCTTTGCGGCTCTTGTTTTTATCTTTAGAGGAATCTGGAAAGTGAGGACAGCTAATTTGTTTGGAAGTCTGAAAACTACGGTGGCTTCTTAGTGCCATAAAAATGTGCGCGTTTTTTTTTTACTTTTGCACAATTTATTTTTATGTTGAAAAGTGAATCGCCTTTTTAAATTTTAATCCAATTTCATTATTAATGTTTTGTGAAAATACTTTTGTAAAAAATTAGGTTGCATTTGCATGCATTTTTGATTGCATTTAAAGAACTAACAGCACTGTCAGATAACACTCCCATATCTAACAGCACTGTTAGATAACACTCTGATATCTAACAGCACTATCAGATAACACCCCGATATCTAACAGCACTGTCAGATAACACTCCCATATCTAACAGCACTGTCAGATAACATTCCCATATCTAACAGTGCTGTCAGATAACACCCCGATATCTAACAGCACTGTCAGATAACACTCTGATATCTAACAGCACTGTCAGATAACACTCCCATATCTAACAGCACTGTTAGATAACACACCGAATCTAACAGCCTGTAGATACACTCCCATATCTAACAGCACTGTTAGATAACACTTTGATATCTAACAGCACTGTCAGATAACACTCCCATATCTAACAGCACTGTTAGATAACACACCGATATCTAACAGCACTGTTAGATAACACTCCCATATCTAACAGCACTGTTAGATAACACACCGATATCTAACAGCACTGTTAGATAACACTCCCATATCTAACAGCACTGTTAGATAACACTTTGATATCTAACAGCACTAACACCCCATATCTAACAGCACTGTCAGATAACACTCTGATATCTAACAGCACTGTCATAACACCCCGATCTAACAGTCAGATAACACCCCGATATCTAACAGCACTGTCAGATAACACTCTGATATCTAACAGCACTGTCAGATAACACTCCCATATCTAACAGCACTGTTAGATAACACACCGATATCTAACAGCACTGTTAGATAACACTCCCATATCTAACAGCACTGTTAGATAACACTTTGATATCTAACAGCACTGTCAGATAACACTCCCATATCTACAGCACTGTTAGATAAACACTCTAAACAGCACTGTTAGATAACACTCCCTATCTAACAGCACTGTTAGATAACACACCGATATCTAACAGCACTGTTAGATAACACTCCCATATCTAACAGCACTGTTAGATAACACTCTGATATCTAACAGCACTGTCAGATAACACTCCCATATCTAACAGCACTGTTAGATAACACACCGATATCTAACAGCACTGTTAGATAACACTCCCATATCTAACAGCACTGTTAGATAACACTCTGATATCTAACAGCACTGTCAGATAACACTCCCATATCTAACAGCACTGTTAGATAACACTCCCATATCTAACAGCACTGTCAGATAACACTCCCATATCTAACAGCACTGTTAGCACACCGATATCTAACAGCACTGTTAGATAACCTCCCACTAAACAGCACTGTTAGATAACACTCTGATATCTAACAGCACTGTCAGATAACACTCTGATATCTAACAGCACTGTCAGATAACACCCCGATATCTAACAGCACTGTCAGATAACACTCCCATATCTAACAGCACTGTCAGATAACACTCCCATATCTAACAGCACTGTTAGATAACACTCCCATATCTAACAGTGCTGTCAGATAACACTCCCATATCTAACAGCACTTTTAGATAACACTCCCATACTAGCAACACTCTATCACAGCACTGTCATAGCACTCCGATATCTAACAGCACTGTAGATAACACTAACACACTGTCAGATAACACTCCCATATCTAACAGTGCTGTCAGATAACACCCCGATATCTAACAGCACTGTCAGATAACACTCTGATATCTAACAGCTTAAGATTTCATCATCTTTTGACGTTTAACTTTGAGCTATCGCCGACCACTTTTTCCACGTGGTTAGTTCAAAGAATATAGAAAAAGACTAGACCCGAACGAAGAACAGCTTTGGCTACCATTTTGACTTGAGTACAATGTAACTCTGGTCTTTATTTTAGACTTTCTTTGATGATCTTCAGTTAATTCTAGAAGCTGGAAAGATGGTGAATGTTAATGAGTTTGTTCAGGAATATTTCAATAGAGGCTACGACTACTCTGAAATTCTTGCAACTTTGAGACAATTGCACAACAAAATCTTGAGTCTCAGGCAGCTTCACAGAATTCTCCGATCACTTGGTCTTTTTCGACGAAAACATGGCAGAAACACAAGAGAAGTTATTGCTTTTATCCAGAATGAACTTCGTGGTAGTGGCTCCCTTTTAGGGTATCGTTTAATGCACCAAAGGTGTATACAACAAGGTTATCATACTACAAGAGAAAATGTTCGCCTTATTATTAAATATTTAGATCCTGTAGGTGTCGAAAGAAGAACTAGAAGGGTTCTTAGGCGACGTCAATATTGGTCATACGGGCCGAATTGGGTTTGGCATATTGATGGGTATGACAAACTCAAGCCATTTGGCTTCTCTATCCATGGAGCGATAGACGGTTTTAGCCGCAGAATATTGTGGCTCCAAATTGTTCCTTCAAATAAGGATCCTGGAATTATCTGCAAACTTTATTTGAACTTTGCTCAAAGAATTGGAGGCATTCCCCGAAAGATCGTTGGTGATAGGGGTACAGAGAATGTGTATGTTGCAGCTGGTCAGAGGTTCATGAGAAGGAATCACCAAGATACTAGTTCTGGAGAGAGAAGTTTTAAGTACGGACGATCTGTTACGAATCAACGGATCGAAGCATGGTGGTCTATATTAAGGAAAACGTGTACAAATTTTTGGATCAACTTTTTTAAAGATCTAATTGATCAAGATTTCTTTGATACATCAAGTAACATTCACTGTGAATGTATAAAGTTTTGTTTCTATCCTGTAATAAAAAACGATTTGGATCAGTCAATGTCATCTTGGAATAACCACAGAATAAGATTTTCGTCAACCTCAGATCGAAGGGTTAGACCTGCTGGACGCCCAAATATACTCTATTTCACTCCATCGATGTCGGATGCGGAAATCCAGGATTATAAGCTCAATTTTAATCAAAACGATATGGATATTATGAAAGATGTATGTAGCAAAGACTTTTCAGAAGACTTTATTTGCTCGAAGGAGGCTTTTGAATTGTGTAACATTATAATGCTTGAAAATGGTCTTCAAATACCTAATGACTCGGAAGAAGCCCTTAATTTATACAGTGTTATTTTAAATCAAATTAACAATATTTAAGTAATAGTTTATTATAGCATAAGAGAAAGATGATATATATCTCATTCCAAAGTAGTATTTTCCTTCACTCGAACTAAAATAAACATGTTAAATGTACATTCCTTTTGTTTCATATTCTGCTGGAAAAAGAAAGAACCAGCATCCTCGTCATAAATACCCTCTGTCTAACTCCCTGATTAAAATTGCTATCAAAATGTGCGAAATCAGCCCCGGATGAAAATTGCTATCAAAATGGGCGAAATCCCAACGAAATTGAATTTCAAATGGGGATGAAAAGAAAGTTGACCAATTTCGCAGAGATTGTGTATTCGGTTTCTCATTTTCTATATCGAAATACTTCGAAAAAAAACTAAAAAACCTTTAACGTTAAGGGCGGAACTTAGGTACCTTAGTGCCTTAGGTACGAATATTAAAACATCTACATGCGTCACCCCACAGCTCTAATATTATATTTTCCTTCTCCCAGATAACATTTTCAACTTTGCGTGATCACTACGCGTTATGATGGGCTATGATCTGCTTCACTGGTTATTCGTCAAGTATCAGGATTTTGATGTTCAATTCTACAATCAGGCTCTTTTGAAAATGTTTACCTTTTCCAGAAAGTAACGTACTACGAAAGCTCAATGATGTCGCTTTAGGTAGTTTTGCCTTTGAATTTCCTAGGCTAAGAACACCCTAAGAATATATAAGAATATTTATTGTAGGATAAATTTTCTCAAAAACCTTGACCCTCAAAAACTCCGATCCTCGGCCCCCTCATCTTTAGTTTTAGGGCCAATTTCTTAGTTTAAAAAGATGCAGATGTGACCCTATTAATGTAGCCCTGAATATTACTTTTTGACTTTGATTTATCTTGGCGTTTTAACTTAAAATAAATAAAAGCAACATGCTGAATCCGGGGGGGGGGTACTAGGGTTGCCGAATGAGAGAGACTTTATTACAATTTTTTCACTGGAAATCAAAAGATTTCCTAAAAATCCTGAATTTTCCGACCCTTAGAGAGACTAATTTAAAACTTTCTGATTTCTCCGGCCCTTAGAGAGACTTTGAAAGGTGAAAAAACCGACCCTTACCGTCCGCACATACCCATCATCCATTTTTGCCTAGGTAACCCCCCCCCCTCCCCGGGTGCTGAATAGACCTACCTGGTGATGATGAGAATCAGATAAAAATAGGACAAATAGCATGAGAGCAAGAAAGTGTATTGAGCAGTCCAAAAAATTATTTTTTTCAAAAATCGGTCTCCGTCACTTTTTTGGAATCACCATTTTGCATCACTGAGCAAAAAATTCTTCGGGAAATTATTAGGACATCCTGTGTTTTTTTTTAAATCATAATGTTTTATAAGACAAGTCCCTCTTATTTGCTCTAACTGACGCCCCAAGTGTTTTGCATGCTGATGTTTGTTAGCGGGGCGATGATTTTTAAGGCATGATGGCGTGAATCTTGCAGTTACCATGACTGAAAATAATCGCCTTTTAACCAATCTAGAAGGTCTGATTTTCAAAATGTTCTCCACTGGCCCCATCATTAGAAGAAGTCAAAATTCCCCTTGGCATGTACACCACATCTTAGCTTTCTCTGAAATAAAGGCTAAAGAGACAAAACAGTAAGCATTTTATCGCGCTTGTCTCGATCACAAGAATCGAGAAAGGTGGTTAAGCTCTAGCCCGGGGTCCCTTAAAGCTTTTTTATAGACTAGATGGCGTGATTAAGTGGCCCGGTAGTATATGGTAATATGCTTTTGCTTAGGTGGACTGTAAAACCATTTATGTTTTACAATAGACGCGTGCACGCAACAAAAAGTTAACCGCAGTGCATTGTCACTTTCAAGCTCCATTGCCTTAAAAGTAGAGTAGGGGTGCTTTTTCACTACGCTAGAAAGATAAGTGGTTCTCATCAACGGTCCTTTTCATAAAACGCTTGTAAACGTAAACAAGTAAACGCTTTGACAACTGTTTTGGGAGTCAGTCAGTAATGCTTTCCTATCAATTTTCTTTGTTTCAGCTAAGCGATCAAAATCTGATGTTAAGCACGAATCTTCATTATATATTTTTTACAATCCTTAGAAATTTATGAAAAGGACTGTTGATGAGAGCCACTTATCTATCTAGCGTAGTGAAAAAGCACCCTAGGTGCAGCCTTTAAAACAAGAGAATTTATTAAGGAAGCATAAACAAAGGATGCGTGCAATGAACAAAAAGTTTTCAAACTCGAATGAACTGAGGAAAAAATAGTACCGGGTGTCCCAGAAAAAAGTTCCCCTCTTTGAGATGATTTTTTTCGAAAAGTATTGGAAATTTTGGAAAAAAATCTTTTTGCATCGTAAAGAGGAAAGGCTAGCTTAAATTTTGATGTATCATACATTAAATTCTGATCAATATTAATCTGAGATCACAAAAAAAGTTTTTTCTTTGTAACCTATTGAATATTGATCAGATTTTTATGTATGATGCTTCAAAATTTAAGTTAGCCTTTCCTCTTTACGATGCAAAAGGATTTTTTCCAAAATTCCCAATACTTTTCGAAAATATTCATCTCAAAAGGGGAACTTTTTTCTGGGACACCCGGTATAAAGCCTGTACCAACCCCTACACTATTTTGCTGTGGCCGAGGATAATGAAGTTTCCGACGGACAAAGGGAATTGAAAACGGATTTCCTTACGGTTTTGGAACAAGTTTGTGATGTGAGCGTGTGAAATTAAAACTGTGGTACATTGTACATTATTTGCCCCCCAAAACGTCGATCAAATCTAAAATTTCTCTCAATAAATCTATAGACAAAGAGGTGAGGTTTTACAAATTTTTTTGCTGTCTGTTTGCAAAACTTTAACATTTCTACTCTGTTTCCCAAAGTTTCTTTTTCAAACTTTTCAATTTCAACGATATTTTTCAATCTGTTAAAGAAAGATAGCTTTTTTCTAATGGCCCCAAAACGTGTGTTTGAAATTTTAGGGATTTCTTGAGATCTATTTAAGAGTTTCAAATTCGTCACTTTTCTTCCCCGACGAAATTTACAATTCAGTCACTTTCACCATCTAAATTGTCCAAATGAAATGATATCCTTCACTAGCTTTGAAAAAAGATCTTGTAATTCGACGTTTAAAGCACTAATTTTGGTTAATAAAGGTGTAGAAATTTTAATTTTGGTTGAGGTTTGAAAAATCGGGTAATGGTAAAACTGTTTGGCAGGTAGGTAAATAAAATTTTTGGTCGGGTGAAAAAAGTTTTGGGGGAATTTGGGTCACCCCCCCCAAAGTTTTTGTCGGTCCCCGTTCGGTCACCCCTCAAAGTACCTTTGTTTTCGTCACTTTCCCCCAACATTTTTTTTTGTTATTTTCCCCTTCGATAATTTTTTTTTCGGTCCGTTTCTTATTGGAACTTTTCTTCGCGGAACTTATTTTCGCGGTCGAAAAATAAATGGGAAATTTGCATTTTCAGGGAAATTTTAATTTTCGTCCGTTCTTTAATTTTAAATTTCGTTCTTTCGTAAATTAATTTTGTTTTTCCTTCCTAGATTTTTTCAAATTTTTGAAAAAATTGGAAAAAATTGTATTTCGCAGGTTCAAATTTGCGCGGTTTTCCCAAAAAACGCCAATTTTAATTGCCACGAGAATTAGTTCCAATAATGAATAGTTTTGGGCATATGTTTGATAAAACTTTTACAGTAGATCCCTGGTTGTTAAAACGCAGGTTTGGGATGCAAAGTCCAAACTGAAGACTTAGAAATTTAGAGATGACAATTTTGATTGACTTGACTTCTTAATTAAGTTTCTGAAAGGCAATTTAATTAGAAAATGGTTCAATTCACGTATGGAATATGCGTAAAATTTGACTTTTATTTATGCAAAAAAAATGAAGAGTTTGGCCAGTTTTTTGCTGATTTGACTTTTTATTTTTGCTTGAATGCTAGAGGTGTTCTTTTTTTTTAATATTTATTCGCGCACCATGCACCAACTAGAGAAAAACTTTCGACCTTCGAAGAGGACACGACCTTTTCGCGACGAACGGCGCGAATTTTCGACGCGACTGCTTTAATTTCGATCCCACAAATTCGAAACTCGATCACGATCGCTTTCGAACTCGACTTTGATCACATTTTTTTTTGACACATTTTTCTATAGTAAAAATTGAAAAAAAAGGGGTTTTGGAGGAGAAAGGATAAAGCGGGCAAAAATATGCCCATGCGAAAATATGGACTACAATTGTGAGTACCAAGCCCATGAGTATCTCGAATTCGAACAGCTAATAAATCGAGGTTAATCTTTTCTCTTGAAAACTTTAGCCTCTGATACTCAGGGTAGAAATTGGCGGCTACGGTCGAAAAGAGGTATACGTTACCTACCTAAAAAAATAGAAAAAAAAGCTCCCGAATTGAAATAATCGAATAAATTTAAAAAATCAATTAGCCCTAAAAGCGACTTTCTCGGAAAAAGGGAACTCCAAAGAAAACCGAAAAGAAAGCGAAACTCTCAAATTTCTCCTCGCCCGAACCCAATTTCGAAAAAACGAATAAGCTAAATTCTCAGTAGATTTTGATGTTGGTTGTTGGGTTTGATAATTTTGGGGTCAATTGGTTACGTTGTAATGTGGAATACTTTTGTGGCTCTCTTTGCAGGCTTTGGGGTTTGGGGTTGGGTTTCGTTTTGTTTGGGGTTTTAGGGTTTGTCTTGGTTTAGTGGATTTTCGTGTTATCGGGTTGGGGTAGGGTTTTGGTAGTTTGAGTTTGAAGCCGAGGTCAATGTTGGTTGGGATTTGTTTGTTTTTAGTCCTGTTTTTTTTGATTAAAATTTACCGTTTGGTTGTTAAATTTCCCATTGGGCAAAGGATTTGATATCAAAAAACCGGGATGGTTGTGACCCGTTAATGGTGTTTTTTCTTATTTGTATGGTTTTGAGTTTTTTTTTAATTTTTTTATTTTGGCTTTTATTTTTTTTTTTTTTTTTATTTTATTTATTTTTTTTGACACATTTTTCTATTGTCTTATAGTTGGTTTTTTTTAGAGTTGTTTTAAGCGTTTGTTTGGTGGTTTTTTTTTATTTTCTTTTTTTTGTTTTTTTTTGTTTGCTTTTTTAATTTTCTTTTCGCTGGCTTTCTCGGCTGCCCGCCTCAGGTTCGGTCAAATACTCATACTCGGTATGTATTTCCGTGTTCTCGGGAGAGACAGGGTTTCGGTCCATTGAGTTTCAAGCCGAAGGCTAGAGGTCAATCTCCTTGGTCGGGCGGGAAACTTTTGATTTTGCGCGGACCTTGAGCGACCCGCCTGGTTTTTATGCCTTGCTTCATTTGAAAATATATCACTCGAAACAAGGATTGCTAGATTCAATCCGTCATCAAAAATACGGCGCATATTTTAAGGCTTCAATTTTTCTTGCCTGAGAAAGGTTAGAGATTGACCTCTAGCCTTCGGCTTGAAACTCAATGGTTTAGTCTATAAGGAATTTGGGTTCATCTAGCCTTCATTCAGCACTTATCCGATAATTAGCCCGATTCGTCAACCTTGAAAACACGACAAAAGAGTAGTACATTTCACAATGTTGCAATCAGGTTAACACCTAAGGAAGTAAGATATTAGCGACGCTGTTCATGCCAGGGCAGGCCGAGCCAGCCAAACCCAAATGCTCCAAGATTTTGTAGTTTCTTGTGAGGATATTCCTAGTTTGGTGTCGAGTATGAGCGGAAAATAGGAAGGAAGCAGGGTTTGTTATTCTCAAGTGTCTAATAAACGTCCCCCCAGCTGGCACACAACGTTGTTTCAACGTTCATCTAACGTTATATGAACGTTATGAACGTTGTATGGACGTTGAAATAACGTTGTGTGCCGGCTGGGCCGCTTATTAATCTTCCAACCCCCTGGATCATATTAGTATCCCCTGCTTAATAATTTGAAACAAATTCTAGGTCAGGAGAACAACCCTCCCGCAATGAGGTCCCAACCATTAATTAGATTTAAAAAATATCTCCATCCCCTCGTTTATGATACACTCAGGTATGCCTCGAGTGTGATTTATTGTGCGTGATTGCCTTAGAACCTCTATGAAGAAATGCAATACATTATTGTACATTATTGGGAGAAACTTCCACGCACGAATAAAAAAAATTTCGCATGATGTAATTTTTGCACAGGAGAGAATTTTACTATATATTTTTGCGGATACTAAATTTTCGCGTGTATAATTTCACGAATTTTGAAGCAATTGCGAGGAATTAAGTACTGTTTAAATTTAAACTGTTTAAAAACACAATCGCGAATAAATTAAATACACGCGACTAGGCCGAAAATCGCAAATTTTTTGAAAAGAGAGAACGTTTTTTTTAATGGGTCGATGAGATTTCATACTATTTAGACAATTATACGTTGTGTTTCAAGAAAAATTAGTCTTTTTCTTGTTTTAACCTTTTCTAAAAAAACACGCATTTTTATAAGAATATTTATTATAAAATTGGCCAAAAAATTAAGAATATACTAAGAATATTTTCAGGAAGATTTCTCCTAAAAAGTTAAGAATATTCATGATGAATTGGAAAAACACCTTTCTTATAAAAAAAAAACGTGCATCCAATTTAGTGAATCGCAAAATTTAATACACCTTTCAGAAAATGGAAATTTTGTACTTTAGCGAAAGTTTAGAGTTTCCAAAATAAGCATAAATGTTCCCAACTCTTAGGTTAAAGAGTGATTTAGGAACGTTGATATATGCTTATAAAATACCTTAAAGGAAGAAGTTTTAGCGGGAATTTAACTTAGCGGATGGCCAAAAAAATTTTTCAGAGGGAATTCACTCTTCTCGAGATGCATAAATTTATTGTTGTCCTCGTTTTCAAACAGATTTCATTGCTATAAAATTACATATTCACAATGATAATTGTGTTGTTTACACCTCATGAGACATTTTGAATTTCAAGTACTTTTGTTTTAGAGTTAATGTTTGCCTTTTGGGAATTTAAATTGGTTTAAAGTTATAATTTCGTAGCAATGAAATCTGTTTTAAAACGAGGACAACAATAAATTCATGCATCTCGAGAAGCGTGTATTAAATTTGGCGGATGGCTGGAAAAATAAATTAATTTTAAAGGGAATTTAATTTGGCGGTTGTAGGATAGTTTTGGCCAAAATCGTTATCAAATATAAAGCAAAAAACATTTTTTAAGGCCTGAAATAGCACCAATTTGGGGAATGCGTTAAATAAAATAAATTTGGCGGTAATTTAATTTGGCTGATGGAGGAAAAAATAAATTTTGGCGAGAAATAAAAGAAAATACCCCAAGATATTTTTGCAAATAACACTATAGCTTTTTAAAGTATGAAAAACAAAAAAGGCTTAAAAATGTAATATAAAGATTTTTTCTTAAAAAGCTTTAAATTTCCTAGCTAGATGAAGCAAAATGACTTTACCACAACAATGTGTTTTTACAATACAATAATTAGTCTCATTTGTTACCTCTGGGTAAACACAAAACGAAAAAGTGCATTCCACTCATTCAACTCATTTTCACATCAGGTAACACCAAGTCCATAGTCTAATGTAGTGTATAGAAATTATCATTGTTAATGTCGATCAGCCAACTTTCACATAAAAATGTACTGCATGTAATTCCGAGTCTCTAAATCAAATGCAATAAACCAGCCGAGGCTGGAAGGTCAGCCAATAGAGCTTAGCTAGATAGCTTTAATAAGTGGGTTAACAGATGTAAGAGATGTACTGAAACAGAGTAGACTAAAAATGTTGAATACACGCTTTTTCTTTTATAAGAATAACTTCTATAAGAATATCAGGGTGAGATTTCGGGTTTAAAACAATAGGCCTATTGTTTAGAACAATAGAAAAATAAGAATAATGCTTACCCTCAACCAAAGTACACTATTCTTATAAAAAAAAGCGTGTAATGTACAAAATGTGAAACATTTGATAACAAGCCTGAGAGCTCCTTCACACCCCCCCCCCCCCACGAGAAACTCAAAGTATACTTCTCTTTAGCATTGTAGCACTGTTTTTATGACATCAAACAATTAAGCTATAGTTCATTACTATAAAATAAAAGAGAAACATAGTGTAATTAAACTTTTTGTTAATTTCATTCCAGTCAGTTATGATACATTTTTTCTGTTCGATGTAGACAATATCCATATCTGACCAAAGTGTTATACAAATAAATAAGAAAATTGCCAAAACGTCAGAAACTGTACTTTTTGTTTTACTTGATAAAACTCCAATGGGCTCTTCCAGAAAAAATCCGTTCATGGGGGGTGGTGGATGAATTGTCCAGGGGTATTGAAAAAATGCCAAAAAATTGCAATGTCCAGGGGGTAAATTCCAATGTCCAGGGGTAATTTTTTTTGTCCACGGGGTTGATTTGATGTTTGTCCAGGGGTATAACCCGTGTCCAGGGGGTTAAAAATCAAAATGTCCAGGGGTAATTCATGAAAAAAATAATATATCCTCCACCCCCCATGAACGAATTTTTTCTGGAAGAGCCCAATTTCACTTTAAACTAACAAGCTACAAACTTTAAGTCACAAAGCGCAAACTCCAGAAAAACACAATTTGCATCAAAAACTTTACAAAATGTAGTTCATATTTATAACATTTCAACAGGAACTGTATTTTGGTAGACTTGGTCAAATTACAGAAACCATTTATCAGTTGTCTGCAAGGGCAATGAGGTACGTAAATACTGACTGCTATTCAGTCAAAGCCAAAATTTGGCAAGGTCAGAAAAACATAATTTGCATCCAGTCTGCGTAAATAAATTTTGTAGTTTAGTCGCAAATGATAATCGAAAGCAAAACTTAAAATTCATAACTATGCGGGGAAGCTCATTTTTCCCCCGTTTTGCTTTAAACTCCCTTTTGATTGGTCTATGAATTTGGGCGATCGCCTTACCGCCTTAGCGGAATAAACACACGACCATAATAAATAAATTCAACAAGGCAGCGAAGTAGCAATTAATTTCAACTGGGAGTCCTCTCTTCTGTGCCAAGCACTGGCAGTGTTTTTTAAACTTTAAAACAATGTTAAATGAAGACCAGATGGATCTGTTGTTGTGTAACTTGGCGATATAATTCATTAAATTCTAGAAACCATTTTTCATAACTTTCTGCAGTCCGCTTTCTGCAAGTCTGATAAGAGATATGTATAAACTGTTATCGCCATTCATTCCATTCCATTATTCGGTCAAAACGTGCGCCAAAGTTAGGAAAGGTTAGAAAAACCACAATCTGCGTCCGGGAACTGCATGAAAAATAGTTTGATCAATTTCAACAAGAACTGTATATATTAATATTAATATAATTGATCAAATTCCAAAGACCATTTGTCATAATTTTGCAAGTCCAATAATAGGAGATGTGATGTCATCATTTGGTTCCCGTCATCTGACCGACCCTGATTTACGGTCAGCAGGTAGAGTTGGAGAGTCGGAAAGCTTTTCCGCTGCTTTGCTGGATTTCCACTGTCGACCTCTGCACGCTCTGTGTTTACAAGTTTTCAAATCGAAGTAGCGAGCCACATGCTAAATGGAGAGTAAACCGAAAACCAGTTTATCCACGGTTTCTCAATTTCTTAATTCGGATCAGTCCACACGACGGATTCCCTTTCAACAAGATGTAGCTGCTTCTTAAAAGAAAAATATTTTCAACCGAATGACCGAACGACCCCCACTTTTTAAAGTAGAAATGACGCGTCACGAGAACCAAACAATTTTTTGCGATTCGCCTTTTAGTCCAAAAAAGCACAATTGCATCCAGTCTTTATCAAATTTAGACAGTAGCTGTACTTTTGTAAACTTTATCAAATTCCAATAACATTATAATACCATCAATCCCACCTAGAGGCAAACAAGAAAAATATGTTTTTATTGCAAAAACGGCAATAAAAAGTATCAGAAAATTCAACATAAACAAAAACTTGAGCAAACGGCTTTAAAGCTTCAAAAGATATAGAAAAAGAGTCCCCTTGATGAAAATCATGTGTTTGATTTGCCGAGTTAAAAAATAAATGACAGAAATTGAAGCTTGCAACAGATTTATACTGGAAATACTTTGGTACAACACTGACTTTTATCACATCTGACTGTCGCTTGAGCCGCCATCTTGAAACACCACATTATGATCTGTTAAAACAACGTACGCTAAAAGTACCCAAAAAGTTAACCCGATCGGAAGAAAGTTGAGAAATCAAAGTGAGCACATTATGATCTGTAAAAACAACGTACGCTAAAAGTACCCAAAAAGTTAACCCGATCGGAAGAAAGTTTAGAAATCAAAGTGAGATCGGAAAATCGGATTTTTTTTTTGCCGTCTTATGATGCTGATGATGGAAGAAAATTTTACCTATTTGAATGCTCAGCTTAGGCTGACCAATAAATAAAATTTTCATTTCGATCTTCGTTCGTTCATCTTGCTTGAAAAATTTCCCATGGATGACTTGATGGTTTCTTATCTAACAGACATATAATAAATATTATAAGTGTCTGATCAGGTAATATATGCAATAATAACGTTGTCAAATGTACATCGAATCCATCCAGTCGTAAGTTATTATGTAGTTTAATTTCAGCTTTCTAAAATGCCTTGAAAAACAAGTTCAACATCAAGTTTCCATTTATAATATATTTTTAGCAATATCGTTGCACCGTTAATTCATGTTAAGCTGGAAAATAGAATGAAATTCAAAATAAATCATGTTGTTCGAAAGAAAGAGCCCTCAATGGGTTATTCCAGAAGGTCGTTCAGACCGCCCCCTGGATTTTTCACAAATTTTCAACGACTCGCTGGATTTTCATTATTTTTAAGGGGAACCCCCTTGGATTTTTTCCAGACATACCTGGACATCACACCTAAACGTAGGAAGTTGATTTCTGGAATAATTGATCAAAAACTGGTGAGAAAAAAACAAACACATATTCTCAAAATGGGCTCTTCCAGAAAAAATCCGTTCATGGGGGGTGGAGGATGAATTGTCCAGGGGTATTGAAAAAATACCAAAAAATTGCAATGTCCAGGGGGTAAATTGCAATGTCCAGGGGTAATTTTTTGTGTCCATGGGGTTGATTTGATGTTTGTCCAGGGGTATAACCCGTGTCCAGGGGTTTAAAATCAAAATGTCCAGGGGTAATTCATGAAGAAAATAATATATCCTCCACCCCCCATGAACGGATTTTTTCTGGAAGAGCCCAATGAGGAACTGCCTGAAAACATTTTTTGATATTCAGCCCAGGGAATTCATTGTTTCTTGGTATAAGAAAAACCCTCCGACTTTTCTCCAAAGCTGAAATTTCTGAGTGCAAAAATTCCAATTATATATTTACCCTGGGTCATTTAAGCAATTCAAGTATCTAAGGACTATGAAGGTATTCTTGGGCAAAATATTGAAACGAACTTCACTTAGTGTTTTTAAAAGTCAAAAGAGCCTTGAAACTAAAACAAGCAATAGATTTCCAATCAAAAAATGCTGTAAAATAAAAAGTCCCAACTATTTTGCATATAAATATCAAAAGATCTTTCTTGTGAACTGAAACTAAAGATAATGTAAATGAAAAAAAGATAAATGAAAATATAAAAAACAAATAAAAGACGGACAACTTAAACAATAGGTGGTTAATTCTGCTATCCTAGAAGCACAACAGTACTCATATATTACCAAGTTTAACATTAGAGCTTAATATTAAAATTTATATTCAAGCTTAAAAATCTTTGACCAACCACATTTATATTAGCTGTAAATAAATGTATGCAACAAATGTAAACAGAAAATTAAATTTTAAAAACGCCACAAAAAGAGATCAAGGAACGTACTATTTATTACTGTCCAAAGGACAAAAAGGTCTATGATTCTTTTTTCAAATTCAAATACGTTGAAACATTCCTAGATCCACTTCTTAAAATAAATTTTTTTAAATGGAACTGGCTCATGATTATATATCAAATAGAAATACAACTAATAACAGATAAATATTAAAAAGTTAAAATGACTAACCAAATACAAACTTTTTGAATTCACAAACTCTCGTTTGTAGTTTGAGTCTAATGATTGAGCGACGTCATTAGCTCCACAAATTTTAAGATGGAGAAAAAGAATGCAGAAAACTAAACAAAAATCTAGGATGAGACCTAAGGCCTTCCATTTTCCAGTTTAACTAAATTGAAATGAATGGAAATGTAAAAGTGTAAAATAAGTATAAATGGTTTCCAAAACAAGGGACTGTTTCTCAAAGATTTTAGCCTGAACTTAAGCTAAAAATTCTTGAAACAAAATCAAAGAACCATGACTTCAGAAATTGAAAACAAAATCAAGATATTTTCAAAGAAATATAAAAGTTAAAAACTAATGAAGTCACGATGCTAAAGATCGCCTTCAAATTCAATGCCATCAGTAACTTCAAAGAATTCTTCATGTCTAATGGCTGCAAAAAAGCGATTTCTGAACTGGCGCATAGATGTGTAACCTCTTGGCAAATACAAGATGTTAAAGCACATTTTCGATCTTGGTAGTTGATCACTGGATGGGTCTACAAATTTGACAGAAATCTGGAGACCTGGATAAACGGAATGGGAGCCGGTTACGAATCTTGTCAATCCAAGGAGGTCGTCAAAATCACATGATCGAATAAATCGGTGTAAATAAGTGGTTAATTGCTGGTCAGATCGGATTTTCTCTTCGGGGTGCAAAGCTTCAATAATATTTTCTGCAGTTGGAATTGTACACTTGTAAAGGGCATCTAAGCAGTCAGGTCCAGCATTTTTTCCAAAATTCTCCCATACCTGTCGAAATTACATTCATTTCATAAGGTACAGCTTCTTATCAGTAGAACATTACTAACTTTCAAAACAAGCTCTTTGATATTTTGCTTTGTAGGTAAAGTAAACACTCCAGCATCACTAAAAACATTGAGTATTGCCTGCGTTTCTGTAACAACACCATTTTCAATCTTTTTTAAAAGATCACTTTCTGCAGTTAAAACAAACCGATGAAAGGACGACCCAAGGTCCTCACTTGACACATTGCCAAACAATTGATGCTTTAAGGATGCTTTGCACAGTTTCACTGGGAAAACTTGATATGTTACGAAGCCATGCGTTATGATTATTCCTATAACATTTAAGTCATTTACAGTAAAGGAATGCGTTGGCACACATTCTTGATTACCGTCGCAGTTTTCATATAGCTGTTCAAAGAAACATGTGTAAGCTTCGCGTGTCACTCCGTCTCCTACTGCATCTTCTCCCTTAAAGCAAAATTTGAATTTGTAAACAGCAGTATCATCAAAACTTTGATACGCAGCAAGAAAGTCTTGAAAAATATTATCTCTGTTCACAATAAACATTTCCTCTCTTGATAGCTTCATTTCTTCCAAAAGACGAAGTTGTTCTAGCCGCTGGTAGTTTGGTGGAGCTTCAACATCATTAAGGTTATTCAACAAATTGGGATCACCGGCCAAGTTAGGAGCACTGAAAAAACTGGAATCACCAATTAAGTTAGGTACAACAGACGAGTTGGTCACAACAGACGGGTTGGTCACAACAGATGGGTCGGTCACAAGAGACGAATTAGGTACAAGAGACGAATTAGTTACAACAGATGAGTTAGGTTCTTCAGCAGCTGAGATTTGTATGATGTCTTCGTTGTTGAAAGCGGATGCAAAATCTTTGAACATGATGTCACCATCCCTGGACATATTAATATTGTCACTTCTTGAAGCCATGTTATAGACTCCCTGATTTATTTTTTCATCTGGGAATCTAATAACATTATCACAGTCTGTTAGTTGAAAAAAAAGGGGATCATTGGTAAGTGATCCCACCCAAAAATACACGTCCATCATTGTTTGGTTGTGGAAGAACATTCTAGTGATATTACCAATAGTAGGGTGTCTCACACGTACAATTACATGGTCATCTTGAAGGTCAGCCTCGGGTTTCACCAGTGATCTTCTTTTTTCCATTATTTGATTGATTTTTGCTTGCTGTTCGATTTCAGCAGCTTGTTCTCTTTGTAGTGTTATTTCATTCTCCCTCTGATGTTCCATTTCTCTTTGGCGCTCAACATCTCTTTGGCGATCAGCAATCATTGATTCTAAAACTGCCTTATCTATTTGCATTCTGAGAGCATCACGTTCTTCGCTTGATCCTATCAGCATTCCTCCATTTGGATTTGTCTGTCTTGGTGCTGCAGTTTGGGTAGGGCTATTTTCAGGGGTAAAATCTGGAATTGAGTTTATTTGTCTTGAAGTTGGTGTAGGAGTGCTGACAGGGGTTAGGTGTTCACTTGGATTCACTTGTCTTGGAGTTGATTGATGGACAGGAGATGTAGTAAGAGTGTCTAGGTCAATTTGTTCACCTTCGTCGCTGTCAATAAAACTAGGATGGCTTAAAATCTTTTTGTTGGTTCGACTTCTCCTTTGTTAAAAGAATTATTTTTGGTCGCGGAAGTTTGAAGAGCTTTACATAACTTAATACTGTGAAAGGAACTTCACTGTCATTTGGATATGCAAGAACGTCTGGAATTGGTTGATCACGTTCATCGACAAGATGGAAAAAATAATCTTCTTTAGCACCATCTGCAACTTTAGCTACCTTGAGTTTCCAGAAGTGTTTGATGGCCTCTGATAGCACTTCATCTTTTCCAGCACTCAAAGAAAAATCGAATTTAACACTGCCGCCACCACGCTTTCGCTTTATTTGGACATAGCGATCTAACTTTTTATCAAACACCTTCCATGATATGTATACTGCTCTTGTTTTTTCTTTAGGTGGACTCTTTTCAAATGACTGTCCGGCTGCCATTCTAGTTTTTGATCCTTCTGCTATCGTTTGCTTAAGGTGAACTTTTCTGGTATTTGTATCCCCCTGTTGGCACAAGATTCTTAAACGAATTATGTCTCCATCAGCTTCTAATCCATGTCTCTTCAGAACAGCATCATCAGCATTGATAATGGTTGTTTCATCAAACTAAAAAAAGGTTAAAAAGGTTAAAACTGTTAAAAAAAAAATTTAAAACCTAAATAAGTCAAAAATTCTATTTTTAAAAGTGTGAAATAATGCTAAAAAAATGGCTATCTTATAATGACATCCATGACATTCACTGCAGGCATGTTTCTAAGCACTTTTTTATGTCTGTATACCGGCCAAAATACTTTTTGAAACCCAATCCAAAATAATAAAAATCTTTTCTAGAAAATTTAAACTTGTTTGTTGTTTACAAGCAAAAATAACAAATTATATATATCTACACATTCTACTACCCTATGAACCTCCACCAGGGCTTGGCTCTGGACCCACTGTGGGGGAGGGTTTAAAAATGCCTACAAAACCCAAAACTTTATGGATGCACAGTTTGTTGAGAAGATGCCCTTTCAGACTTATTAGAAACTCAATCTAAATTTACAAAAAACAGCCCCAGTTCAAAGTGCTTAGAAAAATCACTGCAATGGTGTTTTACATCTTTCTTTCACAGTTGCCTGATTTTTAATATTATTAAAAGTGATTATCATTAATAAGATTTTGAAAAAAATAAAAATAAAAATAAATTTTTCCACAAAATTGTTAAAAAATGCAGAAAATGAAGAAATTCAATCACCTAACACTTTTTCTTTTTATGAGTATTTATAAAGCTCATAAAAGCATAAAGCCAATGTTGGTAAGCATAATATTTAAAATCCTATCATTACAACAATTTGAAAAGTCGAATAGGCTCTTCATTCTATTAATTGCATTCAAAAAAGATGAAAAAAAATCTGTCGTTGGTCTATCATCAACCCTAAAAATATTTTGAAAGATGAAAGAGAGGACACCTTCTCTTTGATGAAAGTTGGAATCAAGTTGTGTAGACCAAGTTCTTCAAGATATTGTACCACCTGTTGAGTAGAAACCAAAGGGAAATTCAGAAAGAAGCCATTAATGCTGATAGTAATTGAAACATGAACGTACAATGTCAAAATGTATGGGTTTCAGTCTGTTCACATTCATTCATTTGGGTAATTGTAATTTTGTCAAATGGGTTTACAAAGAATCAAACAGAATCCTTTATAAATGCCGAAAACTAAACAATCTAATCTAATTTTACTTTTAATGAAGACAATAGACTATCGATTTTTCAAATCATTTCAAGTTTAATCAAAGCTTGTTAAAGACATCATTAAAGAAAGAAAACTGAGCAGACTATATTTCTTATTGTCACGTGAAGATTATACCCACTATAAAATGACAAAGGTTTTTGTAATCACTAATAGTCTAATGAGGGTAATACAAACATGAACATACTTTTTCTATACTCTTTTCTCTTTCGTGTAAAGCCATTTTTTGATGTTATGTCGAATCAACAGTTTTATATCTAGAGAGAATAGTTAATAAAATGATCAATCTGTTGTAACATTGATTTAGTTACCATTTTTAAAAGAGTTAGATCTTTCAGTTTTGTATTATGGACAATTCTACAGCATAATTTGCTAATATTTTCTTTTCTCTGTTGATTGAGAGACGTTTCAGTGTTGACTGAAACGTCTCTCAATCAAGGGTCTGGAGACCAGTTCTAGTCCCAAAAAGCAATAGGCCTGAAATCAACTGAAATGATAATCGTTTTGGGGTCGACTGAAGTAGTAGTAGATAGTTGTATCTACTACTACTTCAGTCGACCCCAAAACGATTATCATTTCAGTTGATTTCAGGCCTATTGCTTTTTGGGACTAGAACTGGTCTCCAGACCCAAAAATCAAAATTTAATCAATATGAAAACCAGCCAAGGAACAATTGTATCAAATTTCAGCTTTTTGCTTTTAACAGCAACCATGTCAATGAATGTTTTTGTAAACAATTGATACAGAATTTAAACTATCTTAATTACAATGAAACCCTACAAGGAAAGGACAATTGCTGTCTTTATAATAAGCCTGACTAAATATCAAAATCAACAATAGACACCGTCAACTGCTCTAACTTTGGACGATTGGTGAAAACATGGGACTGTTGCATATCTGGTCTGTATTTTCACTTACTGTAAAATCAAAAGAGAAATCGTGTTGTATTTTTAAATACACCGTTCCTTAACCCAAATCAAATGACTTTGGTGGTTCCATGAAATGGGAGCCGAATTGCCGTCCCATGTTTTGTCAGATAGTCCCAAGTTAGAGCAGTTGACGGTAACTAGCCATTGTGTATTTTATTATAACTATGTCAGACCAACATTAAATAAATCGGAAAATAAAAAAAAAATAAATAAAAATTGTGAGTATCAATTTTAAAAATTAAATTAATTTAAAAAATTTTATCAATCAGTTATCGATTTTATTAATTTTAGATAATAAGTCCATTGATTGCCAGTAGCGTAGACAATGATCTGAGGAGAGCAGACTTTTACGACAAAGTACTTATCGGGGGGGGGGTTGTACTTTAACGGTGTGACGGGATTGGCCTTTTCTTAGGGAAAACGGTATTTTAAAATCAGACGGTGACGGTATTTGGCCTTATTTTTTGTCATTATGCCGGTATTTGAGCCTGTACAAACCGGTGTGACGGTGTTATTAATTTTTTAATTTTCGGGATTCCGGGATACAGCAAAAATTTTGACCTAAGTACCGTGACCCGTCTCATGTCGACATCCCTCCTCTAATTTCGACACCCTTTTTATCAGCTGAAATTGATAGAAAGGTTGAAACTGTTTTTCTTTGCTTAAATGGTCAGAGAGGAATTATTCTTTTTCAATCAGTGATTCAAGCTTTCATATTATTCCTGTCTCTAAAAAAGGGTGTCTGAATTAGACGAGGGATGTCGATATTAGACCAACTTACGGTAAATGTTCCTTCACCCCTGGAAGACAACCCTGCCGACGCACCAGACTTTACGAACACCGGGCGGACACACAAAGTCCTGTGTTGGATGAGGATGCGTCCGGTGCGCATTATTTTTTAAATAAAATTTTTTTTGTCCGGTGTCCAGAAGTTCAAAAAATTAACACCGGAACTAACACCGGACAAAAGGTTTCTGATGTGACTGAGAGATACTTTTTGGCACTGGATAAACACATTGGACTGTCCGGCCGGTGCGTAGCGTCAACAGGGAGGACCCTGCCGACACACCGGTGTATTTGTCCGGTGGCAAAAAGTATCCTTTCACTACACCGGACGCAATAGACCTTTTTTCAAAGAGGACATCCTGTTGAATAATTATGTAGTCCAGCCATAAAAACAATGATAGAGTCATGCATAATTACTGTATCATGCATATTGTAATAATTATGCATGGTTTCATCATTGTTTTTCTGCTGGACTACATAATTATTCAACAGGGTGGCCTCTTTGAAAAAAGGTCTATAATTCCGGTGTCAGTCCGGTGTGTTGCATACAAGGAATTTTGGACGTCGGACATTTATGAAACAAAAAACTAAGAAACACCGGACGCACCGGACTGGTCATGTCCGGTGTTTTGATTGTCTGGTGGGAAAAAATATTCTTCTCTGACACCGGACATCCGACTTCCTTAAGTCCGGTGTAGAAATTGTCCAGTGGTAAAAAAAATTCTCATCTTACACCGGGCCTGGCTGGAAAAGGGCTGGTTTTATCTATATCAGATATTTTTTTTCCCTCTTATACGTAGCTAAATCTCTGGAAATTTTTAACTCCGAGGCACCCCAATAACTAAAGGTTTGTACAGAACTCCAGAATTGATAAATGAACTAGCCCAATGTGTAAAAACATTATTTTTAAATGGATGAAGAATGCTTACTTTAAACACCTTTAAACCCAGCTTCAAAACTGTCCAATGCTGCATACAGATATGTCATAAAATATACGTACAGAATATACCTAATAGAAATTAAAAAAGAATACTTCTTCTTCTAGTCTGCCACGCTTCAACCATATATTGGTCAAATTAAATTCTTCATGTTTTCAGATTACTAAATCAGGCTCTTGCATTCTTGTTTCACCTGGATCCTTTCTTTGGGACTTCGTCAGGACTTCATGTATAAAAACATAATAATATGTGTATTCTTATAATGATAGTATGATAAGATGATAAAATGATAGTATGATAGTATGAAATCTTTGATAGTATAAAAGTATGATACAATGCGAGAATGATGGTACTATGGTATTATGGGTAATGTAAATTGCACATAATACGATACACTATATATGTTAATTTATACATGACCCCCTAACCATTTCTTTTCCGACATTTTTAAAAGTTATATCACGTGACTTGTGATCACGAAGTTGTCTCGCACTATTACCTGACAGTGCTGCTAGATATCGGAGTGTTATCTAACAGTGCTGTTAGATATCGGAGTGTTATCTAACAGTGCTGTTAGATATCGGAGTGTTATCTAACAGTGCTGTTAGATATCGGAATGCTATCAGACAGTGCTGTTAGATATCGGGTTGTTATCTGACAGTGCTGTTAGATATCATAGTGTTATCTGACAGTGCTGTTAGATATCGGAATGCTATCTGACAGTGCTGTTAGATATCGGGGTGTTATCTGACAGTGCTGTTAGATATCAGAGTGTTATCTGACAGTGCTGTTAGATATCGGAATGCTATCTGACAGTGCTGTTAGATATCGGGTTGTTATCTGACAGTGCTGTTAGATATCATAGTGTTATCTGACAGCACTGTTAGATATGGGAGTGTTAGCTAACAGTGCTGTTAGATATGGGAGTGTTATCTGACAGTGCTGTTAGATATGGGAGTGTTATCTGACAGTGCTGTTAGATATGGGAGTGTTATCTGACAGTGCTGTTAGATATGGGAATGTTATCTGACAGTGCTGTTAGATATCGGAATGCTATCTGACAGTGCTGTTAGATATTGGAGTGTTATCTAACAGTGCTGTTATATATGGGAATGTTATCTGACAGTGCTGTTAGATATCGGAATGCTATCTGACAGTGCTGTTAGATATCGGGTTGTTATCTGACAGTGCTGTTAGATATCATAGTGTTATCTGACAGTGCTGTTAGATATCGGGTTGTTATCTGACAGTGCTGTTAGATATCATAGTGTTATCTGACAGTGCTGTTAGATATCATAGTGTTATCTGACAGTGCTGTTAGATATCGGAATGCTATCTGACAGTGCTGTTAGATATCGGGGTGTTATCTTACAGTGCTGTTAGATATCAGAGTGTTATCTGACGTGCTGTTAGATATCGGAATGTTATCTGACATTGCTGTTGTTAGATATCGGGTTGTTATCTGACAGTGCTGTTAGATATCATAGTGTTATCTACAGCACTGTTAGATATGGGAGTGTTATCTGACAGTGCTGTTAGATATCGGGGTGTTATCTGACAGTGCTGTTAGATATCGGAGTGTTATCTGACAGTGCTGTTAGATATGGGAGTGTTATCTACAGTGTGTTAGCTATGGGTGTGTGCTGTTAGATATGGCATTTCTGAAGTGCTGTTATCTGCTATCTGACAGTGCTGTTAGATATTGGAGTGTTATCTAACAGTGCTGTTAGATATGGGAATGTTATCTGACAGTGCTGTTAGATATCGGAGTGTTTGTTATCTGCTTGAGCATCATAGTGTTATCTGTGCTGTTAGACCTAGTGTTATCTGTGTTAATCTCGGAATGCTATCTGACAGTGCTGTTAGATATCGGGGTTGTATCTGACAGTGCTGTTAGATATCAGTGTTTTACTGACTGTGTGTGAGATATCGGAATGCTGTTATCTGACTAGTGCTGTTAGATATCGGGTTGTTTATCTGACAGTGCTGTTAGATATCAGAGTTATCTGACAGCATGTTAGATATGGGATGCTTATACAGTGCTGTTAGACAGTGCTGTTAGATTTGGGAGTGTTATCTGACAGTGCTGTGCTTATGGAGTGTTATCTGACAGTGCTGTTAGATATTGCATCTGTGTTAATCTGTAGTGCTGTTATCTGTTAGATATGGGAGTGTTTATCTAACAGTGCTGTTAGATATTGAGGAGATGTGCTATCTGACAGTGCTGTTAGATATGGGAGTGTTATCTGACAGTGCTGTTAGATATGACTGTGCTGAGTATGGGATGTTATCTGTGCTGTTACAGTGCTGTTAGTTCTTTAAATGCAATCAAAAATGCATGCAAATGCAAGCTAATTTTTTACAAAAGTATTTTCACAAAACATTAATAATGAAATTGGATTAAAATTGTAAAAAAGCGATTCATTTTTTTATATATAAAAAAATTGCGTAAAAGTAAAAAAAAACGCGCACATTTATATGGCACTAAGGAGCCACCGTAGAAAACAAAAATATTTTGTTGCTGCATTATGATTATGTTACGTAATTTCCTGCCTGCACAACATTTTCGATCGATCGATTATATAACTTTGGCATATAACTCTCTGTGTGTCTGTTTGAAGCACTGACCTTTATATACCCTGGACACAGTTTCTTGACACCGGCCAAGCAAAATCTTTGATCAGAGATTTTTGAAAGTGTTACTAGTGATAGCACTACTCAATGTTGGTGAAACAAAACCGGAAAATTTGGTTAAATTATAAATTGACCCACCTCGAGAAATGCTACCATTAGGGTACCATTTTTCTAAGAACTTTGCAAAGATGGTGGAAAAAACATTACCTTAAGGGAATAAATTAATGCGAGTATTAATTAATGCGGAATAAATTAATGCGGAATTAATTAATGCGAATTTGGCCCTTTTTCGCAAAATTAAATTCCGCAAAACTTAAAAGATTTCGGCCATTCGGATTAATAAATTCCGCATTTTTTTTCTAAAATATCGATCCACTGCTCGATGATGACGAAGGTACGGAAATTAACAAAGAAACGCAGACAAACACAGATGATGTTAAGTTCTTTGTGACACTAATGGAAGATGAAAGCGATTCAGAGGATGATTGAGAGTATGACGGGGAAGAAGTCAGAAACATCTTTGAGTTTCTCAATGACGATAACGAAGATGAATAAAACATTTTTACACGTTTTGTTTGTATTTCGTTGGAAATGTTTTAGTTCGTTCAGTTTCTTCATATAATTATTATAGACACTGGAAAAACAACGAGCTGAATTTTGCCAATTTCTCATGTACAAGCCTTGTCCGCAGTAATGACATTATTGTTCACCCTCCTTCCGCCATTAAATGATTTTTCGTAGCATTTTAATTGCACTTCTCATCAAAATACACTTATCCCATTCCCAAATGAGACTTTAAGTTCTCCTCCGAGATTCAAACTCATCTAGTTAATTAACAATTATGCGTCGTTATGACGTTTTAAATTTCGAGAAAGATGCAAAAACATGCTATGTTTAAGGAATTGAATTTTGACACCAGAAATTTTCAAATTTCAACCTCAATAAAGCCACCGTGCCACCACGTGCCACAAAAAGATTTTCATACCACAGTGTAGCTATGAGACTCACGTCTAATATATATCAATCTCAGCTCTTCTCGGAGAAATATTAGAAAGATATTCCCAATTCAAAATTTCGTGTTATTATAGGCATTTTGTTTGATTTTACTCGTTTGATGATGTTTTTCTCACATCAGATGTCATAAATGTATTCGCTTGGTATTCTAGCATTTACTTTCAAACTTTTAGCCAGCAAAAGTACGATCAGAAAAAGTTAGAGAACTTTTTAGAATTAAGAGTATTAATCACTTTTCAAAATCAGAGTCCTTCGAGCCGCCATGACAGTTGTCCTTTGCGGACACAGCCTGTACATCGATTGTTTTCTGAAACAATGGAAATACAATACTTCGCTCTCCACCGTTTCATTCGATGTTTATTCAGAGCCTCTATAATAAATCCATGCTTTCTTGAAAAGAAAATAAAAGATTTTAAAGGCTATTTCGCAGTAGTTAATTCCGCAAAATCTCTTAAAATGGGTCAATTCGCATTAATTTATTCCGCAAAACAAAAAGTTTTTTTGGGGTTGCTCGCATTAATTTATTCTGCATTAAGGTAGTCAAGGCAGTAGCGTAGACAGGAGGAACGCAAAATTTGTGTAGGAGAACAGATCTTTATGACACGGTAATTATCTATTCATAATTACTGTGTCATAAAAATCTGCTCTCCTACACAAATTTTGCGCCTCTCCTCCTGTTCACGCTACTGCAGGATATATAAAGGTCAGTGGTTCGAAGCAATTTCCATTTTGGTAGTCATGGTATACGGTCTGCTTTATCTAGATGAGATATCAGTTCTTTTCTTTCTCAACTTGCTTTGGATGAGGCTTGAGAATCCTGAGCTATTTTCAACGAGTTAAATAACCGAGTAATAATAAAACCTATTTACGAAAAAACCTAGTTACGAAAAAACCTAGTTACGAAAAAACCTAGTTACGAAAAAACCTAGTTACGAAAAAACCTAGTTACGAAAAAACCTAGTTACGAAAAAACCAAGTTACGAAAAAACCGAGTTATGACGTCTTATTTGAAAAATTATGATGCTACTTTCTATTGTCTAAGTTGGAATTTTTCATACCTCTCAATTTTCGAGTAACGTGTTCCGAGCCAGGAATAACCGACACTGGCTCAAATTTGATTTAGACACACAGACTTTAAAATCTTTTTGACAAGTTTTAGCATTTAATTTTGGAATAAATGTTGATTTCCTTGGAGGCACTAAAACTCGTAACAGACTACAGGAAGCTACCACTCTAGTTTTATAATATAAGATTAGATTTGGCATTATACAATTTGAATATTTTCCCTAATATTCTCACTGTTTTGGGTTAATTTCCAGGGGCCTATTTTTCGGAGGAAAATTTCCGGGTGGCAAATTTCGTGCCACCGATTCAAGCTACACTTATCAGATCGTGCACTGCAATGAAATTTTCCAAAGCAATACACCCAGATTCAAATATCTTAATTTGACTGAAAATAAAAATATTACATAATCGGTCTTCAAACTTAGTTACAATGGAAATACAATCTTGAAAGTCAGAAAGAGAAATGAATTTTAAAGACAGCTAATAAAAACCTCCTTTGTCTTGGGAATGCATCCGATTGCAGACAAACTTAAAAGACTACAGAGAATCTAAAGTCACACTTTGAAATAGATCTATTTAACCTTGTCTGGGTTTTTTCTCATCATAAGTAGCATATTTTATCTTTACCGTAAGATTCAAACGAATTTAAATTTAGTTTAAAGTCAATTTACAATAAAAGTACATGGTCAGAATATGTCGGCATTTCTGGTTATTTTATCGTTTTGCAGAATTTGAAATTCGGGCGATAATGACATTTTCTACTTTATCTAATCGGATATTTCGATTTAGGAGTGGTATAATGGCTTCCAGGTTATATTCTCAGCCTAGTCGGACCATTTACAAGCTTTTGGATTCTCAGATCCTTATCGTATCATAAGTCTTATGTTAAACTCAGAGTTAAAACTCTACTTTCCACACTTAAGGATCAAGTTGAAAAGGCTCTACTGTATATATTAATTATCGGATATGGGCCAGATTGCTCTGGTTATGACGCCGCAATGTAATGGCTTTATCGTCCTTTTATTGCCAAATTTCGAAACTGCTATCTTTTTAATAGCACACCGTTATGCAAACGTCATAATTATTACTTTTAACACTTGACCGAAAATCAATCCCACAATCCTTTTCGTCTTAATTAAAAAGTCGTGAAAGTCATTACTTTTTCTTTGTAGTTGAGTGTAATTTGCATGCAGGCGTAGTTAACGCGAAGGGTGATGGGATTGAATTTCGGTCAAACAGAAAAATCAATGTCTATTTTTAGATTCACTGCGGTATGCTATTGACCTTCTGTTCTCTCTTGCATTGAACGGGGAAAAGACAGAATGTCGTCTGTTTAAATTGGGTCTATGTTCTAATCTGCAAGGAAACGACTTAAAAAATTTCGAAAGATTGATCTCCAAATAACTCACGCAGGAACTACATATTTTTTGTAAGCAAGTGTCTATCCCTATATCAGGCTCACATTATGTTTAGCGTTCTATTGTTCTCAAACAATAGAGCCATTGTTTAGGAAATTTCAGCCCCACTGGGAAATTGACTTTGATTCTATCCCCATTCGAAGCTCAATGTTTAAAAATTGCACTCAAAATCCATCTTCGCTGGATTTTTTAACGTTGGAACAATAGAATTCCTATCCCCATTGGGATTTCAATTAAGAGCTTTTATCTCAACTGAGGAAACAAGTTCTGTCGGGATGTGAGACAAGGGTGTACGATGGTGCTATTCTTACCATATTCTTAATTTTTAAGCCAATTTCATCATAAATATTTTTATAAAGTATATTCTTGTGAGAGGATTTAGTCCTATGTTTGATCAAGATTTCAGGTTAAATTTATATAAAAACGAATAAAGCCAAGTTACATACTGTGGCTCTTAACCAAGCTGACACACAACGTTGTTTCAACGGTCATCTAACATTATATGGACGTTGTGAACGTTAGACAAACGTTAAAAGTCTGTAAAAGGTTGATGTGAGAAACGGTGTACTCTAGGTATAGTGAGGTCGTTTAGCATAATTTACGGGAAAACAATATGATCTAGCTGAAACTTTCTCCAGACCTTCTCTATAGGATGGTTATGCCTCAGGAAAAATTCCCCTAAAATCCCACTAGTGGAACATCCCTTTTTTGGGACATTTCTTTTTTCCCCAGGCAAAACCCTAAGGGCGAAATTTTTTGAAAATTTCAAACTCGTTTTCAGACATTATCAAGTATACCATTCGAAAGCTCTCGAAAAACTATACAGAAGACTTTTAGACGGGTATAGCCGATTTCATTACCTAACTCGAGATAATTCACGCAGAAGATGCTATTTATGGTCAATTTAGACCAAAATGTGGCGAAAAGTGGAACTTGCGCATGAAATATCTCGAGTTAGGTAAAGAAATCAGCGATAACCGTTTAAAAGTCTTCTATATAGTTTTTCGAGAGCTTTCGAATGGTATTACTGATATTGTCTGGAAATAAGTTTGAAATTTTCAAAAAATTTCGCCCTTAGGATTTTGCCTGGGGAAAATAGAAATGTCCCAAAAAAGGGATGTTCCACCAGTGGGATTTTAGGGGAATTTTTCCTGAGATATAAGCATCCTATTGAGAGGGTCTGGAGAAAGTTTCAGCTAGATCTTATTTTTTTCCTACAAACAGCCTGTATTTTTGTAACACGACCACACTAGTATGTGGTAAAAAAATCTGAATAATTAGGGCAAAAGATGAGTTCTCCGAAAAAAGGACCATTATATAACATTATAAAAGTCCATTTTTGCTCAAATTTGGCTTAAATTTTTCTGTCCTTTGATTCCAATATTGAAACCCTAATTTTTGTTTGCACATAGCCCAATACTGTCCCGTGCTACACGCTGTTTTTTATAAGAATACACATTATAAGAATATCCATGATGAAATGGATTTACAACATCTTATAAAAAAGCGTGCAATTAGCCTCCGTCTCGGAAGAGGACTGGGCCCGAATTTGCGGACGTTTTCACAGTTTCACTTTCGTTTTCGGCTATACGACAGCGTTTTCAAGCAGAAAGCAGAGGAAATCTGTGAAATTATGGCAGGGAATGCTAACTTATTTTTCCAGTGTTTCTCAAGATTGGAGCAAGATTATTGTTCTAGAAAGTTCATAAAGGCCTAATAGTTTCAGATTAGTATGATTTCATCAGAAAAAAACATTACACCAAAGCTCCTTATTGATATGTGAAGGCTACCAAAAATAGCAATGTCCTCCATCAGAACAACTTTAACATAAGGGACAAGGACAATCAAGAAGTCTACTTTTGTTGAAAATTTGCACAAAATACTTAGAGAAAAAGGTACTATGGAAGCCCATTCTATACTCCTAAATGATAGTTGAAAGATCAGCAGTTGAGAGGGTTGATTAAAATAGAACTCAAAGCACACAATAAAGTATACATATATATTTGTCCAGAAAAAACTGGCATGTTGTTTGCTTTGTTTTGGTGTTTAAAAATATGTACTTATCAGTCCTAAAAAAATACAAATTCGAATATAATGAGGGCAATGAGTCTGGTTAAATGTTACTATATTTACAAGAAAGGATTACTGAAAAAATACTACTGTATGTACTACTGATGAACTAAACTCAAAAACTAAAACTTTACCATAAATTTACATTACGACAATTTAAAAATCTATCTTTAATAGCAACAAAGAAAAAAACATGGCTCAAAGTTTTAAAAACAGAGCTAGTCAGAGCTTCAATATAGAGCTTTCAAAATTTGAAAACAGACACTACATTGGTTTCTACTTACTACAAGACATACTATCCACACGGTTTTTTCGATTCATGAAAAAAATAAAGTATTTATCAAAAAAAGGTTCTCTTTTTTTTGGTGATCGATTCCAACAAACAAAAATCAATATAACAGTTTTTTGAAAACCATCCCACAGTGTAAACATTATCAACCAACTAAACCCACACCGCCAAAATTGTAAAAATAAGTCAATATAGTTTCTATCAACAATTTCTCGTAAAATGTTTTTTTTTCCAACATTCTGCCTGATACCAATCATGGCTGGAGGCATCATGTGTAGAGTGACTGTGTGGCATTTCATTGCTTTTAATGATCAGGATACCAAACATCAACCAAACAAAACTGACGCCAAGCCAAATCTGTCGATTAAAAATTTCCATGAAAATTATAATTGAAACTTATCTCGTAAAATGCTTTTTTCGACATTCTGGAAGTGTTCAAAGTTAGAGGTATCATATGTAGAGCCAAGCAATACATGAAAAGTCATTTGCTATCCCATTTGCCATGAGATATATGAGTCAACAAATCAAACAAAAACCAACAAATCATGTCTTTTCACTTTCATGTCACATCGTGTTTATATGGGGTATCAGAAAGCCAATCCACAAGAAGAGCCATCTTCCTTTATTATGGAGTGTTCCAAAACTATTGGTAGGTTGTTTGGAAGTAAAGAAACCCACACAGTTTGCTTTATTTTGAAGATTTAACTTGAAAACAAACTGCATCTTTCCAGCAGAAACTCATGTTTCAACCTGCTACATAACATTGGTCAGTCGGGTCTGCTACTAACATGTAATAGTTTTATTATAGCCCAGCTTGAGAATCCGTAGGCAGAACTTGTAACATGTATTATGTGTATAATTATGTCAGTCGACTTGATTCATGATACATTACTTACATTTCACTGGATGCATTTTCGCTGTGAAATTATCCGCAAAATTTTCTGACCGCGTTCTGAGACGGAGGCTAATGAGGTTCTTTTATTGTTTTCCCCTAAGGTTGTCAGTAGAATCTTTCAATTTTGGAGGGGTGTACCCCACATATAAAAGACTTCTTTTATAAGAAATCTTAATTTGGCTCCAAGCCTGGAGTTCCTTATTTTTCGAGAGAATTTCAGCCTCAAAGTTCCTTATCCAGTTTCCTTATTTACTAAGCTGCTAAGATTGGATTTGCTAAGTATGTGACTTATGTATAAATATAACAATGGACTAAAATGAAAAAAGAGACGTTTATTGAACGTTGTTTCGTCAACATTTTGTTATCTTTGTGTTTAGGCTTTGTAAATGTGTGCAAATTCAAGTTTAACTCTCTGTAACTTGACTTGTTTTGTTATTCTCAGCCTGAGCAGTTCCTTGACAATTCCTAGTTCCTTATAAACGTGTTCCTAATAAAAAAAACGTGTCTTAGCACAAAATCCTAGTCTAAACATTTAGGAGACTAGGGAAAAAAACAGCTCCGAGAGTTCTTAGTTTTTAATACTTTTTCTAAAAAAATTTGAAACATCTTGAGGTGAGAAAGTAAAAACGTCAGCATTCAAAAAACTGAAAATGAATAATAGTGTGCGACAAGGAGAGAAAAAAAGGAAATTTTCACTACATGAAAGAGGAAGAATGTCGAAAGTCAATAACATTTTGACATAAATAAAAAAACATTGTAACATATCTAAGATTGTAAATATTGTTCCGATTCATTAAAAATTAACAAGGCCCGAAGACCCCTTCTGTTTTGTGTTACATATTCCTTTTTTTCCTATTTTTCCTATTTCTGCATTGAGGTCTTTTTAAAAGAGAAAGACGAGATTTCATTACGAACGGCTACAATATGTTGGAATAACACGGGGATGAAAAAGAGATCAGAACTCTGCGCAGTTTGCTATTGGATGATATGAAGGTTGTTTTTATTGCTTCCGTTATGACAGCACTAGAACATGTAACTTTGCATCATGAGAGGTTTCATAGCGTTTATTGTGAAGTTGAGTCTCTGTAACTCGAGTCCGTACGGCGAAAACAAATTTGTTCGAGTTCAGGAAAATCTTAGTTATGAAGTAGGGTTTATAAGGCATTATTGATAACTGAAAGGATGATCTTGAACTGAACTTATTCGCGCTAATTGTTAATCTCGGCGTTAATAAGGAGACGTTTGAGTTTTAGAGGTTCGAGTCAAAGACCGCCCTTAAGGGTAGGTTTTTCGGGACCATCGAAATGCACTTTAAGTGTACTTTTGATAAGGCGCACTATAAAGGTTTTTTTTTAGCTGGATACACTGTAAGGGTGTGCTTGGGGACTACTAAATTGCAAGTTTGACAGTAAAAATCTTTTGTATCCTTATAGTTCTGAGCACCCATTTTGATTTGTTTTGCACATTGTGTTGACTTCTCTGACTCATTTTCAGGCTTCATCAAAATAAGATATGAAATCAAACTACACTGTAAGGGTCAGAAACGTTCGGTAAAATACATGTTAATGTACTTTTTTCACTGCCCAAGGGCTGCACTGTAAGGGTTCGATTTTGAAAGCCATTTTTGTCGTTTAGAAATCGAGCCCCTCCCCTCCCCTGGGGTTAAAGAGACTCTACTGTTTATCGTCCTTTTTGTACAATTGACTCCCTCTCTAATTCGAACTTCTATTATCCGAATCTTTCTATAATGCAAACTAGTTCTTAGTTCCCGTAAGGGAGAAAACAATACAAACACTTACTATAGTTCGATTCTCTCTCCACTTTTTCCTGTTCCCATTCTTGTTCAAATTTGAGAAAGTCGACTGTACATCTTCTCAGGCAAAGCGATGGGAGACATGATACACCAATTGACTATGGAAGATAAAGTCGATATTTAACGTGAATAGCCCCGAAGTCTAGAACTCAAAAATCTATAGTTCTGGTTATTGTGTTTTTGTTATTGTTTTAAAAGAGTCCACGGCCCTACTTCGGCTATCTATGAACTGAACAGAACATTGAAAGGAGCGAACTTCTTGTACATTCGACGAGCCCCCCCCCCAGCGGTTTTCGTGATGGCGTGATTGGTGATTTTTCAAGTTTGTGATTTCGTGATCGGAGGAACCAACGTGATCAACGTGATCGTGATAGAAAGGAAATTTAACTCGTGTTAACTTGATTTAGAAATTTTTCTTGCGTGATTGTGCCATTTGAAAGTTGACTGGAGGGGGGCCTCTTCGACTATTCACCTATCGCTGAGCCACGTCTCTAGATTTCAAACTCTTTTCAAGGAGAGATAAATTAGATAAATTTGTTCAATATCTGAAGTAAACTCGAAAAGAATCATGCTCTGCTCTAAAGAGATGTGGTGAATGTGATGAGCTGACCTGGTTGAGCTCAGAATCTCGTTTTAATAATCATCCAAAATCTGGTTGAAAACCTTTAAAGTGGTCCAACAATCTTGGCAGATTCTCTTACGAACCCATGGCTTTTAAAATGAATACGTGCATGGGGTAATCAGGAACTGTTCGGATATTAGATCTGAAGTTGCGATTGATAAAGTTTAAAAAGCACTTAGACGAAGAAAAGGGTATCTCCGATTATATCTCAAGCAATTTTTATCAATTCACTTTCACTTTCATACGAAATTCTCGGTAGAGAATAAAATAAAGGCATTATCATTTATTTTGAGGTTTAGAAATTAAGCAAGGAGTCTTTTATCTGTATCAAGTCATATTATATCAAAGCGAATTAATATTGAGTAGAAAGAAATGTCCCATTTTTTTCCGCTCTACTTAAACGTATTCCTACATTGCGAAAAGGTGAGTTCTGGACTAACCTGATAACAGATGTCGAGTTTCCTTAACGCGACACGCCGAGGCTCTGGACTAACCTGGTAACAGATGTCGAGTTTCCTTAACGCGACACGCCGAGGCTCTGTACTACCTGGTAACAGATGTCGAGTTTCCTTAACGCGACACGCCGAGGCTCTGGACTAACCGGGTAACAGATGTCGAGTTTCCTTAACGCGACACGCCGAGGCTCTGTACTAACCTGGTAACAGATGTTGACTTTTCTTAAAACGACACGCTGAGGCTCTGAAATTCACTGAAAACTAACACCTGGGGAAACATATTTTCGCTCAGGTCTTTAGAGCTTTAGCGTACTGTGCCAGAAACTACGCAATCTGTACCTGATAATATTCTGGACAAACTTCACTAAATTTTATCATTTCTATGAGATAATTTAAGTTGATAAGGTTGACATTTTATATATAATACCTTCCATTCAAAAATTTTCATTTTTCTTTTGACAGTAAAATTAAAAAAAATAAACTCCCGAAAATCATCATATTGATTGAAATATTTGAAATAGTGGAAGAAATAGTTCTTAACAAAAGAAATCCGTTGGAAAGACTTGCATAAGTGGAACTTTTGAGACGAAATGATTCGACGTTGTTCTACACGGCGGAAAAGAAATCCCGAGGCTGGTATCATTCATCAAGCTATAGTAAGTCAAAGTTATAAAACATGTTTTTTTATAAGAACATCCAAAATTTTTGAAGTCTTTGGATGTTCTTAAAATGCTTTTATTTTCACCATTTCGTGAGTTTTTTGTCTATTTTCCTAAGAATTCGGGTGTTTCTTAGAGTCTGCTAAGTCTTAAAAACTCTTCTTAACATGTTCTTAATATTTTAGCCTTATGTTCCTATAAAAATTGTTCCTGTAAAAAAAACGTGAAGGGATCTGGCTCTGGCTGGTTCACTGAAGGTTTCTTTTCAAAAACGAAAAAATGGCTGCCTGGAGTTTTATCGAAGCTTTAATTTCAGAGACACCTTCTGAAGTTATGCTTGAAAAATCTCTGGATTGTGCACCAATCGAATCAGAATCGAAAAATGAAAAAATGAAAGGAAAAGCAAGCAAACACAACTCCTGTAGCCAATGTTTTGGCCATTAGAAGTATCATTTGTGTTTTAAACCCTCCACTACAAATTTTCTTGTTGTTGGAAGAGAATTAATTATTTTTGTTTTTAGGTTTTTGGACAATTTTTCTAGAACTTCAATTTCGTATACCTTTTCATTTTAGCAAAAGTTGAATGATGAGCAAATTCAAGGTATGTTTTATTGAATTAACTTTTCAGAGACGGCTAAAAAACTGACTACATGTTTTTTTTAAAAGCAAGTGTCTACCCCTTTACTTAGACAGGAGAACCCGTCTTCGTATTCAAATCTGATGTATACTTGACGGGTCAGAGCTGTTAGTCCATTTTCAGACTCAAAAATAAAATAGCTTATTTTCTCGTTGGACTCACCTCTTGCCGAGGAAAAAAGTTTACTTTACTTTACTTTTAATAAATTTTGTTCCGAAAGTGTGACCACCGGCAAAAAGAAGTGTTTTGATTGGCAGATTTTTATCGACGGTTTTTTGGTGGGAAATTTAAAACTTTTAAATTACTAGCCCTGACCATGCTATTCATTTCGCCATCAGTATATAAATAGGATTTCCAGGCTACCCCTTTACCAGGCTCGTATTATGCTTAGCATTATATTGTTCTCAAACAATAGAGCCATTGTTTAGGTAGCAAAAACTGAGCCTGCATATGCTTATAAACGTTATGCTTATAAAAGAAAAATCATGTATATGGACCATATTTTACAGTGAATTTCGCCTCCATAGAAAAAGATTAAAAGTTACCACAATTCACAAAAATACTGGCCTGGATATCAAAAATATAAATCATTTTCTTACTTTGATGTTTTAGCTAGTTGGTCTAATAGATGCTTTTAAACCCAGGGTCGGTAAATTTTTAGCTTCACGCAATAATTGAATCAAAAACGTAGACATGCGTTGCCTTGTGATATTGGAATGCAAGTAAGACCAGTCAGTAAACCAGAAACATCAAAAATAAAAGTTTACAGCCTGGATATCCAGGCTACAGAAATACCTCTGAAAATGATTAGAATCCAAAATGTTTATCGAAAATTGACTCCGAAGGAATCTAAAACAGCGATGCTTAAAGTTCCGTCGCCGAGGTTCAAATCTAAGGAATTTATTTTCAAATAAGAGTGATATCGTTTGCTTACTCATCAAATATAATTTACAAACTTTTTCAAATTGAATTAAAGGTTTTGTTTTTACATAAGTGTTCCCGTTTCATATCAGACACATATTTCATATCGGGACAGTGTCCACCTACACGCCTTTTTTTTTATAAGAATGGTGTAAATCCATTTCATCATGGATATTCTTAACTTTTTTGGGAAAATCATCCTAAAATATTCTTACATCACATTCTTAGGTTATGAACCTAATTCCTACTAGATTTAACATTTAGTACATACGTCTCAAGCATAAAATGGCACTTTTGTAAAAGGAGTGAGCCTAACTTGGGGTTAATAGATAATTTATAATTGAAAGTGCTTTAAAAATGGCATTCTTAGCTTTATTAGGATAGTTCCATGATGGTGATATTCTTAGCATATTCTTAGTTCTTTGGCCATTTCCACCATAGACATTCTATAAAGTGTATTCTTATAAAAAAAAGGGTGTATGCAGAAAGAAACAAAAAATTGTTTTTCTTTTCATCTTTCTGATCAATCTTGCTCCACATCCGTGTCAATCCAATGTGAAAAAGCTTGTGAATTAAAATTGATGAGTAAGCCAATGATGTCACTCTATTTAAAAAACAAAACCTTTAACACGGATGTGGAGCAAGATTAGTCAGAAAGAGGAAAAGAAAAACAATTTTTTGTTTCTTTCTGCATAATATAATAATAGGCAGACACTGTCCTGATATGAAATATGTGTCTGATATGAAACGGGAACACTTATGTAAAAATAAAACCTTTAATTCATGATATTCATGACGTATTGTTTTCTACAGAAATACCTGGTTTTAGCCAGTAGTGGCAAATTTAAACTAGACAAAAGTTGTATAAAATTTGCCACTACAGGATAAAACCGAGGTCTTTCCGTAGAAAACATTACGTCATGAATATCATGAATAGAAGATCCTTCTATAATACGGTACTTCCTTCTTTATCCAAGAATATAAAGAAGCCTTCCTGGAAGTGGACAAAGACAACAATGGAAAGATTTCCACAAGAGAATTAAAGAACTTGCTGAGATCGTTGGGTTGCAATCCTACAGATCTGGAAATACAAGAAATTATCAACGAAGTGGACGCTAATGGTATATTTGCAATATCTTTTTTTGTGTACTATAAATTCTATTTTCAACCAATCCTCGAGTACTTTAATGTCATTTTCGCCATTTTCTAAAAAATAACCAATTGCTGATTCGCAAAATTAAATTCCCGCGAAAAAGAAATCAAAAAAAACTTCAAATCTGCGAAATCTTTCTATTTTTTCAAGCTGCTTATTTATCAAAAGCGTTCTAATTTTTTTTGCAAGGAACTCTGAACAACCATCAACAATTGATAGGTAAATAAATCGTCAGTCCCATAAAAGTTTCCACTTTTTGTTTTATGGGTTTTAAGATCAAGAAATTCCATTGTAACTTTTCTGGTCATTTATGCATTATTTTATTAGGGTTTTCTAGAAAAAAATCGTATACCCCTGTTGGGTTCGACCCTTTATGGCTAGAAATGCTGTCGCCCCCTGGAATTCCAGGCAATTTTAGGTTTAAAACCCTACTATGGGAGTCTGAATTTTTGAAGTTACCCCCACCGAATTCTACTTTTTTGACATATTTTTGTATATACCTCGCCCTCTTGGAACGGCAATGGAAACCGGGTGTATACGGTTTTTTCTGAAAAAGCCCATTGTTACATTGGTTAAAGGGATAATCAGATGGTTTGAGAAATTTGGCATGTGTAATCTTTCTATTGTCCTGAGCAAAAACTCAAAATATTTTTTCCTGAATATTTTCAAAAGTCGAGATATCTAAATTACAAGTTTTTATTTTTAGTAAGAAAACAATAGAATTTCAACGTAAGAACTGTGTGAGAACCTATTTTCAGAAATTTCAAATTTTGATATCTCGACTTTGGAAAATTGTTACACAGATATACTTTGCGGTTTAAATCGAGCCCACGTACGCTTTCTGCAGGCCAAATATCTCAAACCATCTGATAATCCCTTTAAGAAGGAAAGAACCATATAAAAACATTCTGTTGGAAAATAATTTAGCTCTTCCATTCAAAATTCTACTTTGTCTAGGTAATGGAACAATCGACTTTCCGGAGTTTATTAATCTAATGAAAAAGATGACAAAACCAAGCGAAGATCATGCAAGTACATTGGATGCATTTCGTGTATTTGATAACATGGAGAAAGGAAATATCAGTAGTAAATGCATTCGTGAAATCATGATCAAATCATTAGATCCAATACCTCAAACGGAGATTGAAGATTTACTGGCTAGTTTAGGGTTGTCATCTGATAGGGTTATATCTTACGAAGGTACAAAAATGTTTATAGAGAATATTTTTAATCATTTCGCACTGAATTAAGACCCCAAACCAGGGAAAACAAGGCTAAAATAAGGAATTGTTTCATAGAATCATCAAAATGGGCTCTTCCAGAAAAAAATTGAATATGGGGGAGTGGAGGATGTAAGATTTTTTTTGGAATTTACCACCCGGACATTTTTACCCCCACAGACAGAAGGTCTAACTCCCCGAACAGGCATCCAGTTTACTTCCCGGGCAACGCAAATTTTTTGATTCTTTACTAAAATTGGGACAAACCTCTCAACCCCATGTATGAACATTTTCTGTAAGACCCCAATCCCGATATTCAAAAAAAATGCAATTTTGCAATTTTGAGAACCTTTGAGAAATTTGACCCCAAAAAGAACAAAAACCTTAATACATAAATTGAATTAAAAGAAATTAAATAAAAATCGTCCTAATCGATTTGACCAAAACTTCTTATATAAAAATTATCTGTTTTATTTGAATGAAATATCAAAAGAAAACAAGCACCTAAAAAAAGTAGATGGTCAGTAATTTTGATATTTTAAATTATTTTTATCAGAATTTTCGAAGTTCGTAAGTCCACCCGACATTTCAACAGTGACGACGCAACATCAAAAGATAACGTCATCAACTACTAGAAACGGTAATAATAAATATTTTCACGAAGGGCCACCAAAAATTACGATCGAAACGTCCTCAATTTGACCCCGCATAGCTAAGAATCTAATATACACCAGATGGAATTAACTGTAACTAATCATGGAGGAACAAAGATTGTGGGGTTTTCAAAATAACGATATCGGCATCCCTGTTCTCTGGCATATTGTTGATTTTCTATGCTCAATGATGGTGTCAAATAAAACCCTTCTCTGGTGTCGTATATAGAAACCTTATTCTGGCATTCATCAGCAACGTACTGGCAACACAACTCATCACATCCACCCATTGAACTTTACATGTCTTGGACCAAGCTATCCCCCATCTTTTTTCAGAGTATTTTGAAATTGGTACCCAAATTGTAGCACTACTCAATGTGGTTCAATTTGTCCTTGCTGGCAACACAACCCATCACTAAATCTACCCATTGAAACAACTGGCCTATAAACATGTTTTCGACATTCATCTGTGATTATATCCATGTTGCGGGCGGTCGTCAAATGAATGTCCTTGGATATTTGAAAGAAGTTGAAAAATCGAACGTTTACATTATTGAACAAACTTTCTTGGTAGGAGCTAAACGATAGCTCGTCTATGCATACAAAACAATAACTCCATTAAAATTGACCAAAAAAATCACGATTTTTGAAGTCTTGTAAAAAAAGATGCCGTTATTAAAGACAGGAAGAACTAACTAGGTTGCTGTTTATTAAAAATTTAATGATTGAATGATTTTATAGTCTATCCAGTAAAGATAATACAATAGATATAAATATTTTTGGTTAAGATTTTTTGTAATTATGCTTACTAACGAACCGTTTTAATATTATTTCAAAAAAGAATATTGATTAGTGTTGTTAACACCCTGAGGGTGTTGCAAAATGGTTTGCAAAATGACGGGGGTATCAACCCATTTTTGAAAATCGGAATTTTTAGGTTCTAAAAGTCGAGGAAAAAACCTGAAATTTTGTTAATTTTGGGGCCCTTACCGGGACTTCTTTCTCAAAATTTAAAGTTTTTGGTTGTTTTTTGTAACCTTTAGAGGGGCTGACATAAGATATTGTGATTTTTATGACCTTTAGAAGGACTTCGAAAGATAGGTATTGAAATGAAAGAAAGGCGACTACTGATCATCACCAATATTTCAAAGTTACTACAGAGCAATGACAATCAATAGCCGATATCACCAGTCAAGTTATGATATGACGAATCACCATTTAAAGTAGTTTGTTGCATCCTGTTGTTTTGTCGTATCTTGATGACCAGCGCAACAGCCAACAAAATACCCACCACTTCCAAGACCACAATCCAAACAGCAAAACCACCAATGATGTGTATATTTTCAAAAAGGTATTTCTTGACATCTTCATAACAACCTTCAGTAAAAATGGTCTCTAATTTCTTATCAACATTTTTGTTACAATTTTTCATGCGTGGAATGACACAGCAAGATGTCGGTACACTGTAATTACCGTCATATTGATTCCACCATGTTGTCTCAACCCAATCCCCGTATCCATCGTTACCACAACAATGGAATTCACGTTGTAGTGCATCGATCGCTGTTGTAATCCTTTCATTACTAGGTATGCCATATTGATTCAATGTTTTTTGAAAATCCATTTTCAGACTTTTCTCAATAGGAACTCGAAAAGAATAAACCAGGATTATAAGTCCTAACTCGGTTGCCGTAATAACGATCAAAACAACCAGGTATAATATAAGAAGCACCAAATTATTACGCCTCGATCCAAAACAAGCCATAAAAGAAAGTAACAAAGTCACGGAACCGACAACTAACAAAATGATGGGTCCATTTAAATAGCCTTGAAGTCCAGAGATTTTTGTAAAATCATTACTAGCCTCGTTTCGTGTGGTATGTAGAACAGCGGCTAAGAACAAGACTAGAAAGCCGACCATCCAGAATAAGAGATTGTAAACGAAGAATGTAGTTCTGATGCATCTGAAGCCACATTCACCAACGTTCATCACCATATTCTGTAGGTAGGTTTGTTTCTCTTGTGAATGATTCTGATGTCTATCATCTCGGTCATCGTTGTAATCAAAATCATTCGTAAATCGTGAGAATTCTTGGAATCCCATATTTTTCGTTCATTATTTTTAATACTTGAAAATACGTAGATAAACAATTAATTTTCAACTACTGTACAATTATTCTCAAGGTCAACAAAATGCTCAATTTTCCGACACCCCTGAGATCGCTACTAAAACAAAATATAATCCAGTTGCAACGTTTAATACATACATAAAGAGTCTCCGGGCCCTGTCCGGGAAAAAAGCGTAACTGCTTTGGGTCATTTCATGCCATCTTTGATCATTTTTAGCCGTTTTAGGCCTACTTTAAACGGCTGTAATTATTTATCCAATAAAGATACGAAAACTCTGAACACAGATTTGAATCAGCAAGGTTCAAGTATTTTAAAAAATCTTATTGTTTTGATTTTTAAACCTGTAAAAAAGATCTTCATCCACAAACTTTTGAGACAAATTTTAGTCCATTTTTGAATATTGGTATTACCAATCTTTTCTACAAACACAACCTCCAGTATACACCTTTTCGACCGTAGCTGCCAACTGCTGCGCGGGCATTTTTTTGTCCGCTTTATCCCACTAAATCCAGTCCTTTTTTCGGCCTTATAGACAATAGAAAAAGGTGTCAAAAAAGGATTGGATCGAGTTTAGGGGGGGTTATTAAATAATTGAGTGGCACGCGCCTGACCGCACGACTACAGTCGAAAAGGTGTATTAATTAATGCCATCCATAATATAGACAGTAACGATTTAATTTTGAGGATAGACGCATGCAACAAAACCTATTGAAATGGTCTCAAACGATCAACTTTAAGCTCACATTCTGTGTAACTAACATTTCATTGTTTTGTTTGCAAAACCAAACGTTTGTTATTATTATTGTTTTTTTTTGTTTAGTATCAGCGTTGTTTTTATATAAGAACATGTCATGACTTCGATGTAAATCCATTTCATCATATTCTTAACATTTTGGTTGACATCATCCTGAAATATTCTTACAGCATTCTTAGGTTAGGTTCCTAATTCAGACTAGATTTAACATTTAGTACATACCTCTCAAGCAAAAAATGGCCTTTTTGTGTAAGGAGTGAGCCTTACTTGGGGTAATTGACAATTTATAATTGAAAATGCTCTAAAAATGGCATTCTTAGCTTGAGTAGTAAAATTCTATGATGGTGATATTCTTAACATTATTCTTAATTTTTTGGCCATTTTCTATGACGCGCCTTTTGTTGCAAAACCATTTTCTTTCGCTTTTTTGGCCCAGCGCTATAAGCGTAGGCCTTTCATTTGCAATTTTCTGTCTGTCCGTTGTCCGTGTGTCACTTTAGGCAGAAACGGCGCTTAAAACCAGTACCACACTTTTTAATTTTGCCGTCTGGAGAGGGAAAAGCTTGCTAAAGTTGGATACTGGCTATAAAAGATATATTTTCTGATTCCGCGCTCCTTCAAAACAATTTTCAAAACAAAACAAGATGGCGGTCGAAGCAAGGAGGTTAATTCATACTTTCTTGAACATTTTCTTTGCTTTAGTGGTCAAAAGACTTTCAAACCAAAGAAATTTTGTAATTGTTGGCCCAGCTAGCTTTAGCGTACTGGGCCTTTCATTAGCATTCTGCCCGGTGTCAGTGTGTAACAATTTACTAGGCGATACGCGTTTTCATATATGGCGTTTTCAAGCACAGGCTAATTCAGATTGTGAAGGATTTGATTGGCTGTTAGAACATGATTGACAGAATAAAAAACAATTGAAATCGTCTTTATTGGTTAAAAACATAAAAGGAGAAAATACAATTAACTATTAAAACTATAAGAACATAACAGATGTAGTGTGTTTTAAGAAAAACAATGTAACAAACCGTAACAAACCTTCTTCTCTTTAGGAAGATGTTCTTTTAAAAAAAAGTTGTTTTTACATTTCTCTATCATGTGAACAGTTCAGTTGTTCACGTGTTAGGAAAAAAACATCTCTGTATATAAGATTTAAATATTATGAATTATTTCTTATTGTTGTAAATAAGAGATAGCCGAATGGTCTAAGGCGTCTATGGCTTGTATTAGCGACTCCAGGTTCAAATCCCGGCCTCTGCTACTCAAGTCTTGTTCAGTTCATACTTTTATTCGCTGGGCCTTCATGCCCTCTGGGCTTCTTGTTTTTCTTTATAAACCTTTTTCAACATTCTGCCATATCTTATAGTCTTTGCTCAAGTTTTCATAAAGTTTTATGAGTAAAAATTCTACCTTAAATCACTTTCATTTTTAGTTTCTTGTATTCAAAAAGACTTTATAAATTTTTAGGAAATAATGGCTTCTGATATAGAAATAAATAAACTGAAATGCAGCTGATGTGTAAAGTTGAATAAGATTGGAACTTTTTTCTTGATGCTACATAAGAAAACAGTCACTTCTGGATCTGTCGCTGTTCGTTCAGGCTGTTAACAAAACCACGGTGGTCTGGTGGGACGTGGTATGATTTTCAAACTCAACACATAATTATTTCAAGTAAACTGATTCTGGAATTTGGTAATGGGCACTAAAATGGAGCCCATGTGTAAATTGGAACAAGATTGGAACTTTTTCCATGATGCTACGCGTGAAAATAGTTATTTCTGGATCTGTCTCGTTTGGCGATATTGGTGGCTTGATTTGTCAAACTCGACACATAATTATTTCAAATAAGTTGATTATGGAATCATGTTAATGGAGACTGAAATGCAGCTCATGTGTAAATTTGAAGAAGATTTAGTCGGGGAGCAGAATCCAAAAATGGCATTTTTGCTTAACCCTAAAAAAGAATGGGGTTGTTATATACCGTTGGAACGGAAATTTTATGCTGATAATGGAAACCCAGGTCTTAAAAAGTCTATCCTGGACGATTCTGAAAACGAGGCTGGAGTTTGCACTCCTCCGTGGTGTTTTTTTGATTTTACCTGTTTTAGAAAAATGCTGACTGTCAGCAAAGTAAAGGTTTTTAGAATTTAATTTTTTTTGAAAATTGCTACCAATAGAATTGCCTTTTAGGCAAAATTCAAAAATTTTGAAAAAAACATTTTTTGCACTCCTTCTTGGAGGTTTTTTGCAAAAATCAGCGTTTTTACAAAAATATACTGCTAAAACAAGTCTGCTGGCAACTGAAATCTGGTACAAATGACCCCTTTAATGGTTTTGACGGAAGAACTATATCTTACCACGACAAAAAACCGAAAACTGCTCTCAAAAAACAATTATTTGGCTTTTTGCGCTCCCTCTTTGGTGTTTTTTGACAAAAATCGATTTTAGCCGTTTTTAACCAAAATTTGACTTTTACAAACTATTCCCTTTAGTTTGGAAACTGAATGCCTTCGTATCTCTAAAAGTTATTCTCCATTATGTAAAATGATGAAAAAAATCAAAAATTGATCTCCTCTGTTGATGCTTTTGACCAAAAAGTTATGTTTTTGAAACGAATTTTGCTATGGTCCAGGGAATTTCAGGCTTAATTTAGGGAACCCAAAATTTGCATACACATGAAATTTTTTTGATTGAAATGTGTTCGTTAGGTCCTAAGGAGTGAAAAACCATCGAGTGACACTTTTCACACCTTGGGCATTTTCCATAATGGTGGAAATTTCAAAATGGCGGATTTTGTATTTTTTTGAAATTTTGATTGTCTCTGAACATGGACATATTATACCGTTTGGAAAGGGTTTTTCATGCTGAACAACTTTTTTTACAAAAAAGTCATAAAATGTACTCAATGTGAGTAAAAGTACAAAGGTGTTTTAAAATGATGTCATCATCACCACCAAAAATTTGACATTTGCTTCAAATTATTGAAAAGAGAGTGACTACAGGACCTTGAAACCTTGAAGGCTTATGAAGAAACTTTAAATAGACCAAACAACCTTGAAAAGTGTACATGATCTAAAGGATTCCTTGAAAACCTTGAAAAGAGCATTTTGGTCTTGTGGTTCGATTTGTGTTTTCCCGAAGTCTCTTTCTATACAAGCAATATTTCCAAAAAATTGCGTGCTTGCTTCTCTCGTTTCTCTCTCGTAATCTCGAGAATACTACGAAATAATCTTTTATACACACCTCGTTTCAAGAGTATTGTACTACCAGTCAAAATCAAATTGAGCCCCGAGAAAAACTAAAGACTCAATAAAAATGAACCGAAAACCGTGAAAAATGCCTAAAATTTGACCTTACAAAACTTAAAACCTTGCAACTAATGAGAACAATTCTGTAGACACCCCGGAAAAGGATTTTTCGAGCTGAACATTCTTTTCGCTTAATACTAAAAAGTCTGAAATTTTACTGAGTAATGTGTTATGTAGGATGTAATGTAGAGTATAAAGCAATAGCAATGAAATATAAGCGGAAGGCTAGAAGTCATGCTGAATACTGATGAAAGTGGAAGAGATTCCAATGGTTTTTAACTCTCTAGACCACCTTTTCTTTGTTCGCTTGACCCACAAGGGTAATCAAGTTCATTACAGATTCGCTTCATCTAGTTCGCTTACGTAGCAGGCAGCTACAAAGAAACCATCGGTGTCATCAAGCAAAACTAAATAATCGTCATTTTTTTTTTACAACCCCTGTAGCATCAATAACCGTTGAGAATTTCTTAGCAGGTGGGGAGCTTGAAGGGGCTAAGTGCTAACGGGAATGGCAAATCTCTTTTTTCATCGAGATGGTTTTTTAGTCCACTTTTTTCAATTGATATGAGTTCTGGGGTTATACGTTTGTGTGTTTTTACAATACCTTGCATCTGTGGTACATCACATCACATCCTGTCTTGTAGAACTGGCGCTTAAACCCTTTAGGTAGATCTCCTATTTGACGATGGATTAGGTTAAAAGGTTTGATTACCAGGTCAAACTAAGAGGCCCCCAGCGGACCATAAATACACGCATTCACGCAAGTTTTTCTCAAATTCATGCAAACCCGATTTTTTGGGAAATCGGGGAAATTTTCGGAAAAAATCAGGGAAATTGTCAAAGATATACACCTCGTTCAAGAGTATTGTACTACCAAGTCAAAATCAAATGGAGCCCCGGAGAAACCTTAAAGATACTCAATAAATGAACGAAAACCGTGAAAAATGCCTAAAATTTGACCCTACAAAACTTAAAACCTTGCAACTATGAGAACAATTCTGTAGACACCCCGGAAAAGATTTTTCGAGCTGAACATTCTTTTCGCTTAACACTAAAAAAGTCTGAAATTTTCCTGAGTAATGTGTTATGTAGGAGGTAATGTACGTATAAAGCAATAGCAATGAATATAGGCCGAAGGCAGAAGTCATGCTCTGAAATACTGATTGAAAGTGGAAAAGATTCCAATGGTTTTAACTCTCTAGACCACCTTTTCTTTGTTCGCTTGACCCAGAGGGTAATCTAGTTCATTACAGATTCGCTTCATCTAGTTCGCTTACGTAGCAGGCAGCTACAAAGAAACCATCGGTGTCATCAAGCAAAACTAAATAATCGTCATTTTTATTTTTAAACCCCTGTAGCATCAATAAACCGTTGAGAATTTCTTAGCAGGTGGGGTGCTTGAAGGGGCTAAGTGCTAACGGGAATGGCAAATCTCTTTTTATATCATCGAGATCGTTTTTTAGTCCACTTTTTTCAATTGATATGAGTTCTGGGGTTATACGTTTGTGTGTTTTTACAATACCTTGCATCTGTGGTACATCACATCACATCCTTAAAAGGTTTGATTACCAGGTCAAACTAAGAGGCCCCCAGCGGACCAAAAATACACGCATTCACGCAAGTTTTTCTCAAATTCATGCAAACCCGATTTTTTGGGAAATAAAATTATTCTGGCATTCGCTGCCACCTTTTAAAATAATTATTCACGCAATAAAAAATGGATTTTCACGCATTAACACAAACCGCTGGGGGCCCAACTAAGTAATAGTAAAGCTTTACAGATTCCGAAGCAAGCACGTGGGCATCTATAAATCACTCACACATTGGTTTGTTTTATTACAAGATACAGATATTACAGATATGCAACAATAGTGACATTTTCAATCATACCCAAACATTTCCTCTTTCCAAGATCTTCTTTAAACTTTTATATCTTGGATGATTGATGATTTAACTACTTTTTCAGACAGACTATTCCACTGTTTGATGCCTCGATAGTAAAGAGAGTTGCTATAGGGTCCACAATCACCATAACTTTCGAAAACTTTTACCAGTTCAGAGCTGTGTTCTCAGGTCTTATGCATTTGTTGGGTAAATTTTTTAGAAACACATGATTTGTTGTCATAGTGATTCAAAAGTTTGAAGATCTCAACTATATCATAACGACACCCCTGTCTCAGTGCCCCGGTGGCCTGATTTCAGTACATGATTTTTTTCAGTACATGGTTTCAGTACATGATTTTTCCTACGTCACTGCAGTAATCAAATTTTTATTGCACTCATTTGTAATCATCCTAAATGGCTTGGGAATTCAAGAACTGTTTTTTATTGTCGCTGTCTTTATTCAATTTATATCTCAATTCACAAATGAGTGCAATAAAAATTTGATTACTGCAGTGACGTAGGAAAAAATCATGTACTGAAACCATGTACTGAAAAAAATCATGTACTGAAATCAGGCCACCGGGGCACTGAGACAAGGGTGTATAACGCAAGCCTATATTTCAGACTTGGGATTCCGATTCTTTGTAATCCAATCATCAATTCAATTACAGAACAAATACCATCGTTAAATTGCCTTTAAATGATACGAGATGCCTTCGATAAAAGTGCGCTGGCACCTTTTCTATTAAACTGTCGCTAGACTATGTATTGAAGACTTCACTCAACCGCCACAAACATACGGTGTAATAGAGGCGTAGCCACGAGTTTTCGTTTCGGGGGGCGAGATTGGAAAAATTTTCACCTTTTTTAGAGGAAATTTATGCGCCGCAGGCGTAAATTTTTGCTCTAAGAAAGTTCAAATAGCTTAACAAATGGCATTGGAAATCTCAAAGTTAGTGAGAATAAGGTCATAAAAAGTGTAAAAAACGTAAAAAAAAATTCTAAGAAATGTCTTAAAAAGCCTTAAAAAGGTCAGATGTAGCCAGAAAAAGGTTACAAAAACTACAGACCCCTTCACATTCTATTGGGAAAACTTTGACCTTTTTGGTCAATTTTTATTTTTTTTTGGGAGAATTGCCCATCCCCCCGTGGATATGCCACTGTGTTATTCCCCAAAGATCAAGAAGCAGGTACTACTTTACAGATACAATCTGGGCAATTCCGAAGATGCAGAAAAAACTCTTCCACACTATCAAAGTTTCTCCTGTCATAGTTCTACATGTTAGCTCAAAAAAGATCGAATACATGGATATACTCTTGTAATGTAAAATGTAGAAGAATTCAACTGCCTTGGCAGTCACAAAGCCTCCACTGGCATGTTAATGTGAGAATCTCAAAATGATTAAGTAATTACTACTGAATCAAACCTTCATGGCAAGATTAAACACAACCTTTTCGTGCTACAGTCGAATCAGTGCTTTTTTATGGTGCACCAACATCAGCATGAAAATACTTTTCAATGGTATATAGACATTCATCAATATAATGGAGCAAATGTCAATGCTTTGGACAGTGATGACGTTATTAGTCAGCCAACAGCTGATTATTCAAATAGGCTTTTTCCCCATCATCATCAGACCAAAAGTGAAAAAAACATGTTACCCCGATATGCTCATTGCGTAAGCTGTGTTTCCCCGATTTCTAAAGTTTATATCCGATCGGGTTAACTTTTAGTGTACTTTTAGCGTGTGTTGTTTTTAGAAAACATAGATGTAGTTTCAAGATGGCGGTTTAAACGGCTCAGTGTTTTCAGTGTAAATGCAGGAAGTAAATGTTAAATGCATGTTGAAGCTTCAATTTCTGTCATATCTTTTTTATAATGACTTTGAAACTTGGCAAATCAAACACATGATTTTCATCAAGGGGATTCTTTTTTATATTTGTTGAAGGTTTATCAATTTGCTCAAGTTTTTTGGTTTTAAGAATTTCTGCTTTTTGCATAATAAATAAACATATTTTTCCTGTTTGCCTCTAGCTGTAGGTGGAATTGATCATGTTGTAATGTTATTGGAATATGATAAAGTATAAAAAAGTACAGCTACTGTCTAAATTTGATAAAGACAGGATGCAATCATGTTTTTGGACTTGGATGTATTTGCCAGTATGGATTTCGTGTAACTAACGTATACAACTGAAACGTTTTTGACGCATTGGTTTAAGGGTACTTACAAAGATTGTTTGATTTTCAGTTGGTGTAAAGTAATAATTCCAGCTCGGCGTGAATGACTCCACAATCCATTGATTTTTATATGTTGGCGCATGCGCCTCTTTTCCCATCTTGCACCCAAGGTTATTGAAAAATTGAATGCTGGTACAAAAGAAATTTTGCTTGGCGTGAGGCTTGCTGTACGGAAAAATATCTTCGGCGCTAGATTTTGTGGAATCCATACTGCACTGGTGTGTTTGGCTACAACAACAGCAGAGGAAGACCATCAAAAATATGTTCTGTTCGCGCAGGCTGTTTGCGTCGGCCAACCAATCCGACCAACTTGGCAGACAAAAATGCTGGAGGAGTCAGAAAATTGTCAGAATTTTTCATCAAGCGAGCGATATTAAAAACTATACTTTGAAACCATTTTCCAAAAAACCTGACTAGATTTACTAAACTATACTTTGAAACCATTTTCCAAAAAACCTGACTAGATTTACTACCGACCGACTGACTGACTCTATTTTATGAAGATTTTTGACGCGAACGGAACATATATTTGATTGCCGCCAGAACACTGGATAAAATGACGACCATCACATATTATTTTTTTATTGTTCACACATCTGGACGCAGACTGTGTTTTGTGACCTTGGCGCATGTTTTGGGCTTTTTTGGTTGGAAACATCCACCTGTTCATAATAGGTAACAAACATCCATGTTAGAGAATGGGTGGACCCGCCCATTTGAAACACTATTTTACCATAATTTCATCACCAATCATTAGTCAAATAAATTACTTTGATGCTGTTAAGAGACAATACAGATCCACAAGTGCATTATTTTAAAGTTTATAATGTCAATTTTTTTTTTCGACATTTTCTGTCTGATTTTTACTTTTTTACTTATTTTATATCAAAAATAAAAAAATAACATTTCTATACAAATTATCATGATATAATATGAACACTACGTGCACTGTAATATTTTAGAAGGGTTTGTCTATAATAGGGGGTGTCCATAAAAGGGTAACCTACCTTACTAAAATACAGTTTCTGTTGAAATTTTATAGAGACTGAAACTACTTTTCGCAAAGTTTTTGAGGCAAATTGTGTTTTTCTGGAGTATGTGACTAGCTTAATTGTTAATGGCAGCCAGTTATACAATTTCTAGAGTGTGAATTTCTAGTAGGAGCACCTGAAGAATTGTGACAAAGTGTTATTAGAATTTGGTCAGGTATACAAAAATTATACCTGGTTTAGAAATTTAATAAGGATCAAAACATTTTTCACAAAGTTTAGAAATTTAATAAAAATCAAAACTTTTTTCACAAAGTTATGCGCCTGCTAGGTTGCTTAGCCTTTCAAGAAATTTTTTTATAGGGGGCCACAATTATACCTTTAAAATGCATTTCAGGGCGAGTAACACCATTTCCATTTGTTAGAATAGAGATACCCCGAAAATATTTGATTTGACCTTAGCAACCTGGTTGCTTATAAAAAAGAAAATGTGTACATACATAACTTTAAAAGGTACCAATAAAGGCTGCAATATTACATAATTTTAAGATTGTACGCGTTGTGATCAAAATGATATCATAAGTGCTATCTACTTGTCCATTTACCATTTCGTATTGCATTGTTTTGTTTTGCTTGGTTATTGTAAACATGCTATTGGAATACATTTAATGAACTATTATTCAAAAAGAAAACTACTTGTATTTATAAATGTAAATGATTCGTCTATTTGATTTTTTGATAAAATCTTTGAACAGGTTTATAACAGGACATATCTAACATTGTAATTTGTCCCTAGATTTTTACTTTATCTTCAAAAATGTTAAAAGTCGAATTTAAATGCTCAACATACGGAATGTTCATTTTCTACTCAATCTAACTACTAGGGGGGGGGGGGATTCAGGGTGTACCCGATTCCGCAATTCCGCCAATTTTTTCTCCAATTTCCGTCAAACCGTCTTAAATTGAACCAAAATTCCGTCACCGAAAATTCCTTTGAAATTCAATATTTTTGTCGAAAATTCCGTAAATTTGGAATATCTTTTACCAATTCCGAAATTCCGCATTTTTTTTGCTAAATTCCGTTTTTCCGCACTAAAATTGTCTGATTTTCCGTCTCCGTCAGAGAACCCAATTTCCGTAATTCCGTCTAAATTTTCGCCAAATTCCGCCACTCCGTCCGAAAAAAGGGCCGATTCCGCTCCTCCGCCAAACGTGAAACCCCCCCCCCAACTAGGAGTTTTGAGTAACCTGGACAAACATTTTTTAGCAAAATGTGGTTTTTAGCTCTTTATGCATCTAGTCCTTCCTTCCATCGCAGCTACTTAACTTCTTTACAAGCTATCCAACTAATAATCTAGCTATATTGGCTGACTTTCCAGCCTCGGCTGGTTTATTTTGATACCTTCTATCACTTTTTACTCGTACATTGCACATTACTTATTAGATTTTCAGACTTTTTCGTGAGTAATGAAAAATCCTTTTCAATAATTTGAAGCAAAAGTCAAATTTTTGGTGGTGATGATGACATCATTTTAACACCTTCTGTCCCTTTTACTCACATTGAGTACATTTTATGACTTTTTTGTAAGCAAAAAAGTTGTTCAGCATGAAAAACCCTTTCCAACGGTATATAATATGTCCATGTTCAGAGACATCAAAATTTCAAAAAAAATCCGCCATTTTGAAATTTCCACCATTATGGAAAATGCTCAAGGTGTGAAAAGTGTCACTCGATGGTTTTTTCACTCCTAAGGACCTAATGAACACATCTCAATCAAAAGATTTCACGTGTACGCAAATTTTGGGTTCCCTAAATTAAGCCTGAAATTCCCCTGGACCATTAGGCAGAAATTCGTTCAAAAACATAACTTTTTGGTCAAAAAGCATCAACGGAGGAGATCAACTTTTGATTTTTTTCATCATTTTACATAATGGAGAATAACTTTTAGAGATACGAAGGCATTCAGTTTCCAAAATTAAGGGAATAGTTTGTAAAAGTCGAATTTTGGTTAAAAACGGCTAAAATCGATTTTTGTCAAAAAACACCAAAGAAGGAGAGCAAAAAGCCAAATAATTGTTTTTTTGACAGCAGTTTTCGGTTTTTTGTCATGGTATGATATAGTTCTTCCGTCAAAACCATTAAAAGGGTCATTTGAACCGGATTTCAGTTGCCAGCAGACTTGGTTTACTGCATATTTTTGTAAAAACGCTGATTTTTGCAAAAAACCTCCAAGAAGGAGTGCAAAAAATGTTTTTTTCAAAAATTTTGAATTTTTTGCTAAAAGGCAATTCTATTGGTAGCAATTTTCAAAAAAAATTTAATTCTAAAAACCTTTGCTTTGCTGACAGTCAGCATTTTTCTAAAACAGGTAAAACCGAAAAAACACCACGGAGGAGTGCAAACTCCAGCCTCGTTTTCAAAATCGTCCAGGATAGACTTTTTAAGACCTGGGTTTCCATAATCAGCATAAAATTTCCGTTCCAACGGTATATAACAACCCCATTCTTTTTTAGGGTTAAGCAAAAACGCTTCTAACTCGAGATATTGAATTCTGCTCCCCGACTATAATTTTTTTTAAAACATCGTGGAATTCCTTTTTCGTTAATTTCATTTCATTCATTTTTAAAATTCCTTTCGTTTGCCAAAACCTTCAATTTCCAGTAAAGTCTATCTTAATATAATCTGCAGCGAAGACAAGAAAAGGGTTTGGTTTAACTTTGATAGAATTCGAATTAGATAGCGGTTTTGAGCTTGTTGTAAACATATTCAGTGTGTGGAGTGGAATATTAAAAAATAGAAAATTTTCGATGAAGACAAGAATTGAAAAATAAAAGCTTTTTTGATTACCATTTTCACCAGAGTGATTTTTTTTTTTGATTTTTTGATTTCATAACATGATCAGTGTGAACAAAAAATGTTTATTCAATTGACAGATTTAGTCTAAATTTGATCACTGATTGACTGTAAAAGTCATAAAAAAAGTCTTTTAAGTAGTCTGTACACAGACCAGATATACGGCTAATTTCGAAATTCCTTGCCGTAGAGGCAATACACAACGATAAACGTGATAAACGTCTTGTACAGAGTAATAACCAGACAAAAGTTTGAAGCTGAAGCTGTTGACGGAATAAATATATTTTTTGAGTCTTCTTTTTACAAAGATTGAAGTTTTTCTGATATATGAAAATGGTGGTTATAACACAATTTTATGAGAAGCTGATTTTTTCTTCATTTTTCAAATTTTTTAAATTATTTTGAATTTTATAATATTTCACTCCTGATTGACATGTGCAGAACCGCTCTCTCTTTTGGATTCCATTCTATTATTTTTGTATAACATGTTATCAGTACCGCACGATACCCCTATATTTAAAGGACGTCCCTCCTCTAAATAGGGACAGATCTCTATATCTCTGCTCACTAGATCGGGTTTTTTCCGATCCAGTAGATTAAATGAAGATCAGTAGAAAAAAAGTTCCTTAAATATAAGGACGGTCCTGAAAATATAGGGGTATTGTGCCGTACTGGTTATAAAAGAAACTTGTACTTTGTTTAGATGTTCAATGTCCTTTTCCAATCGGCTATGTTTGTCTCGATAGTGCAATCCAAATTCGAATACACTGTAGTCGGCACTTTAGTTCTTCATTCTTTGGTTAAAAACATATTCTAGATTTTGTACAAATTATATGTCCTTCCATCGTGAAAAGAAAAGAATTCAGAAAATGAATACTGAAAAAATTATGAAACTTTTATGAATATGTTTTGATGTGGGTTGACTGGTTTTAAATTTTGTTTATCGACTTTAGTTGATCTAAAATCTGACACTATACAGTATGTATGTGTATATCTGTCCCAAAACTTTGAGCTAAAAAATGTTCGCATTTGGCATACCATGTCTTTTTTAATTATTGTTCAAATTTTTGTTTTGAACTTCTTGGGAAGAGTTCTTCCCCAAAAGCGAAGCTACAAGATAGAAGCAGATTAGAGATCCTTGAAATCGTTAAACTAAAATTGGAAATATTTTTTCTGCAAAAATAGGCAAAGAAATAATTTGAGTAAACTTACCCATTCATGGGAAAACTTCCCTGAGTCATTTCCGTTTTCTTTGTCATCAGGAATAGCAGAAAAACAGCTGTGTATAAAGGCTAGACAGCACCCTACAATTCAGAAACTGTCCGTCTAATTAATTGAAGCTCCTTTTTTAACTTAACAGAGTTTTGGTCTTACCTTAAGGGAACTAATTTTCGCGGTCGAAAAAAACACATTTCGTGGCAATTAATTTTCGCGGTTTTGCCCTATTTTGGACACTTTTCCTAGGGAGTTTTAAAACTCTGATGAAAAGTGGCAAAATTTGTAATTGGTGGGTTCTAATTTCCGCACTTTTGGCTAAAAACCGCGAATAAAGCAAAAATTAGTTCCCTTGGTTTCCCCCCCTGTAAAGTGGCGATGATAGATACTCTAGACTAGTAAACCACATCGTTGTATTTCGCTGCAAGTTACGTTTATGCACACACTTATTACGTTATGGCTGAATACAACTTCTTTCTATTGATCCTTTTTTTCACTCTCCTTACCTACAATGGTGGTCAGAATATGTTGGCATTTCCCGGTATTTTAACGTTTTGCAGAATTTAAAGTTTGGATGAGAATGATATTTTCAGGATTTCTACTTTATCTAATCGGATTTTTCGATTTGGGGGGTATAATGGTTTCAAGGCTATGTATGTTCTCAGCCTAGTCTGATCAAGTCTGATAGGATCAACCCTATTCTTACTGGGGGGGGGGGTTTTCTGTTCCGTGTGAAACTGCACGCTTTTTTTATAAGAATATACTTTATAAGAATATTCGAATTTTAAAAAAATTCGAATAGAATATGCTAAGAATAAAAGAATACCACCATCATGGAATTTGGCAACTGAATCCAAGGAATTATAAGAGACACTGGATACAGTGGATAAATGACTTATAAAACGGTGGGGAGCGACCATTGTATTTCCTTTGTTTCAGAAAACAATTGATGTTCAAGCTTTGTCCGCAAAGGACAACTGTCATGGCGGCTCGAATGTTTCTGATTTTTTTAAATGTTTATTATTCTCATTTTAAAAAAGTTCTCTAGCGTTTTCTTTTCGTACCTTTGCAGGGAAGAAACTTTGAAAGTAAGCCTAGAATTCCAAGCCGGATACATTTGTTAAATGTAATGTGAGAAAAACATCATTAGACAAGAGAAATCAAACAAAATGCTTATAGTAACACGAGATTTTCAATTGGGAATATCTTTCCAAAATTGTTACCACAAAAGCTAAAAGTAACAAACATTAGACTTGAGTGTCTTGGTGTCACTGTGGTGTGAAAATCTTTTGGAGTCACGTGGTGGCAAGGTGGTTTTTTTGTAGTTGAAGTTTGAAAATTTTCGGTGTCAACATTCAATTTCTTATACCATAGAGGTAATAAAAAATAGATGAAGTACAGTATATGGCCCCCAAAACGGAGACGGCCCCCAAAACGGAGGTTTTCATTAAAATGAAGATTCTGACTTGTAGATTTATCAGAATTAAACGATTTTTGTTTATTTTGAAAGAATGATGGTTATACTTAAAAATGAGCATGTTTTTGCTGGTTTGAGACGGATTCAAAATAACATATTTGCGTCTAAAGGAAATATTTTAACACCAAAATTAGATAAAAATTGCATATAACTCACTCTAGCTCCTTGGATATTGAAAATAAGTTATGAAAACGGGGTATAGGAAACTTTCTACACCTATTGCCGTTCAGAAAATGCAAATACATCTGTGACTTTAGAGGCTGGGTAAAAGATATAGCATCTTGAAGGTCAACCAGTATTTTGGAGCCCTAGAATCAGCATTGACAAAACCGAAAATTCTAAATATGAGAAAAAGCAAAAAATCTTGGAATTCTATTCCTATCACCTTGAGTTAATAATTTATAACAAAAAATTAACATTATATATAAAATTTTTCGCTGAATCAGCAAAAACGGCAAATTCTGTCATTTTTTTGCAAAATATACGAGAAAAATATCTTTAAAGCTTAATATTTTCAGTTTCAGTTAAGCTTTTTTTCTAAAATTTTCACAGCTTATTCCATACATGAATGGAACTATTTTCAAAAGAGATTTGTTTTCAAAAACTTGATTAAGACGTTGTTAAATCAACATTGTCATTTTGAAAATTTCTAAATTTTCAGTTTGGACTTTGCAATATTGAAAATCTTGAAATATTTCATAAAAATCATAAATTTTACATCCATCGGGTCGTAAATTTAAGGGAAAACACAAATATGTTCATAGTTTTTCCCCCTTTACCACCGGGCTTAATAATTTGATTTTAGCTACACCTCCGTTTTGGGGGCCCCAAACCTGCATTTTGACAACCAGGGGTATACTGTAAAAATTTTATCAAATAAATTTATGCCCAAAACCCTCTAAATCATATTTCAAAACTATGGTCAAAATTTTGTATTCATATCTTAAAGATATCTCGAGAAATCGCTAAAATTTCAAACCTCCGTTTTGGGGGCCATTAGAAAAAAGCTACCTATCTTTAAGCGATTGAAAAATATTGTTGAAATTGAAAATTTTGAAAAAGAACTTCCAGGAAATAAAGTAGAGATGTTAAAGGTTTTCATGCAGCAAAAATCTTTGTAAAATCTTTTTTCCCCTAGATTTGAGAAAAGTTTCAAATTTGATCGCCGTTTTGGGGGCCACATACTGTAACAACTTTTCTGTAATAGCCAGAGAAGTCATAAAACTCTTTAGAAATTTCTTTCAAATCGGCCTCCTTTGATTACCAATCCTTGATAGCAAAAATCAGTCAAGATATGGATTATAAGAACTAAATTTAAGTTATTCTGTCCAACGAAACCTCGTATTTTTAGGTAAAATGCGAATTTTTTTCGAGTAATAATTTCTTTATAGTTTTAAAAGAAGTTTTTATTTTATCGGGAAACTTTCGAGAGGTAAACTTCTTCAAATTTTGCGAATTCTTTGTTGTTTGTGGAAGGTTCTTTGCTATAAATATCTTTAGATCTAAAATAGCAGCTGCCTCAAAATTTTGATAGAATATAGTTGAAAGATTGGCATTAGTAAATATGTAAAAATTTACAAAAATTGCCGAGGATTCCCTGAACAGCGAACATTTTAAATTCGATGTTCTGTGCTTATTCTTGCAAGGTTTTCTTATGTTTCATCAGAGATTTGGGAAAAGAGGATAAGAAACGCCGCTGCCGCTCGCTGTTTTCCTATTCTTTCCCTTTGAATTCGGCACCCTTTGAAGAAGCAAGGCTGTAGAATAGTTGAGCAAGAAGGAAGGCCGAAACAAAATGGCGTTACGTACAGGTTAACCAATGTTCAAGAAAAAAGTCCTTGAATAAAGCTTTCCAGTGAGTTCTTTGTGAAAAAGAGACTGGGGAGTGAATTTTTGATCTTTTGGGGGTTTCCCCTGAGAAAATCGAGGAAAATCATTCCATATTCTGGGAGTAAAGATGGCGGACATGAGGCATGCTTGAAATTTTGAAAAATTGGGACCAATTTCTTTCTGGCTTGTATTGCTCTGAATGAATTTTTTGTGTTGCAGACATAATTTTTATGGGTAGTAGGAAGGTTGATAGTGATCATGTAAGTATTAGTTTACCCCGGCACTCTCTAAAACGTCTTGGCATTTTTATTTAAGATGGGCAAAATCAATTGATAATTTTGTTGTTTTTCTTCAACTTTTAGATAAAAAAAAGTAATTTTAAGCAAAACTTGCCCCATGGTAATGGAATTGAAATTCAGTAAGTATACTTGATTTCCTCTGTTGTACTTTTAGCTTTATCTAGGGAAACCATTGATTTTTGGGTTGGAAATTTCAAGGTTTCAACAACAAAAACATTTAAAAAAAAAAAAACTTTGACATGTGATATTTATAAATTGTGACTACCTGAAGGGCCATGATTTTGACCAGTCAGTGGATTATGATTTAGAAGGTGCAAGGCTTTGGTACTTTTACACTCAAAATATTGTTTAATCCGTGGAATTTTCATTTTGTATTTAAACGGATTAGGGTAATTTCATATACAGATTTACATTTTATATATTTTCAGGCTAGTTATCATATTCTTTGTGAAATACTGTTAACAACACCGTCCCATAGAAGTATTGGTCATCCAAGTACAGGTTGCAGATGCAACGACGATTGACTCAAGATTCAGACATTTTTGAATGTTGACGGTCACTTCTGTTCTCTGCAGTGCCAGCAGAAAAGGACTGCTAAAAGATGAGTGGGAACTGATGTATTAAAACTTTACGTGTATTATATCTATTTGACTCAAAAGAAGCAGGATGGAATAATAATTCTATGGTGTTTGATGTTATATTTATGGAAAAAGTGGATTTGAGCGGTTGGACCTGTATGCCCTTTGAAAAATGGATGTCGATATATTTATTATTAGAATGTTCAATGGAAAATTGGGGATTTCGATATACACATTATTATGTAAATGTTCTCTGGCGAAGTGGATTTTGATGCAACTTCTTTTTGGAATCTTTATTGATCGATGTTTGTTTTTTATCCAGGTTGTCCTTGGAAACTGAATTTTGAGGCATAAATACATATTGCATGGTATACCGTGAGATTGGGTAACTTGCATCAGTGGAGGCTAACATGCATAGCCCTCAAATGAAAGACCTGGCTGGTCATTGAAATACAAAGTTAAATCAAAACAAAAATGGTAGAGTAGAGCTGTGAGCGGAGCTGCGTAGTTGTATTTTAATGACCAGCCAGGTCTTTCATTTGAGGGCTATGCATGTTAGCCTCCACTGATGCAAGTTACCCAATCTCACGGTAGATGATATGGATATGTGCTGCGATGATAAGTCTACTTCATTTGTCTATATTTTGATTTGGGGGCTTTTGCCTTGAAGCTATCCCTTAATTTGGGAAGCAGGTCAAAACAAGTCATCAAATCAGGGAACATGTAGGCCAAAATTGCCAAATGTAAACAAACCAGGAAGAGCCAGAAATGCTTCTATAATTTAAATTTATATTCATATTTTCAGTCTGATGTTATCTTTAAACTATATTTTTCAAATTTAGATTTAAATTTTTTTAGCATGGAGTCATAACACCTTTTGCATTTAGTGTTCATGGAGCAATAATCCAATTTTTAATCAGCTTTGAAGTCTTAAAATCTGTATGAAATGTACTACTCAAGAACATAGTTGGAAAGGCTTTGGTCGTTTTTATTGTATATCAAACTTTTTACTTCAAGTAAAGTCAACGGTGATCTATTTTTCATCATGCTCTGCAATACACATTGATTTGAGGTGTTTTAAAGGCCTATAAATGAAGTTAAATTATACTGAAAAGTCTTTTTGTTCTTAATCTTTTGCAGCAGTTGCAAAGAAGATTTATATTCAGAGAAATAGCGAAGTCATATTATGCACTGAAAAAAAATACAAACTAACAATGACAATCTGTAATTCAAATCTGTTCAAATATACATAATATACACTGTGGAAGAATATTTAATTTTTATACACTATTATTTGTTGGGTTGGATGGAAATGCATAGTTTTTTTTACCTCATTTTTACGATGTTTTTATAATATTTTTTCTAACATATCTGGGGAAATCCCCTGGTGATGTCTTCGGTATAATTTTTGTATTTTTTCAATGGTATTGTAAGATTATTTTATGTTTTGTTGTCTAGAACTCATAAAGTTCTTACAAGAAAGCTTTCATGGTATTTATGACCTCCTGGCATTGATATCACGAATGGCCATCGCTTCTTTTTTCGTTTTCTTTCTTTGACATTTGTTGTTGTTTTTTTGTCCTCCAAGGTTTTATTTTCAACCTCGCTATCCCTACTGAAGAGGCCTTTATGGTATTGTTTCTTAGAAACTTTAGCCCGAGAATAATGATAAACTAGTTTTACCAGCTTCGTTTGTATTCTAACGCAACACATTTCAATTATTTTGGTATCTAAATTATCCAGCAAGGAAAATATTTTTTACAAATAAAGCTGAGAAACTATTTAAGGCTCGCAACCCAAAGTCTTGTCCAAAGTAAAAAAGTGCTTATAAAAAATAACAAAATTCTCGATTTTAGAAAGAAAAAAAAATTCACTTTCGATATCAATCACGGCTGCCATTTTTTGTTTGTACTTCTAGTCTTGTGCGCATAACGAATCAAGCGCTCTGATTGGTTCAGAACGAAAACAATCGATCGGCCGCAGACATTTCAATAGAAACAAAAGATTCTACAGCCTAGCTTCAAATAGATGAATAGCGCATTTCTTATCCTCTTTTTCCAAATCTCTGGTTTCATAAACGAAACTGTCATCACACAATGAACAAATTAAAAATGTAGCGTGATTTTATTCAAATTCTCTTCGACTCAAGTATTCCCATGAGCGAAAGCAAAATTAATGGCTTAATGGCCCAAAGCAACAGTTTGCTATCAACGATACAATACAATAGAATAGTAGGAGTGGTATCTCCATCTATATTTTTATTACCTCCATGCTTATACACAACGCATCTTTTGCATCTTTCTCACAACTTGAAACGTCATAACAACATTATAATTGGCAATTAAATAAAAAAATCTGACTCTCACAGGAAAATTTTGACTCTCTTTTGGGAATTGATTGAGTGATTTTCGATAAAAAACGCAATTAAAATGTTTCGAAAAATCATTTAATCAGGCAAGGAGAGTGAACAATAATTGCGGACATAGCTAGAACATGAGAAATCAGCAAAAATCAGGTACTTGTATATCCAGTGTATAATAAATCCTTGCTGAATCTGAGACCTAAGAGTGTCATTTTTAGAGCATTTTACCGTTAAATTGTCAATTATTACCCAGCAATGCTAAAAGGTTCAACAAAAATGTCAAACTTTTACATGAGATATGGTATTACATGCTAGATTTTGGCTTGGATTGGATCCAAACCTAAGAATACTGGATGATTCTCCTCAAAAAGTATTTATTAAAGGAAACTTTAGGTTTTTGCTCACTTTAAGGCATGATGAGTGACGTCATTTCATTCAAAAAGTAGGGTGGTACAGGAAAAGTCCCCTTGTTCTGAACCAGCCCTAAAAGCCTACAATCAGTTCCAAAATATTTGGCACAAAAGGGAAATTCCCCATGAAATTTTATAACCACAAACAATTTGGAAGCGCTCTAAATTAGGTTGGAAAGGTTTTAACGTTTGAACGTTGACTTAAGACTCAAAAGATCCAAAAATTCAAAAATGATCCGGTAGGGCTTGAAGTATAGCCTAGAAACCAATGCTCTTGCAAACTGTGTTCAATATTTCAATGATTTTAATATTTTAATTTTGATAATATTATTTACTATTCAGTAAATATTAGATTGTCATGTTGGTTTTAATTAGTCTTTTTGTACTATTTTTGTTTCGTACCAACGATAAATAAAGAATACATAAATAAAATAAAAAATAAATCCCTCCCAGATCGAAATATTCGATGAAATTAAGTTTAATAAGAAATAGATGGAGAATTTTGAGAGTTTCAGCACATTTTCCTTGAAAATTTCTTCATTAGAAATCTTTACGTCTAAAAGGGAGGGGGCTTTCAAATTCTGATGGATGATTAATTTAAAGGTTACCTAATCGTAATATAGATTTTTTGTTAAATCTATCGATGATTTTATGAGAGGGGACCCTTAAAAATATAGGATTTTGTGCTTGTTCCGGCAAGCTTTTTCTCATTTTGATCAACAAAGCTATTATCTCACAATAGAGCTGTTAAAAATCCAACACCTTTTTATTCAGTTTTTTATGAACTTAAATATTCCCATGAGTGCACACAAAATTAATCACTTTTTCCCATTGCAACCAAGGAGCCGTTTGCTTCCGATGATTAGGTACAATGTAGTCTAGCATGCTAGACGACTTAACTCAGTAAAAAATAGGAAGTAGAAAACTTGACAGGAGCAATCAATATAGTCGTCTAGAATATTTTGTGCACAACAAACTTTTCATAAAAATTCTCTTTTTTCATGTTTTTGGATAACATTTTCAGGGGGTCTTGTTGGTTTGTTTTGGTTTGTTTTTTTTTTCTTTCACTTAGAAATTCTCATTGGCTGAAATTTTTATTTGTTTATATATTTTGTTGTATATGATTGTTTTCTCACCCCGCAGAAATCTGCGGGCCCTGCTGGAACTCCCGTAAGCTACGGAAACCACCTTAGCCCAGTCGTTTATTTTAACCATATCCCGACATAAAAATTTCCCGCTTTCAACAAAAACATTATAAACGACTGGATTCCCAGTCTAGGTACAATGAAATAAAAGTCATTTATTCTCCATCTATTTCTTATTACCTCCATGGTTGAAGGCCCGAAATTGACATTCTCGCTCGAACTTTAATTTTCGAAAAATGATAAAATAGCCAAAATTGCTGAAAATTGCCAATATGTTATGGCACTGGTTGTAGTATGAATAGGCTTAACACACTTTAAAACTACTTCGAATTTTTAAAAATTTTGCAGGAAAATTTCTTTTGTACCAAATTATGTCCGACATAATACTATGCGGTCTTAATGTATAGGAATATCTATCCTACAGTACAAGACAATGGAGACATTAAAAATTTCGTGAATTTCTAAAAAAGTCAGATATCTTTTCCAAACCAAATAGTTGTAAAAACATTATGTTCACTATAAAAAACGAAACAATTGTTATAAAAAAAAACGAAACTATATTATACGGTTATAGAACAACCGCAATATTTTCTGATTCCCGGGATAACATCCTACTACTACTAGAAGTGGACCTTTCTGCTATTCCTATCCGGTTAACCAGGATTGATCGGAAAGTTCCCCAAGAAAGGAAAATTTTTATCAGATGATTGACTACGGAATTAGAGATTGATGAGAAACAATTGTAATTTCCAACAAACTCAGAATTCAAGAAAATGCTATCTATCTACAAAGGGCGCTGGTTTTGGGATCGTTTTTCATTTCTAAAGGCAAGGCAAATTATCTTAGATTTTTATTACATTACATTAATCTTGACAGCAATAATATCTTGTGAGAAAACAAACTTAAAAAGACAGATTTAGCCACCAATTTTGAAATGTAAGTTATAAAACTGTTGATATAGTCTGTTTTTCAAAATGTTTCCGTAGGTATAGCATCAAGAATTGCACTTTGGCTTTCGCAAAAAAAGAAATATTAAACAAAACACACAATAATCAAATGCAAAAAATCTTAGGAGAAACAATTTCCGATGGAATCATTTCTTACGGTTTTCTCGATTTTGGGGTAAAAGGGTGCAAGTTAAAGCTGAAAGTGAATCAAATTTACAATTACAGAAATTCGTCTGAAAAATTCCAAACCGCAAAAATTATAGTACGTTAAGGAATTCAGAATGAAGTAAATGAAATTATTCTATAAAAAATTAAAAATTAAATGTGTGAATGTAATAGTCGGAAATAACGAGAAAACATGAATAACAGAAAAAAAAGTAAAATTACATAAAGAATCCGACCTAACCTAAATAAATTATGTCAAAATTTATACTTAATCTTTAAATCATCTCATTTCTAAAAAAAATATCATACAGCTAAAGCAACCCAGTTTAACTACATTAAATATAAAAACTATTCCAATTAAAACTACTTTAACTTAGCTTAGATCATAACAGCGGATGGCCAACGTAGCCAAGATATTATTTAAAAAATGTGTTCTATACTCCATGACAGTATCAGAAAGCCTCTATGGTCTATGGAAGTTCCTACAGAAAAAGTTTCGAGTAGCGCATCCGCCATATTAAAGGTTTTATTTTTTATGTTTCCGTTTCATATCAGACACATATTTCATATCAGGACAGTGTCTTGCTATTTTTTTATTATGCTGATATAAACAATAAAATGTTTTTCTTTCCCTCTTTCTGACCAATCTTGCTCCACATTCGTGTTTATTCAATATCAAAAAGCTTGTAAAATAAAATTGATGAGTAAGCAAACGATATCTCTCTTATTTAAAAACAAAACTTTTCAGTCCCCATAAAAACCACCAAATCTTATCTCATTAAAGAAAGGGCATGAAGTTAGTTCGTCAAATCTACTCTACAAACGTATTTAGATTAAAATAGTATGTACAAACAAGAGGAAACGTCTATTCTCATATTATCAAAGATTTTAAAAGTTATCATCCAAGCGTCATTTTTTAAATATTTTCTTTCAAATACTTCTTAAATAGTTGCTCTTTAAATATAGGGCTGTCTTGCTCCAATTACAACAGGTAGGACGATTAAAACAATGAAACATACACGTTTCAAACCTGCCAAAGAGCATAATATGGTAGGTTAGCTTGATAGCATTCAGAGAAGTTATTACAGCCCACATTATTGGTCAAGTAGAAACAATAAGAAATCCCCCTCCTTTATACTGACACGATGGTATACTTCTCTTGTGGCGGAGAGGGCGTTATCGTGTCATCTTTGCTGGACCAATTAAAGAAACAAAATAACATGGTTGACACCATACACAGGGATGAAAATATCTAATGAAAAAAGAAAGAAATTGATAGTTAAACGAATTTAAATTTGTAATACAAAAAGAGATCCAAAGTTATTAAGGCATAAGGGGAAATGCGTTATAAGAGAAAGGGTAGATTTTGAAAGAAAAGTTTTTCCAAAAAAGGAGAGTATATGTTCATCTCAAAAAACAGAATGTGCAACAAACAAGGCACTGAAAAGTGAAACTAGGTGAAATTTCGTGGTTGTGAAATGGTCAGCACTTGCTTAAATTTTTCAAACTTAAAACTAACAGTTTCATGAAAGTAATTCTAAGAAAAGCAATGCTTCGGTTTCGAGATCTGTGTACAAAGTTTAACCCTTGTAAGTAAGTCAGTAAGGGGTATATTATATACACAGTTTCTCACAGCGAAGTAAAGCAGTAAAAAGCTCACCATTGATCTTTTCCAAAAACGCAGAAAGTACCAAGCGTCAAAATATTTCGGTTTGAACACTTTGAAATCGATGTAAAGAATCATGCTATCATCACAACTAGAATGTAAAAAAAAGAATATGAATAATGGATGTTTTTTAAAACATCTGTTCATCCGTATGTAGGGCATATATACAACTCTACCTTTATGTAAGATAAAGTGTCTGCCCCTGGGAATTTCGAACTTCAATACTTTCAAATATTGTTCCAGGGAAAATTGATTCTATTTGGCTGAAGCATTCAGCCCCTAAACTTAGTGATTAGATTCTAACCCCCAGGTACATTAGGTCCCCCAAAAAAGTGGTAGACTTCCAGCCCCTCTTTATATTGGTATATTTTAAGGTAACCCCTGCCCCCCCCCCCACCTTCAAGGGCGGGCTGACGCTATGGTAGGTGTATATTGGTGGAGTAACAGACTTGACTTTTATTCTTAAAAAATTGAATGGTGGGGAAATTTTCTACCTTGGCTCTCTGGAAATTCGTTTTCAAATCAGAGATTTTTTAAAGTGGTGTATGATCTACCCTTGAAATGAGGGGAGGGACATTTCGGGCGCAGAAGGTGACCAACAAAATACTTGGCTATTAATATAAGACAATATATACATGGGTGTTGTAAGACTGTTACAAATTGATCGTATCCCTAGAAGCACTGTGGTGTACATGGATAAAAGGTATAAAAACCAGACAGCCCAGCATATTCTTGATTGTGTCGTGCCTGCCCTGAAGAAAGAAAATTGGATATTAATTTCACTCTGGCCTGGAAGTTGTACTGGTTGTGTGCATTCTATCCGAACAATTGATTTTAAAAAGTAAACGATTCTTCATCAAGAATTTATTAGAGAGTTGTCTCGCATTTCATGATTATCATGGCCAAACCATTCTTCAATCATACAAATTTTCAAAGAAAAAAAAATGAAGGAAATATCCTGAAATCTTTTTTCGATTTTTGATCCAGTTTTGATTTTTTTTAAATTTAGCTTTGAGATAAATACTTACCATGAGAATTCTGGGAATTTTCTAGTGTGGTACCAAAGGAACAAAGATGAGAAGGCCATGAAATATTGAGTCAACACATAAAGCAAACATAATGGAATTGATCCTTCCTCGAAAAGTCGGTCACGTTCTGATATCTTCCCAAACAACAAGCAATGATAATTAACTCTTGATTCGTGGTGTGTGATCTGGATGATTGCCAATATAGCAAAAATAAAGCTGAGTAAACATGTAATTTCTTTTTTCAAACTTTTAAACTGAAGCTTCGATAGGTATATAACACGCATTATCAGCACAATATAATGACATTTTTCTCTGTTCACTATAAAATGACAAAATTATTACAGTTTTATTACAGTAAGTTAAAGAACAATTTTGTAACAGTTTAATGTTAGAAGTCAAAGTTAACAAAACAAGTTAACAAAAATAAATAAAATAAATAAAATAAATTGGCAGGAAAGTTTCATCAACAATTTTTTATCTGGACATGTTCATTAAAAAAGGCAAGTTTTTGAGGTTTCTGTGACATTTGATGTCTATGTTACAAGATTATCCATTTTAGTGGTTTACCATTTCTTATCAAAGGTCAGATTATTCTGATAGTTAAGGTGAAATGTTCTTCTTGGATAATTTGGTAACAGAATTTTTTCCCCTTTAAAAGAACAAAAGATTTGTTAGTTTGAACTTTTTACAGTGCTGGATAATGATGTAACACCAACTTTTTCAGTTAAGCTGGATAATGATTTCTAGATCTACTAAGCAGCTTAACCTATAGATATCTTGAGTTATAGAACTTATTTAGGGTATAATAGATATCATTTTGACACGAAAGGTTTGTTGAAATACCCACTGGATAATGATGTAACACAGCTTAAAGGTCACAATATGCTGTTTCATAATATCCAGATATTGATATCAAAAAACATTTCATTTGAGTTAAAACCTGATGTTTTTATTGTACCTAATGTTTTTAAATTAATTAGCAGAGTAAGGAGTACTGTTTGGTAAGAATTGGATAATAATGTAACATTTTCAAAAGCTACCTTGAAAAAGCTTGCATAATTAACTGTCATTCATACCTCTTCACATGTCTCACCATATCTATAATACTTTTAAAAGCTCATAGGTTTCCTTCAGAGAGAAGTTTTTAAAAGTAGAAACCTTAAGTTTCGCAAAAGAAAAGCTACAAAAAATTGATATAATAGGCACTTTTTGGATAATTTTGTAACGTGATGGGTTATTTTTGATTAGCAAGAGGAACGCGATATGATAAAACTTCGTTAAATTTTCACTTTTATCACTAGCTGCTTGTTACTTTGTTATCCAAATAGTACTAATTTAAGAATGGGCTTTCAGAATTTATAGTACAATTTATAATTCTCTAATGTTATTCATAATTTTATATTACTAGTATATATTTCGTATCGTTTTCTCACCATAGTGTTTGAGTGGAAGTTCTGTTTTCTTTTATCTATGTTATCATGTTATCCAGACCATGTCCCATTAATAAAAATCTAAAAATTTGAAAGCACTTATATCTGTTTAATATTTGTCTATGCTTTAAATGATAGCAAACCTAAATTTCTAGTTTTTGCAACCAAAAGTGCTAGTAATGATAGGTGACAGTTTTGTTACAAATTATCCAAAAAGCCCCAATTAATGAAAATGTTAGCGTCATTTAGGGATTTCAATATCTTAGATGCCTTGTTTATTATGATAATGTTCAAGTTTTTTGACTTTCTAATGTTCTATAATTTGAAGTTATTGAAAGATTATGATTTTTCTGACTATGTTACTTCAAATTTATCCCTAATCTTTGTACCATTCAACAAAACCTGTCCGAATAACAACAGGTGATAGTTAACATACTAAGCTTTGAAAATTTAAATCAATTTTCAGCATTCTTCAAAAAGTCATTTCCAGGTCAAGGGAAGAAAAAGTTACATTAATATCCATCTTGGTAAACTAACAAACAAAGTGAAAATGTTGTCCTTTCAGGGGCTTTGTTACCATGTTACCTAATTATCCAGCAAATTTCATAGACTTTGAGACAATATTTATTGATTTATTAACAAAAAACAGTTTTTCCAACTTTTTGACATGTCACAGGACTTGCCTTTTTTAATGAACATGTCCAAATATGCAAAACCTATGCAAGTTTACACAAAGATTAAAAAGACAACAAAGCATCTTATAAAGAAATATTATAATCATTAGAACAATAAAAGATGGAATTTCTTAATCCAAAAAGAAATATTTACAGAACAGCAATAGCCTTTTAGAAATTTGTTCTAAAAAGACATTGCATATTGTTATGTCTATTTGTTATGTACGCGAACGGTATTATATTTAGTAGCGTACGCGTATAGGATTGTATATCGAAGGAGCTAGAATATTCCAAGATGGCGTCATGAAAACACATGCTTTTACTCTTGTTTCTGAACATAACATTTGGCGCTGCTAGAGCAGGATTTTCGCTGCTATTCTTCTTCTACTGCCATACGATCCAGATTGGATGTTTTTATTTCTTCGAGATGGCAAAAGCAATTGATATTTCTGCACCAAAAGGCTTCAATATCCATGGTGACCCTACGAATCTGGGTGCCAACTGGAAAAAATGGAAACAAAGTTTTGAGGTTTACCTTATTGCTGCTGGTATTAATGATGACAATCAAAAGAAAGCTTTGTTATTACATTGCGCTGGTGAAGCCATGATAGAACTGCATAACACTTTACCAGAAATTGAGATACCAAATAACCCTACAGAATACACAAAAACTGTTAAAAAGTTGGACAACCATTTTATACCAAAACAAAACAAGCGATATGAACGTCATGTATTTCGGTCTTGTTCACAGAATAACACTGAATCAACTGGACAATATGTGTCAAGGCTCCGACAGCTTGCTTCAACATGTGAGTTTCATGATACGCAGGATGAAATCGTCGACCAAGTAATCGGTGGATGCAACTCAAAGAAATTGAGAAACGATTATTGAAAGAACATAACCTATCTTTAGACAAATGTTTTAGAAATTGCTCTTGTCTTAGAAACCGCTGATCACCAATCCGTCAAATATGACACTGACAAACCGCATCAACATAATAAACCTGTTGAGGAGGAATCCGATGATGCGATGAGAGACACAACGTCAACAGAATTTCTGACCGTCGACCACCACGTTATCCTAAAAGTAGAATATCGAAAACACCACATACTACCAGAAAACTAACATGTTATCGTTGTGGAAGTGATCACTTAGCATCTGAATGCAGAATCGCCAAAGACAAGACATGTTTCAATTGTGGCAAAAAGGGACACTTAAAACAGTATGTCAGTCAAAACAAAACCCTAACCAGCAAGATAACCCAACGATACGTTACATCACAGTTGAAGATTCATCCTCTGATGATGAATTCGTATTAGCAATTGACAACCCATCGCATTCCGCAAATAAACGTCATCGTATCTTTCCAATCAAAATGAATAACATTACAGTTGAAATGTTGATTGATAGTGGAAGCGATTTAAACATTATCAGTCAAGAAACTCTAACCAAAATGAACTTTGAACCCAAACGTTTTCCATACAAGGGGCAAGCTAAATCGTTTAATGCTCCAATTCCATTTAAAGAATGTTGTTATGTAAAAATCAGGGCAGGGAACTCTGAAACAAATGCCCGATTTATCATCAATCCTCACCCATCCGTTACTATCCTTGGATATGACTCGTCAATTGAATTGAACCTACTTCGTGTCGGACCTGATCCAGTTGCAACAACTACCACTACAGAAAGAGTTAATAACATTACTGCTAATTCTTCAAAGATGAATGACATTATTACCGAATATAGTGATCGATTTCAAGGCTTGGGTAAATTAAAAGGTGTTTCATTGAACATTAAGACTGACCCATCTATTCAACCAGTTGCACAGAAACCTCGACGGCTTCCAATATTAATGCGAAAGGAAGTGGACACAGAACTAGACCGTCTTCTCGAGTTAGGTGTAATTGAACCAGTATCAGATCCACCATCATGGGTCAATCCAATCGTACCCGTCCCAAAGCCGAACTCTAGCAATATACGTTTGTGTGTAGACATGAGAGCTGCTAACACTGCTATCATACGGGAACCGTATCAAATCCCAACTCTTGATGAGTTATTGCACGAATTCAACGGCTGTAAACTGTTCACCAAACTTGATCTAAACAAAGGTTATCATCAAATCGAACTAGATAAAGCGAGCAGAGAGCTTACAGCATTTGCTACTCATCGTGGTATATTTCGGTACACTCGCCTTCTTTTCGGAATGTCATCTGCAGCAGAGATCTACCAACGTGAAATTGAATTAGCACTCACTGGTCTCCCAGGAGTTAAAAACATTTCAGATGACATTATTATTGGCGGCAGAACTGAAGAAGAGCTAATTTCAAGAACAGAGGCAGTATTCGAAAGACTGCGCACCAAAAATCTTACAGTTAACCCAAAAAAGTGTAACTTTCTAAAAACAGAACTGCTTTACATGGGACACAAATTATCCCAATTTGGTGTATCACCAGATGAAGAAAAAGTTCGATCCATCGTTAACCTCCTACCTCCAACAAACATAAAAGAACTTCGAAGCTTCTTGGGGATGATTACGTACTGTTCCAAATTTCTCCCAAATTTTGCTACCGTCACCGAGCCACTGAGAAATCTACTAAAAAAGGACGTTCCATGGGAATGGACCTCCGTTCATCAAAGTACATTCGACAGTTTGAAGGAACTTTTACTTGACAGTGAAACACTTGCTTACTTTGATGTGAATGCAGAGACAGAAATATCAACTGATGCTTCTTGTGTTGGTCTTGGTGCAGTCCTCATGCAGAAACAGAAGAATGGGACATGGAGACCAGTCAGCTATGCAAGTAGATCATTATCACCAGTGGAGAGAAGATATAGCCCACTAGAACGTGAGTGTCTTGCAGTTACTTATGCCCTCGAACGTTTTCGATTATACCTCTACGGACTTTATTTTACTATTAAAACTGATCACAAACCACTGGTACCCATTTTCTCATCCCCAATGAAATCAATCACACCCCGCATTGAAAATCTTGTTATCAAAGCCATGCCATACAATTTCAAAATGGTATATCAGCCGGGTAAATTCAATGGAGCTGATTATTTATCACGATCTAATCATGATAAACATATAACTGTTAAACGTAATGTGACAGAGGATTTTGTTAATTATGTGTATGAACATACCTTACCACAATCTGTTTCAGCTGAAACCATTGCTCACGAGCAACACAGGGACCCAGACATCAAGAGTATCATAGATTTCATCACTAACGATAAAATGTCACCAAAATGCCAGTACTTCACTATGCGTCACAGTTTCTCCATTGTCAACAACGTTGTCATGTTCAATGACAGAATCTTCATTCCAAAATCGTTAAGGCAACACATCATTCAAATCGCTCACGAGGGCCACCAGGGTATCGTTCGTACCAAGCAAAGATTGCGTGTTAAGACATGGTGGCCAGGAATGGGTCCTGATGTTGAAGAATTTATCAAATCATGCCATGGATGCCAAGTAGTTGGACCGCTACCCAAACCAACTCCGCTGGCAACAACAAAAATTCCAGATGAATCGTGGTTACTGCTCGGATGTGATCTTGTTGGACCGTTCCCAACAGGTGAAAACCTTCTCGTTTGTGTAGATTATTATTCAAAATACCCAGAAGTGGAATTACTTCACAACGTTTCGTCAAAGTCCATTGCTACGAAATTAAGAAAATTGTTTTGTAGATATGGTGCACCGGATTGTATTGTTACCGACAACGGTCCTCAATTTCGGAAACACACTGAATTTCGGAAACTATTGAAGGAATTTAATGTTAAGCATCGCAAAGTCACACCCTATCATCCGATGGCCAACGGGGAAGTTGAACGATTCAACCGAAACCTTAAGAAAACGATTCAAGCATCAATCGCAGAAGGACAGAACTGGAGACAAGCACTTGATAACTTCCTCCTGTCCTACCGCACCACGCCACATGCCACAACCGGCAAAACTCCAGCCGAGCTTATGTTTGGACGAGTAATTCGCGACAAAATCCCAAACAACAAGAAATCGAAACCGTCCGCATCCAGCAAATTGGTCTGTCAACGGGATCAAAACAAAAAGATTCTTGTCAGACATCACTATGACCTCAAACACAAAGCAAAGCCGCACGAATTTAAAGTTGGGAATGAAGTTCTCACAACGAATGTTACTAGCAAGAGAAATAAAACCACACCTAAATGGAACACTAATCCAGGAACCGTTGTTAAAGTTAAAGGCAACAGTTTAATCATTCAGCAAGGCGCAAAGCAAATCATGCGCTCAGCCAACCAATCGAAGCAATACAAACGTCCAGTATTGCAAACTCATCTTAAATCCAAAACAACTACTAGTAACAGTTGTAGTTCCTCTGATGATGACTACTTTTCCGGTACAGTTGATGTTCAACCGACAGCAGAAAATCCCAACGAAAACGAGAATGTTGCAGTTAACGACTCAACATCATCTGATGCAACAATCCCATACAATGAAGAGGACAATGACCCAGAACCTCTTTTTATTCCAAGACCACAACGTGTAAAACAAGCTCCAAAGTGGTTATCTAATTACGAACTTACATGAACATTAAAAAAAAAACTTGAAGTGTTTTGATATTTTACAGAACAATTTACGAACTTCAAAGTGTTGACATTTGTTGAAGCTGTTATGAGTTATGATTTATGAACTTTTTCCAATTAGAGGAGAGATTGAAATGTTTAGCATAAGCTTTAACTTTATTTTTGACCTCTATCTACTTGCTATTTGTAGTGGGGGAGAGATGTTATGTCTATTTGTTATGTACGCGAACGGTATTATATTTAGTAGCGTACGCGTATAGGATTGTATATAGTATATCGAAGGAGCTAGAATATTCCAAGATGGCGTCATGAAAACACATGCTTTTACTCTTGTTTCTGAACATAACACATATTCTGTTTTCATGCCATTAAAAAATTCCACCAAGACGGAGTACACACATCAAACTTTCAAAAAACGCAAATTGAAAGCAGTAATTATGACGTCACACATTCAGCGGGTTCAGATCAATGTTTTGATTTGATCGTCTGACGGTTCTATTCCCAGGAGAATAATTTACCGTCAGCCGAATAAGGATTATTTTTGTACCTTCGCGGGTGATTTTTCAGCTTGAGTTTATGTCTAATGTTATGGTTTTTTGAAGTGCTTGTTCTAAGAGATGTAATCATTTCTAGTTTTCAAAAGAAGCAAATTTAATCTTTCTTCTACAAGACTACACTTTAATATAATGCCAATTATGCATGTAAGTTTTATATTAATACTTTCTTTTTGCATATATTTTGCATAATTTCTAAGGGAATTTCACCACGGCAATTCGGCCACCATAATTTTTGCATACAATTCAATATGGCGGATGGAAAGGCGAAAAGGTTATGGTCAGATGGTGACTGGCTATGCGATATCCATATCTGTCTTACAGCTTTCCCAAATTTATATTCAACACAAGCTAGCACCCTTCGATTGACCAAGTCAAACATAAAAGCTTGGCTTGGTCAAAGAAAATTTGAAAAAATGTAAAATGTTGTCCCCCACATTAGAATTTCAAAAGTTGGAAACTATCTACCGGGTGCGCCACAAAATAGTTTCACTCTTTGAAACTAATTTTTTCAAAATCTAAAAATTTTAAAAGAGCCATTCCCATTTCATTGAAAAGAAGAAAGATAAACTTAAATTTTGATGGGTCACTTATTAATTAAATTCGATTCATTAGATCAAAAGTTATGCTCAATTGAATGAAAAAGTTACTTTCAGAAAGTGCTCGAAATCGTTAAAAATCGACCTATCAAATTTTTATTTTAAAATTGGCAATCACAATAGCCTTTACATGATTTAAACACAAGTGGTCGAAAGGGGGACTAGGCAGGAAGGCACACAGTGTGATCTACATGGTATTTTCAGTTCTTGAAATGAAGACAATGACATGGCAAATATGTACAGGAATAAAAACTAGAATAAAATAAATGAATACACAGATACGCGTAAAGAAAACACATACAAACACATATAGTTATAAAACAGCAAAAGTGACAAAATGACAAAAACAGTAAACAGTAAATAGTACATGTAAACAATATTGAGTATATGGCTTAAAATGACAAAACAGGAGTAATAGTACTAAAAGGCAGGTATAAATAAACAAGGCTTTAAAATAAAACGAAATTGCTAAATTAAAAGGAAGCTCCCTAGATGCTGGGGTGGGTGGAGGAGCAAAAATACAGCAGTCAGCACTAAGAAATGAAGAACTGAAAAAGGGCCATGTGAAGAAACTGAGGCCTTATATAGACATGAGAGTGAGGCTGAACCAAGAGTCCGGATAAAACCAAAACAAACCAAATGCATCTAAACTCTGATATACAAACATATATCAGAAACTTAAACACAAGTGGTCGAAAGGGGGACTAGGCAGGAAGGCACACAGTGTGATCTACATGGTATTTTCAGTTCTTGAAATGAAGACAATGACATGGCAAATATGTACAGGAATAAAAACTAGAATAAAATAAATGTCCAAATCCAATGTGGGTGTTAGTTAGGTAAAGATGAAATATAGGAAGAAATAGAATGCTGGGCGTGCAAGCGCTGGGACAGGGGCATATGTAAATAGAGGTACATTGCATCAGACTTCCAATCACCCATGACTGCAATGGAGTCAAGAGGTACCCCGGCCTCCAAAGCAAAGGTGGCCCCACCACGTCTGAACGAGTGTGACCCATATTGACGGGGTGAGAGCCCAGAACGAGAGAGGTGAGCCTGAAGGATGCACATAAAATCCCGGTACACAAAACCCGATTCGAGGCAAGGTGGGAATCCCTCCAACAAAAGGCTTGATCGCAAGGAAGGGCTCCCGGGGTGAGGGAAAAAGCACGGGACACAGCCAAAACCGGACAGAGGTGAGAAGAGGGTATGGCAACCAGTGGTATAGTAACAGTACGTTGACCAAACTGGATGGTTTTGCTCCACCTCACTCTGATATGCACCCCTGAACCAACAAACGAAAAATCAGACCTAGTGAGAAAGGTACTAGACGAGAAGTCCCTCTGGGAAACAGGCAAAAGGTGGCTCTTCCTGAAAAGACCAAAAAAGGAGACCAGACACAGTGCCCAGAAGGAAGCCTGCTTGCTATCTAGGAGGTTGAGTTGGGAATGAATGAAAGAGAGGATATCCACAGTGATGGGGAGCCTGGGGACAGGAGGGATACCCTTAGATCGCTTAATAACCTTGAGCACAGAGGACAGGAACCAGTTGTCGAGGAGGGGGTTGGAAACCCATCTCCCGGTGAAGAAGACCAACAAAATTCAAATAAACACAAACAGACTGTGGCAACAGGAATCGTGCTAGGTAGGCAGCATACATACAGAGGTGAATATGTTGAACAGGAGCAGGCGAAATATTAAGCATATTACAAAACTGGAGATAGACCTTTCGGTGAGTACGGTAGGCCTTGCGGGTATTGACAGCGTAGGTGGCTTCACGATATAACTGCACTTCTGCCAGCAGCGAAGACGCAAACTCTAACAGGCAGAGCGAAGGCATGAGCCAGACCCATATAAACCAAGAAGAAAAAAGAAACAGTTCTCAGACATGTGCCAGACAATGTCATCGGAAGGATCAAACTGATCGAAACAGTTACAAAGATACTGGAGAAAAGCTGCAAGATGTTTGTGTTCATGCAACCGAGAGACATGATCAGCAACAACATTCAGGACCCCCGGGACATGGAAAACTTTGAGGCGAAAGTTGTATGTGGCTGAGCACCAGAACAGACGCCTGAGGTAAGTCATCATGAGCGGGTTGCGAGATGATCCTTTGTTTAGCATACCCACTGCAGCCGTGTTGTCACAGTAAATATGGACTACCTTATTACACAAGTAAGGAGCCCAGCGTTCTAAGGCAAACACAATGCAAAGAGCCTCCTTGTAATTGATGTGCAAACCTGCTAAAGCAGGGGCATCAATTAACAAGTTGGAATAAAACCAGTCGTTCTCAAACACTGCTCCAATACCTGTCTTGCAGGCATCTGTGTGGATATTAGTCACAGGTCGCATGTCATGGAATGAGCACTGACCGTTAAAAACGTCAAGAAAATCTAGCCACCAAGAGATGTCCTTAAAAAATTCCTCATTGAGCAGACACTTGGATGACTGCTTATGCAAGGAACCCATAAGGTCCAAGATCCGACGCAAGAAGGTCCTGCCGCCATAGATGACTTTGCAGGCCCAATTGAGACGGCCAGCCAGCTGTTGTAACTGTCTTTTAGATGCACGAGCTCGGGACTGAAAAGACATTAGAACGTCTCTCAGGTCACCTAGCTTTTTGGCAGGAAGTGCGAGAGTCAATGTTGTAGTATCAATCTCAACACCAAGAAACACAAGTTTCTGGCAAGGTGAAACAAGCTTAGAAGGACTGATAGTGAAACCTAGGGATATCAGGAGTGAGTGAAGGGTATCAAAAGCAGCTTGGCATTCCTGCTGAGTCCGACCAATGACCAGGAAATCATCAAGATATACAATGATCAAAGGAAAGCCTCTTCTCTGCATCATGCGCCGAACACTCTGGGTCAAACGATGAAATATACCAGGAGCGCTGCGTGCTCCAAAAGGGAGACGTGTGTCTTTTAGATACGTGTAGTGCTCATCCCCACTAAATTTCCACTTCAAACCAAGAGCAGCATGGTTAGCAGGGTGGACAGGGACAGATCTGTACGCGTGTCTCAAATCTATCTTGGCGATAAAGAAATTTTCCCCTATCAACCGACAGGCGTCGTCTAGGGTCTGAAAAGATTGTTTCTCAATATCAATATAAGAATTGACACCCAAACCGTGGGGCATCGAACAGTCGTGGATCAAACGGAGATCCTCTGAATCAGGCTTTGGAACTGCTCCAAGTGCACTGACAATAACAGGTTTTTCATTCGCTAAAATATAATTTCCGGCTGAGAGTTCCTCCAAAATAGTAGCTTCAACTTTTTCTTTGGAACCCGGGCCAACTGCAGAATTGTAGTTGTCCATCTCCGCAGGGCTGATTGTCGCATCTGCTGGGAGCAATTGAAACCCATTGACCACCCCGTCAAATAGAAATTGACGGTCCGGATCATTCAGGAGTTCTTTGTCCCAAACTGCAGAGTCAAGCGGAGATGGAGCAGGTTTATTGGAAAGGAGTCATTGAGAGCCACCCTCGCCCACAGGATGAAGGAAACCTTGGTGAGATTTTCCACAAACCTGTGAACCAACCTTTCGGTTACAAGCATGAGCAAACTTGCAAGGAGACTTCTGACATCCTTTCCGAGAATTGAACATGCGACAAATCTCCAAACCGGAGGAGAGATGAGACATGATGGCTGGACCCTTATTGTTACCCGCAAGGCCTGACAAAAAGGACGAATCACTCTTGGGTGTGGAAGTATCATTGCCCAGCCCAAATCCACGAGGTAGCTTCGCAGCCCAGCGAGGCATAAGAACAACCTCATGTAGGTGACTATGGTCAGTACTCCATGAGAATCCATAGGTGTGCTGCAGAATCCGAAATTCATCATCATACTGCAGCACGGATTGCCATGTGTACTTAGTCGCCAGCTCTAAGACCTTGATCGCATAGGAGAGGTATTCCTGTACATGGAGGAGAGTGGAAAGCTTCCCAGAAAAAAGTAATTCATAAAAAATACGGAGGTTTGCAATATTATACTGTTCAATAGTAACACTAGACAATTTAGGTTTTGTGTCTTGTAAAATTAAGGCCAGCTTACAGTTGTTATCATAAGAGAGAACTTTCTCATCTTCAGCTGGTCGAATTCGAGAAACAAAGTCAATTATACGTAAGGCTTTACCTCTAGTTACATCATTTGCACGAGTTGGACGAAGGAACAGTTCATTGTGAGAGATTGGACGGTTAGCCAGGAGCGAGTCTTGCGAAGCCAAACCAGAATTCAAATGAGGAAGGGAAGCAGCAACATCAAACGAAGAACCAGAGAGATGCGATTGTGTTTGTTGTTGTTGTGGTTGAGCAAGGAGCGGACGGTGGAGCAAAGTAGACATAGTGTCAGTCGAAGAGCGATTCAAAATGGCGGATCGTGACGAATGGGTTTCCTCTGAGCGAGAAGAAACGGGCGGAGTGGCGGAACGAGAAGAGAGGGACCTTGAAGCTTTCAAACGTTCCAGTTTTTCTGTTTGACGTTTAATCTCATCCCTCAAAACATTTTCTTCGCGATTTTCTTGATCTTTCCTAATTGATTCTAGGAGTTCATTCTCTTGATCCTTCAAGAATTGTAAGTGGCGGCGATATTGATCGATCTGATCAGAGGACAACCCAGCATCAGGGTTTTCCCTGGAGCTTGGAGTTTGTTGTTGTCTGCGTTGTTCGGTACGATCAGCACGAGAAGTATCAGTAGGAGAGGGAGATGGCGACACTGGTCCTTGACAATTCTTGCTTGGAGGACCAAAGGTATGATCGTCATGGGTCCTCTGACAGCCAGGGCATTTCTTTTTACGTGTCCCACTTCCCTCAGTGGTGGGTGGAGGAGTACCAGGTGGTGTGGTCAAGAACATTAGTATAGTGAAGCATAATCTTTCGGCAAGCATGTTGAAGCAGAGTTTAATACAGTATACAGTATACAGAGTAGATAGAACAGGATACAGAACAGCAAAATACAGCAGTCAGCACTAAGAAATGAAGAACTGAAAAAGGGCCATGTGAAGAAACTGAGGCCTTATATAGACATGAGAGTGAGGCTGAACCAAGAGTCCGGATAAAACCAAAACAAACCAAATGCATCTAAACTCTGATATACAAACATATATCAGAAACTAAAGAGCATTTTTCAGTAACTAAACACATAAATTTTGAAACTGAAGGGTCAAGAGGGTTTAAACTCTTCAACAAAATAACTTTAATTTCTTTTACCGAAATTTTCCTCATATTTTTGGTTCTAGAGTGGATAAAGTCTATGTAAGGCTGGATCTACCTCGAAACCCGTATTTGATGTATTTTCATGAATTTTACCAGATTTTTTGGCCTTTTTTGATGAATTTTCTTCATTTCATTGAAATTCAACCTTCCTTTACACAACAAAAGGTCATTTAGACAGCTAATTATCATCTTTAATGACTGAAACGAAAATACTGATATATCATGTAATGATGCTTCTGTTTGATTTGATAGGTCGATTTTTAACGTTTTTCAGCACTTTTCGAGAGTAACTTTTGATTTACTGAATCGAATTTAATAAATGATCCATCAAAATTTAAGTCTATCTTTCTTCTTTCCAATGAAATAGAAATGGATCTTTTAAAATTTTTAGATTTCGAGAAAATTAGTTTCAAAGAGAGAAACTTTTTTGTGGCGCACCCGGTAGTATGTAGTAACAGATACTTATTATAGATGAAATTAAGTTTATTATTTCCCTAATGTTCTATTAAAGTGAAACATAAACCAAGTAAACCTGTGTAACATCTGAGTTTGTTGATAATTGGTTGATGTTTGCCAGTGTCCTGCTGTGCTGTTTGCCCTTTTGGACGTTTCCTTGTTTGTGTCTGAATCTAGAAAACGAAACCGATTATTTGTGCCACTTTTTGAAATCGAATCAAAAGGGCGCCAAAGTCGAAAAAAACATTCTGATAAATAACGAGATTGCTCACGAGAATTTTTAACCCGCGCGAGTAAACCCGCACTTGTCAATCATTTTTTAGGCCTGTCAATCATTTTCAGCTGCTTTTCTTTTCACTTGTGGTACTGAAAAAAGTGATAATAATAAAAAAAGACGAAAGTCGATTTTTATGTATTTTTTTAGTTGAAAGTTTTTGAATACATGATTTTCAAGAGAAGGGAAAGTTCATGAATCTTGACTCTTGACTCTCCACCTGCTAACCAACCTAATCTATTTTGAAATACTGTACTTGAGTCAAACTGCACTGAGGTGACGCCACTTAGAAAATTTTTGTTTCTTAAAAATATAACGGGAATTTTCAAAAATATCAATAAGAGCTCATAAATAAAACCAGAAAAAGTTTGGTCAATGCCGACAAAATAACACAAACTCCAACGCACCATATAGGATTCGAACTCTCGAAAATGATTTTGACAAGCTTATCACATCACCGCCTTATCCACTCGGCCACTCTAATTGCTATATTTAGAGAACAATGATAAATGATACAATTATCTTTATTTGCCATGACCTGTATAATTTTATTTACCCTGTCAAGATATTAGCTTCTTAAACAAATGATTTTAGATCCTTTCCAACATATGGGAGCCGATCGCCGATTCTCAGGGGATTTACAGGACTCCAGAGGACTCTTTAGTGGGACTGCTGCAAACGGGCTGTAAACCCTGCTAGTGCCTGTAAAACTAGAATTTCCATCTGGGGGGTAAGGAAACTCTCCAATCTCCTTAAAGTCTCAAAAGACTGCGGAGAGGAGCTTTTTCTTGCATACAGTACCCATATACAGCAGACAGAATTCATAGAGCGTAAACGCGCGGGCGATTAAACACGATCGTGCGGAATGCGGGTCAAAAAATTCCAGTGAGCAATCTCGTTATTTATCAAAAAGTCGAAAAAATGAAACTTTGTCGAGTTATTCCGAAAAATGTGTTGTGCGTGCTAGCCTGTACCAGACGACCCCGGCTTTTTCCTCGACACCGTGTGTGGTGTGTTGGGATAGAGATAGATAGGCTAGTGTTGTACCGAGTTTTTTTTTACGCAACACAAAAATTCCGATTTATAAAAATCTATCCAATAGGAAAGGGACAAACCCTGTTGCTGAACCGGTGAGAACCTAGGCAGGCAGTTATCCATCGGATAAATTGTGTTTTAGCGATCTTCCCTGCATGGTGGGGTGAGAATTTTCCTATTCGTTGAATTGAAAAAATACAGAAAACTCTTATTCCAGCTGGGCGAGTGAAGTATATTTTAGAGAACGTGCCATATGATTGCTGAAAAATAGTATTATTTCATGATCCCCACTCTTAAAAAGACGAGGTGATTTATCCACCGTGATATTCAGCTCGTTCTTCGTATCCTTACTGGTCAAAAATTATTTTTATCGAGTCCATGTGATAGGGATGTGTTTTCTTAGCATGACACTTGAATAATTCCTTTCAACCTGGAAGAATTAGTTTAAATATAGGGTATATATTTTGGGCAAATGTACGGTGGCTGATTAGTGCCATGTATAAACTACTTATACTTAGAGGTTCTAAGTCGACTTAGTAGTGCTAAGTCAACTTGGCAGTGCTAAGTCGACTTGGTAGTGCTAAGTCGACTTGGTAGTGCTAAGTCGACTTGGTAGTGCTAAGTCGACTTGGTAGTGCTAAGTCGACTTGGTAGTGCTAAGTCGACTTGGCACTTCTAAGTCGACTTAGTAGTTCTAAGTTGACTTACAACTTAGAACTACTAAGTTGACTTAGAAGTACTAAGTCGACTTAGAACCCGTAAGTATAAGTAGTTTATACATGGCACTAAGAAGCCACGGTACAAATGTACACGAAAATCTATGATAATTTAAAAATAAACTTTTAATCTTGAAGAAAAAACAAATTGGGATATCCACAAATTGAAATAATAAATACTAAATTACATTTAGGTATATTTACAAGGCATTCGAAAATGAGAAAAACCAAGAAAGGCTTTCTGTTCTCTTCTTCTGTTCTGAGGCATTTGTGTAATATAAATACTTTGACACTGGGAAAATATTTATTTGCAACCGCGAAACGGTTAATTAATTAATTTAAATTATCACAGAAAGGTTGTTGTTGTTTGGTTGTTTGTTGTGTTATCAATTCTTATGTTTTCCTTTTATCTGTTCATACTACCCTCCCACATAGCATCTTTTTAAAAACTCTACATCTATTCAAATAATACCTATTAATCGCGTCGTCAGTAAATTAATAGATATAAAATCGATCATGTAAAGCAAGCTCTTAATTTATTTTGCAAATGCGCAGTCCCGGATATACTGTTGTTATTAGTAGGGGGAAATTTGTAAAATCGCTCGATTTTTTTAGTCAAAGCACTTTGTTATACATTTTTGGAAAGCTAAGGGGTAGGGGAATCAAAATAACTTGGGTGCCAATTTTTTTTTCGGACACTTTGGTGTGATTTTTGGGCAAATACGACGGTCTCAGGCAAAAATCATAAGGGTGAAAAATTAAAATTGCTTGAGAAAACGGAGACCTGTTGTATATTTTTGGAAAGCTCTCAAAAAATTAAGATTAGTGATATATTGCGAGTATAGGTGATTTCTTTACCTAATTCGAGATATTAATCCTTAAAAACAGTGTTTTCAGTGTTTTTCAGCCAGAAACAGCTGTTTTGTCCAGTTTTTGCGCTTTCGGAAGCTCAAATTTCCCCCTACTATATGTATGTATTGAGTAAATTAATAGCGTAGCGTTGCACTATGCTCTTTGCAAGAAAACCACTTGATACAACTCTTCTAAAAAACCAAATCGATTTAAACGGTGTCAATCGTTTTAAATGATTTAGTAATTCATCATAAGAATTTTAAAGACAAGGAAGGAAAAATTAACTATCAATGTGATAGCGTTATAGAGCAAAAGAAATTCCTTAATTCATGCCAAGGGACTTGAGAGGTGTTCGGGAGGAAATTATCTTTATCATTGACGATTAAAACAGAAGGGTTTGTGTATATCTAAATCTCTCTTCGATACATGTTCTCTATCACAGTCAGGACAAGTGAATGAAGTCTCTTTTTCCAACATTTTATCATCATGTGAGCTATCTCCAGAAACCCAGTTATTGTTTCTATTTTTCTCGGTTACCGGTTGTTTGACAGCGTTTTTCAGTTTCTCTAGACTCGCTAATCTACTTTGAATATCATCTTTACTTCGTCTACCGGCACTACGAGGCCGCACGTTTTGGCGTGTTTTAGAGGGTGAAGGGGGCCGTGGTTCAAATTCTGTGTTATTAGCATTAGATGTGGTTCGATGAGGAGCTGACTTGGCGTTCCTTTCACTCTTCGTAGGTGATGTGTTGTTGTGATACTCAACTTCTTGGGATTTCTAAAAGTGAGAAAGTGTATTCGATTACGAGTTCGATTAGGTGCTGAATAGGTGGAAACATCTACTTTACGCTTTTGATGAAGGACTTCCAGATTTTTATAAACACTTCATCATGAAACGTTTTATATTTCTTTCAAAAAAATGTCCGGAAAGAAATTTGCTAAACATTAAAAATCGAAAGGTTTTAAAATTGAAAACACACAAAGTACACTTTCCAGCAATCTATCACCGCTATTCGCAAATTTTGATTCCAGTCACTACTTCGTGCGATTCTGACCTCCCTTACAATATAATATAACCCAGTGAAAAGAAAATGCTATTAAGTAAATGCAACGGGTAATTACCTGTTTCTCATCGTGGTCAGTGTCTAATTTAACCAACGTATTACGTAATGAATGATTTTGTTTTTCCAAGATGGCGATGCGAGTAGTGTTTGCCTTCAATTGATGTTCCATATCGTAAACAATATCTCCTTCGCTATTGCCATGGCTACCTAACAGGAACCCAAAGAAGAATTATCCAAATTTTGAAGTACAGTATAGTCTCCATAACTCGAATCTCTATAAGCCGAACAAAATTCAATTTCCTGTGCATTTTTTCGAGTTATATTGAGGTCGAGTGCATCGCTCGTTCTCTTAATGTTTCCATATTTTCGTACTCAAAATATAAAATCTAAATGTAGGTATTAAAATTTGTCTCTACTGGCAACAATAAGGATGTTTCTTAAAAAAATTACGTCATGAATATCAATCAAATAAAGGGGGTATTTCTATATTCCCCTAAAACACCTTCTTATAAAATTTTATTTTGATTGTGATCGTGGTTGTATGGTTACCTTGGAAACGACGGTTGTTGATCACTTCAGTGTATCTCTTTTCGGCATTTTGATAATCATTGCTCATAACTGGATAACAGACTAAAAGGTTGACGACTTCTTCCAAGTGTTCAATTTCTTGTTGAAAATTCTCGAGGCTGGTTTCATCGTTTGATCGAACTGAGTTCGCATGTTTGATAACGATATCGTTCTAAAGTAACGAAATTTTTCAGTATATGAACATCAAAAGAGCTCTGAGGACGGAGAAATAAGTATAAGTTCAGGTAGGTCAAGGAAAATATGTAAATGGGAATTCCATTTATATCGAGCTTAAGTCTATGTGGTTTAATGCAAAAATGTAATTAGACATCACGTTGAATGTTGTTCCCACACGGTACATAAAACAGACGTCATAGCTATATCTGCGAAAAAGGGATGAATGACTCACTTATTGAAAACATTTAGCAAATACAGCGTACAAATATCCTCACCCTGCTCTGTTTATCCTCAAGTTGAACAATTTTCTTTCTGAATTCTTCATTTTCCTTTACGACTTCTTCTTTTTCATCTGTGACGTCATTGAGTTGTGCTTGTAATGAGTCACATTGTTCATCAAGATTTTCGATGCGTGTGAGTAAGGAGGATTGTTTGGTTTGCAAAGTCTGTGGAAAAGCAAATAATCTTCTCTCAGCTTGAATATTTGAAATGGTCATGAAAAGTCGTATAATTTGTTGATTTGAAGGTTTACACAACTTCCCTACTTAGCGTTCTAGCTCATTTTCTGAAAATTTTGTTTTGACCACACATAAGAACAAACTATATAAGAAGCCTTATGGGCTTCGCTGGCCAGAATGTTAAGAACAAGTTAAAAGAAAATTTAAAGAAAAACAACAATGATTTTCTTTAAATTTACTTTTGGAATGGCAAAATTTCAAAGAAAGTTAAAAGAACATTTTAAGGCTTTGTGAACTGTGAAAAAACTTCACCTTGTCATGTTTTAACAACATTTTGTTTTCCGATTTTAATTCCGTCAGTTCGTCCATGGTTGATTGGAAATCTTTTTGCAGACTTTCGAATTTCTCTTTGTAATTTTGAAGCTCCTCATTAAAATCTTTATTTTTCTCTTGGAGACCTTTGGTGCTCTCCAGTTGGGTTGACAGATTACTCAAACTTTTCTCTATAAATATAACAAATAGAAATAGAAATTTTCAAAATCATATTTTCAGCGTAAGTAATTATATGTATGTTTTTTGTATTTACAGGTCAACTATTAACTAATTCTTGGCTGATTCGCGATCGTGATTCACGTGAGATCTTTCAAAACACTTATTCGTGAAAAGAAATCTAGAAATTTCGCTAAATTTTTTGCTCACGAAATTAAATCTCACGCGATAAGAAACTCCTCAACTTCCTCAAGCTTTTCTATTAACTGGAAATATCATCTGCCCAGAAAATTAATTGTAAAAATGCTCGGACCATAATCACCAAGATTTAATTTGAAATATAACGAGCGATTTGCAAAAGGTTGAACTAATGGAACATAAATATTCTCTACAGTTGGGGTTCTTAGTTTAACTTTACCAGAAAAGCTATCTACAAAACTGCGAACATCCATATCATAAAACTGAACACTATTAAAGGCTCGTTAAGCTAGCCCTAAAAAAAGACACATACCTAAAATTTGCTTCGATGACTGCAGTTTTGTAATTTCTTCTGTCAAATTTTTTAATTGCTCCTCTAACTGTGCAACATGATCATTTCGTTTGTTCAAAGATTCTTCTTTTCTATATAAATCTTTTTCAAGCTCCTTTACACGAGCCTGAAAATCTTCATTCTGTTTCGAATGAAAATCACACTTTACTTCAAGTTCAGTTTTGATGCTATCAAATTTTGATTTCTCTGATTCAAGGCTATGTATTACTTTTTCGAGGTGTCCAATTTTCGCGTGTAAATCCAAATTTTCGTTTTCGTGTTTTCTGGATTCCTCTTCTTTTTCATTGACCAGACTTTCCAGACGTTTCAAATCTTTTTGAAGTTCGCTTGACCATTTGTTGACATTACTAGGGCTCAATTTTGTATTTCGTAGAATTTTATTATGTTTGTTAATTGCTGAAGGTAGATTTTGATTTTCACAAATACAAACAACACACGAGCCAATATCCAGTAAATAATTTTGTAGCACGTCGCAAGTCATACACTCTACAAATGCTGTTTCGAATGTTTGTGTTGAAATTGAGGTTTTGTTTACATTGTCGTCACTACTTGAAAGTGTATCATTATCTAGAGGCGTTGCCAACTCTAATTTTGGTCCATCAAATTTGATAGCTAGTTTTGGTGCATTTTGACGTTTCTGTCGGTGGAGTTTTTGATTTTCAAGTCTCAAATCTGAAATAGCCTGTTCAAGATCCATCAATGATTGGTTGTTTTCTCTGAGCTGAAAAAAATGTAAGAAATAAAGTGTTACCCAGTTCTCTTATAATAAGTTTAAGATAAAAAGAAAATCTCAATGAGAGTTCTCCTAACATTTGATTCTGTTACTGAAAGCAAAGCATCGTTTTGAAAATTGACCATGAATAATAAACATATGTGACAATCCATCCTCTATTCATAGCAAATCTTTTAAAAGCAAATTTTTTCAAAACTATGGTTTGCAAAAATAAATAAAGAAAGTTTCGTGATTTCTTTAGCCCCTGAAATCAGATCTTGGAAAGATTAAACCGATTAAGATATAACCGCACTATAATAATGAATATAAGAAAAACCTTTTGGAGTAGATTTTTATAACTATATTGAAACTGTGAAAGCTTGCTCCAGAACTTTTTGGAGATCAATCCAATGGACATCGTTGCAGTGACTGTTTGACTTTGTGGACGTTTGTTGTTGCTTTCTTGGTTGTCAATGGCATCATTCATCACGTGATCAAACAATCTGGACGTGACTTGAAGAAGAAAACAAAACCTGTAAGAAGAAAGTAAGAGTAAGATTATTATCATACCATCTAATCTCAAAACTCATTTTAAGGAAACTTGGAACTTTTTTCTTAGAAAAATACACGTTTTTTTATAAGAACAAACAATATAAGATACGGCTTCAATGGCCGAAATGTTAAGAACAAGTTAAGAACATTTTAAGGCTTTGTCGACTCTAAAACAGCCGGTTTCTTAGAAAAATGGACAAAAAAAGCCCAAAAAATAGCGAAAATAAGAACATGTTAAGAACACTTTTAGGCTTAAAACTAAAAAAGTTCTGAAGGCTTCAAAAATGTTGGATGTTCTTATAAAGATAAAAACTTGTAGAATAAATCTATCCGAAATAAAGTCTGCCCCTCTGTTTGGACTGTTTGCCCGTTGCCACATGGAATACTTGCCAGCGTAACCACCCTGATTGTGGTGCTAAAAGGATACAGGGAAAGTGTGTACTACACTATATCAGTCCTGTTTAACCGTAGCATACTAAGACCTAGTCGTAATCTTAGTAAACTAATTCACTTAACATCATTATAACATCTTTTTAACATTCAATTCACGTACATATAACCTTTCAGGAGTCCCTCAACAATGAAAATTACCCCGAAACAAAATTTTATTCTTTTAAAGGGACATTACAGTAGTAAAATGTAAACATTGCGCAAACCACGTGTCATTAAAGAGAACAATGAAAATCACGTGTCCAAAACAAACTTGTAAAACAATTGAACAATAAAAACTAGCCATATTTGGTTTGACTTTTTATTTTGACATGTGACATTTGTTTTGATTTTGTATCCGCTGCATACAGTTTGTTTACAAATTTCGCAAGTACTGTTATGTCCCTTTAAAGGGAAGAACATCCTTAAATCTAAAAATTCACCGTTTCCTGAGAAAACTTTACCGTTTCCATGTTTGTTAATGACCAATTAATTAGGTGCTACTCATTAAAAGACACCGAAATCGGACCATTGTGCAGGGATCACAGCGTAAAGAACGGGTCTACCGGAAAAGACTTCTAAATTAACTCCCAAAATATCTTTGTCGCTGAGAAAATCGTTCATTCTTAGCATATACTAAGACATCGATCTTTTAGAACACTACGACCTCTTAGTATACAATTACCTAATACAAGTGAAATATCTTAGTATATTAACAGCTCCTAGTATACTCTGTGGTCTTAGTATGCTACAGTTAAACGCGACTGATAGGAAATAATTTCCCAATTTTGCTTTGTGAAAACAAAATCTAATATTCTGCAGAGCGGCACAGCCTTGTGGAACAAAATTGAGTTATTGCACTGATCGAACCGTAATTCATTGATTGAACTTGATCGACACTCACCGAGAGTTCGCAATAATTTCGATTGATGGTTATTCTAGCAAGCTAGACGACTAATTTATACATAGTAGAAATAAAGCAAAAAGTAATGAATGGAACAATTTTAGTCTTTTAGTAGTTTATACAAACTAAATCCCGTATTATTATTAGTAGTATTGGTATTATTAGTATTACACGCATTATAAACGACTCCAGTCTAGGGTATGGTTCAAATTAGCTTTCAAGGTTGGCTCAGGTCAAATTTTTTCACCTATGGCTCAAAGTTTACGTAATTCTCATACTTTTCGAAAATGTTAATTTTATTAAAAAGTGCTTGTTCATTTTTTCATAAATCCCTTTAGAAGTTTTGCAGTGTATCCTTTTGCTTGTGCAAGTAAGCAGCAAAGCGCTTTCGCAGCATTAATCTTTTATACGCATTTAGGCAGGACGCTAGTTTGACTAACTGCCTTCAAGAAGAGTGCCGTCTTCTGTTTGTTCAACCAGCTGAGCAACTGAGTCACTTTGTAATTATCAAATTGTGGATAGAAGAGGTCAGTCAGGGATATCCTTGCAATTACACGGGGTTATTCGCAGCTTCGATTGGTTGCAAATGTAACGGACCAAAGAAAACGAAAGTGACGTATTGTTCTTCGCAAATGCATCAGGTAAAAATAGAAGTAGTTGCACAGGGTTAAGATTTTGGAGAATTCAAAAAACGTAGATTTTAGGGGATTAATTTTATTCTAAAATAATTTCGATATTGCTTGGGTAAAGAAACAAGGAGATGGGGGATATCAGAAAGAAAAAAATACTTTAAATATCTATTTTTGAATCAAAAGAACCCTTTTCCTATCAAGGCCTATGTAATGATAGATTAAAAACCACGCGGCGAAAATACTACAATAATAAACAATACTATGTATATAAAAAACATTTAACAACTGTCATTCATATATATAAATACAAATACTTTTCCAAAAGGATGAGTAAGTTAAAAAGCATTTCCATAAAAATCACCCCGGTACAGTTTTCTTTTCTGAAATATTGATAAGAAAATTGATGCAATCAGTTTCGAATTAGACTTCTACAGCGCAACCACCAAAATTGAAAATAAAAAAAGAAGACCTTTTACATTGCAATGAAAACATTTGAGAGGTATGTCCGCAGTTTTGAAGAAAAATTCTGGAAAAAAAACATGCCAAATGGAAATGAAAATGGCTATTTTAAAACAAAAGAATGGGTTAAAAGAAATTTTCTAAGGGAAAGTTTATGAGTTTCCTTATCATCCTAATCAATTCATATGACCTAGCCTAAAAGTAGAGTACTAATTTTCTCTTTTAACTGATAGGTTGCAGTCTGTCGGGAACTGGTACTGGCAGTTAGTTAGACTAGCGTCCCGCCGAGATGCATTTCAAAGATTAATGCTGTAAAAGCGCTATATCGTTTACTTGAGCGCTTTTTAATGAAATTAACATTTTCAAAAACTATGAAAAATTGCCTAAAATTTGAGCCATAGATGAAAAGATTTGAGCCAAGCCAACCTTGAAAACTTACTTGAAGATCAACTTCCCAAGAAAAAGATCTACGGGGGAGACAGAACCCACATAGATCCGCGCACCACCAGATAGGCTATTTCCCTGAAATTTTGCCGGACCTCAAACAAAGACCCATTTGCATGTGCAGAATTATTTTTACTTTACTGTAGTGTATAAACAAGGCCTTAGAAATCGAAGCACTGTCTCGGGAATTGAATGACAAAATTTGGTTGGTTGATATTCTGGCTGTTGCACGTTCGCAATTGGTCATTTCGTCTCATTTTAAGTTTTCAAGTTTTAATTAATTGTCTTGGGAACTTGAACTTGATTCAGGTAACTCTCATCTTTGTTGTTGCAATTACATCCTGTAGATGACTGATGCTGTTTTTTCTAAAAGCTTAAAATTTCTTAGTGTGACTAACTGACCAGTTGGGTGTTTAAGATATAAACTGCAATTATTGCTCTTTCCGGCAATTATTGCAGAAAACGGTAATTTTTTTAACGATGAAATACTGAATCAGCAGATAAATAAAAAATGTAAATAAATGAAAATGTAAATAAATGAAAATTGCCGTTTTCGGCAATTATTGCCTTTTTTGGAAAGAAAAGTTCATTTTATTATTGAACACGTGGTATTTGACACCCTCGCGATAAGTAGGCCCACTGTGCCTCGTTTAGTTTTGTTTTCAACTTGGAAATGCAGATAGCAAAATCAAGTCATATGTAAACAAACTTACAACGGGGGTTCTGTTAGGGGAGCCGTCCATATTCATTTGACAACGCAAAACGTCAAATTGACGTTATGAGGGGGTGGGGGGTTTTCAAAAGTTAGGTTTGACGTTATAAGAAATCAAAGGTATATACATACCTTTTTGTCAAAATCGCGAATATTTGTAACCACCAACCACACTATACTTTTTAAGCTGTAGGAAATATATTTGTGTATGAATTACATGAAAATTTGATCGCTTAATCCAATTGGTTCGCGCTATGATATCATTACATCATATTTTCATTGTTTGCGTGATCGAGCGAACCACATTGCACAAGTGGGCAAAGAAGGTGGTACGCTTAAAGCATGGCACGGACCTAGCGCCAAAGGGCGGGAGCTTTTAATTTCTTTTTAAATAAAGGTCATTAGTTAAAAGAACACATACACGCACGAGTACAATCATGTGCGGACCTTGCGACGGGAAAACTTTAATGAAAAAATGGCTACAACTTTTGGTATACATCGCTTGACGTTATCCTGTGGGGGGTTTGGGGGGGGGGGGTCAGAGGATAACGTCAATTTGACGTTATGCGTTTTCAAATGAATATGGACGGGTCCCCTTATCTCTTTCTGGCTGTGTTCCGGCATCGATGCAGTATCTTTTTACATATTATTTTAGAACTTTTCATGATCATGTTATTGAGCAACGAAAAATTGAAAAAATCACTTTTAAAGATCCAAAAAACCTTTTTCTCAATGCAATTTTACAATTTTCAAACACCTCTGACATCGTTGCCCTTATAAGGACAACACATTTTGCTGAATCAGCATTTTTTTGTTTAAAAAATTGCCGTTTTCAGCAATAATTGCCGAAAAGAGCAATAATTGCCGTTTTTGTCTTAAACACCCAACTGCTGACTGGGCTTATGCAGGACCCTGCCGACGCACCGGACTGTCCGGTGTATTTGTCCGGTGGAAAAAAGTATCCTTTCGCTACACCGGACGCAATAAGTCCGATGTCAGTCAGTCCGGTTGTAACGATCTTGTTCTATATTTTTAGACTAGACCTATAATAAAGAGACTTAATATATATGATATGATACTGGCTTGTGTCGCTTTTACACTGGCAACGAAGAGACTATTGAAACAGGATACATATAGTGATACACACAAGACCACTAGCTGAAACTGGACACAGACACAACACACTGACAGACTTGATCCAGAAGAAAGACTTGGACGTCTTACCAAAAGCTCAGTCATACCAGGTTTGCCCTGGACCTTCGAGGTAAGACTATTCCTTACTTTATTACCATACTCTATTTGACTGATCAATCACTGAATCAAGACGCTGCCAACATAGCACAGGAGACGACTTCACAAGACACGTGATCAAGGAAAAGAAGAAAGACACGTCATAGTCTTACTGAAACTTTCATCACACCAGGTGTGCCCTGGTCGTTGTAGGTAAGACCTTTCCTTTTCCTGTCTAATACGAACAACGCAGTTCAAGATGAATTTCAGTCCTGAACAATTCCAGACACTTATGGCAGCTATCACTGGCGGTCAGCTACAGCAAGCAGCTCCGGCTGCGGCAGCTGCAGCACCACCAAAGAATGATCCATCCGCACTTGGGCCGATACGACAATGCAGCCTAGGCACTGACAAAATGCAGAAGCTCATTCTATTTAACGAATGGCTCGACGATGCAGAAAACAGGATGGACTACATTGGTGTAACAGAAGACAAAGAAAAGATCATCCTCCTGAAAACTTGGGGAGGACCAGAGATGGTTGAGTTGATTCGTGCAGAGAGATCACACCTCAACACAGGAGCCCGAGCAAACGAAGAAGGTGCACAAGCAAATGGGGAAGGTGCAGAAGCAAACAAAAACCAAAAATACTTTGGAGGAAAAGTCACTGGAAGGCTCCCCCACCTGAAAATATGAAACTAAAAATATACTTCAAAAAAATCACAGCAGACATAAGAAAACACATTAAAACTGTCGAACAAATAAAATTTACCAACAACTTAAACAAATTCGAAAGAAAAACACTAGAACGCCTACAAAAAAACAAAAGAATAGAAATAAAAAAAGCTGATAAAGGAGGTTGTATAGTCGTCCTCGATAAAACAATGTATAAAGAAAAGGTCATGGACCATCTTAATGATACGAACTCTTACGAAATTATAGATAAAAGTCCACTGAAGGATGTCAAAACAAACTTAGAGGCCTTCCTGGATACTATATTCTACCACTACCATATAGACGATAATATATATAAATTTTTGTTACCACCAGAACAACCGCGTACCAGCCTATTCTATATATTACCTAAAATACATAAACCTTTAATTCCAGGAAGGCCAATAGTATCTTCTGTTAGTTCTCTAACAGAAAATATATCAGAATTCCTTTCTAAATGTTTACAACCAATAACAAAAGAAATACACTCATACATTAAAGACACCAAAGACTTCCTAATCAAATTAATGAAAAACCAAAATTTAGCATCCCAAACAAAGTACCTAGTGACCATAGATATCAAATCACTTTACACAAATATCCCACATGAAGAAGGTATAAATTCATGCTTGCATTACATAAACCTACATCGATCAAAAATCCCGACTTACTCTCCTAATAACAAAATAATAGAAACACTGTTCAGATTTATACTTGAAAACAATTACTTTATGTTTCAAGATACACTCTATAGACAAAAATTTGGCTCAGCTATGGGCAGCCGAATGTGTCCAGCATATGCCACCCTATTTCTTGGAAAACTAGAAGAAGAAAAAAATACTCATAGAACCATACTTATCAAAGATTTTATTATACAGCAGATTTCTAGATGATATATTTCTCCTGTGGAAAGGTAACCTTAAAGAGTTAAACGAATTTAATAGTTACATAAACCAGATACATGACACCATTAAATTCACAACAGAACATTCGGAAAACATGATTAACTTTCTAGACACCACAATATATATTGACAAAAAATCACAAACATTCAAAAGCAAAATCTATACAAAAGACACTGATGCAAAACCACTACTACACTACACCTCATACCACCCACAACATATGAAAGAAAACATAGTCTATACACAGGCACTTCGTTACCGAACACTCACAACAGACAATAAACTATTCAATGAAGAATTGAAAGTTTTAAAAGAAACCTTCATAAACAGGGGTTACCCTAAAACATTAATCGAAAAGAAATTCAAAAAAACAAAACACATGACACAAAAAGAATGTTTACAAAAGAAAAACAAGTGGAAAAACAAAAACAAAAACAAATACCTACAAAAAACGTATCAAAATTCACAAAATTCTAAATATTACCTTCCGTTCGTTATCGAATACTACGAGAATCTTCAACCAATTAAAAACATCCTAAATAGACACTGGCATCTACTAAAAAATGACCACACATTGAAATCTATCTTCCCGACCAGACCTCAGATTATAAACAAGCGACACAAAAACTTAAAACAACTACTCACACGTACACCCTTTATAACAGATTGATACACTTACAATATATTTCATAATTTTTATCAAGTTAATTAATTTTTGAAAATACATTTATAATACATAAAACATCCACCTTGATTCTTAATTAATAATTATTATTCTCACATCTCTACTTATCACATTCTTCATCTACTTTTACTTCTCGGAAAATTCCAACCTAATCGTTTCAGCCACCCCATTAGAGGTTTGAACTGAACCGGTTATCAATAACGACTTTAAAATCAAAACAATAGCACAATTAAAACCTAACGGACTTGAAAGATATATAATAAAAAGTACTCAAAAGGTTAGTAACTAAAACGCCAAGAACAATACGAATAACATAACACAATAAAAAAATCGGCCCAGGCCCACAATACAAAAAAGAAAACAATACTTACAACCAAATTGACCAATCATGGGACGCAAATAAAACAAGAACAATAGGTCTATTCTCACAGAAAACCACAAAATCAAAAATTTGAAACCCTAATGTTCTATTAAAGTGAAACATAAACCAAGTAAACCTGTGTAACATCTGAGTTTGTTGATAATTGGTTGATGTTTGCCAGTGTCCTGCTGTGCTGTTTGCCCTTTTGGACGTTTCCTTGTTTGTGTCTGAATCTAGAAAACGAAACCGATTATTTGTGCCACTTTTTGAAATCGAATCAAAAGGGCGCCAAAGTCGAAAAAAACATTCTGATAAATAACGAGATTGCTCACGAGAATTTTTAACCCGCGCGAGTAAACCCGCACTTGTCAATCATTTTTTAGGCCTGTCAATCATTTTCAGCTGCTTTTCTTTTCACTTGTGGTACTGAAAAAAGTGATAATAATAAAAAAAGACGAAAGTCGATTTTTATGTATTTTTTTAGTTGAAAGTTTTTGAATACATGATTTTCAAGAGAAGGGAAAGTTCATGAATCTTGACTCTTGACTCTCCACCTGCTAACCAACCTAATCTATTTTGAAATACTGTACTTGAGTGGACTTGAGTCAAACTGCACTGAGGTGACGCCACTTAGAAAATTTTTGTTTCTTAAAAATATAACGGGAATTTTCAAAAATATCAATAAGAGCTCATAAAACCAGAAAAAGTTTGGTCAATGCCGACAAAATAACACAAACTCCAACGCACCATATAGGATTCGAACTCTCGAAAATGACTTTGACAAGCTTATCACATCACCGCCTTTATCCACTCGGCCACTCTAATTGCTATATTAAGAGAACAATGATAAATCATACAATTATCTTTATTTGCCATGACCTGTATAATTTTATTTACCCTGTCAAGATATTAGCTTCTTAAACGAATGATTTTAGATCCTTTCCAACATATGGGAGCTGATCGCCGATTCTCAGGGGATTTACAGGACTCTTTAGTGGGACTGCTGCAAACGGGCTGTAAACCCTGCTAGTGCCTGTAAAATTAGAATTTCCATCTGGGGGGTAAAGAAACTCTCCAATCTCCTTAAAGTCTCAAAAGACTGCGGAGAAGAGCTTTTTCTTGCATACAGTACCCATATACAGCAGACAGAATTCATAGAGCGTAAACGCGCGGGCGATTAAACACGATCGCGCGGAATGCGGGTCAAAAAATTCCAGTGAGCAATCTCGTTATTTATCAAAAAGTCGAAAAAATGAAACTTTGTCGAGTTATTCCGAAAAATGTGTTGTGCGTGCTAGCCTGTACCAGACGACCCCGGCTTTTTCCTCGACACCGTGTGTGGTGTGTTGGGATAGAGATAGATAGGCTAGTGTTGTACCGAGTTTTTTTTTACGCAACACAAAAATTCCGATTTATAAAAATCTATCCAATAGGAAAGGGACAAACCCTGTTGCTGAACCGGTGAGAACCTAGGCAGGCAGTTATCCATCGGATAAATTGTGTTTTAGCGATCTTCCCTGCATGGTGGGGTGAGAATTTTCCTATTCGTTGAATTGAAAAAATACAGAAAACTCTTATTCCAGCTGGGCGAGTGAAGTATATTTTAGAGAACGTGCCATATGATTGCTGAAAAATAGTATTATTTCATGATCCCCACTCTTAAAAAGACGAGGTGATTTATCCACCGTGATATTCAGCTCGTTCTTCGTATCCTTACTGGTCAAAAATTATTTTTATCGAGTCCATGTGATAGGGATGTGTTTTCTTAGCATGACACTTGAATAATTCCTTTCAACCTGGAAGAATTAGTTTAAATATAGGGTATATATTTTGGGCAAATGTACACGAAAATCTATGATAATTTAAAAATAAACTTTTAATCTTGAAGAAAAAACAAATTGGGATATCCACAAATTAAAATAATAAATACTAAATTACATTTAGGTATATTTACAAGGCATTCGAAAATGAGAAAAACCAAGAAAGGCTTTCTGTTCTGTTCTTCTGTTCTGAGGCATTTGTGTAATAAAATACTTTGCCACTGGGAAAATATTTATTTGCAACCGCGAAACGGTTAATTAATTAATTCAAATTATCGGTGATAAATTAATTTAAATTATCACAGAAAGGTTGTTGTTGTTTGGTTGTTTGTTGTGTTATCAATTCTTATGTTTTCCTTTTATCTGTTCATACTACCCTCCCACCCAGCATCTTTTTTAAAACTCTACATCTATTCAAATAATACCTATTAATCGCGTCGTCAGTAAATTAATAGATATAAAATCGATCATGTAAAGCAAGCTCGTAATTTATTTTGCAAATGCGCAGTCCCGGATATACTGTTGTTATTAGTAGGGGGAAATTTGTAAAATCGCTCGATTTTTTTAGTCAAAGCACTTGTTATACATTTTTGGAAAGCTAAGGGGTAGGGGAATCAAAATAACTTGGGTGCCAATTTTTTTTTCGGACACTTTGGTGTGATTTTCGGGCAAGTACGACGGTCTCAGGCAAAAATCATAAGGGTGAAAAATTAAAATTGCTTGAGAAAACGGAGACCTGTTGTATATTTTTGGAAAGCTCTCAAAAAATTAAGATTAGTGATATATTTCGAGTATAGGTGATTTCTTTACCTAACTCGAGATATTAATCCTTAAAAACAGTGTTTTCAGTGTTTTTCAGCCAGAAACAGATGTTTTGTCCAGTTTTTGCGCTTTCGGAAGCTCAAATTTCCCCCTACTATATGTATGTATTGAGTAAATTAATAGCGTAGCGTTGCACTATGCTCTTTGCAAGAAAACCACTTGATGCAAGTCTTCTAAAAAACCAAATCGATTTAAACGGTGTCAATCGTATTAAATGATTTAGTAATTCATCATAAGAATTTTAAAGACAAGGAAGGAAAAATTAACTATCAATGTGATAGCGTTATAGAGCAAAAGAAATTCCTTATTTCATGCCAAGGGACTTGAGAGGTTTTCGGGAGGAAATTATCTTTATCATTGACGATTAAAACAGAAGGGTCTGTGTATATCTAAATCTCTCTTCGATACATGTTCTCTATCGCAGTCAGCACAAGTGAATGAAGTCTCTTTTTCCAACATTTTATCATCATGTGAGTTATCACCAGAAACCCAGTTATTGTTTCTATTTTTCTCGGTTACCGGTTGTTTGACAGTGTTTTTCAGTTTCTCTAGACTCGCTAATCTACTTTGAATATCATCTTTACTTCGTCTACCGGCACTACGAGGCCGCACGTTTTGGCGTGTTTTAGAGGGTGAAGGGGGGCGTGGTTCAAATTCTGTGTTATTAGCATTAGATGTGGTTCGATGAGGAGCTGACTTGGCGTTCCTTTCACTCTTCGTAGGTGATGTGTTGTTGTGATACTCAACTTCTTGGGATTTCTAAAAGTGAGAAAGTGTATTCGATTACGAGTTCGATTAGGTGCTGAATAGGTGGAAACATTTACTTTGCGCTTTTGATGAAGGACTTCCAGATTTTTATAAACACTTCATCATGAAACGTTTTATATTTCTTTCAAAAAAATTGTCCGGAAAGAAATTTTCTAAACATTAAAAATCGAACGGTTTTAAAATTGAAAACACACAAAGTACACTTTCCAGCAATCTATCACCGCTATTCGCAAATTTTGATTCCAGTCACTACTTCGTGCGATTCTGACCTCCCTTACAGTAGAATATAACTCAGTCAAAAGAAAACGCTATTAAGTAAATGCAGCGGGTAATTACCTGTTTTTCATCGTGGTCAGTGTCTAATTTAACCAATGTATTACGTAATGAATGATTTTGTTTTTCCAAGATGGCGATGCGAGTAGTGTTTGCCTTCAATTGATGTTCCATATCGTAAACAATATCTCCGTCGCTATTGCCATGGTTACCTAGCAGGTACCCAAAGAAGAAGAATTGTTTAAATTTCGAAGTACAGTCTCCATGACTTGAATCTCTATAACTGGAACAAAATTCAATTCCCTATCGCCCATTTCTCTTAATGTTTCCATATTATCGTACTCAAAACGTAAAATCTAAATGTAGGTTTTAAAATTTGCCTCTATTGGCAACAACAAGGGTGTTTCCTTAGAAAATATTACATCATGAATATCAATCAAACAAAGGGGATAATTCTATTCTCCTAGAACACCTCCTTATAAAATTTTATTTTGATTGTGATCGTGAATGTATGGTTACCTTGGAAACGACGGTTGTTGATCACTTCAGTGTATCTCTTTTCGGCATTTTGATAATCATTGCTCATAACTGGATAACAGACTAAAAGGTTGACGACTTCTTCCAAGTGTTCAATTTCTTGTTGAAAATTCTCGAGGCTGGTTTCATCGTTTGATCGAACTGAGTTCGCATGTTTGATAACGATATCGTTCTAAAGTAACGAAATTTTTCAGTATATGAACATCAAAAGAGCTCTGAGGACGGAGAAATAAGTATAAGTTCAGGTAGGTAAAGGAAAATATGTGAGTGGGAATTCCATTTATATCGAGCTTAAGTCTATGTGGTTTAATGCAAAAATGTAATTAGACATCACGTTGAATGTTGTTCCCACACAGTAGCATAAAACAAACGTCATCTATATCTGCGAAAAAGGGATGGATGACTCACTTATTGAAAACATTTAGCAAATACAGCGTACAAATATCCTTACCCTGCTCTGTTTATCCTCAAGTTGAACAATTTTCTTTCTGAATTCTTCATTTTCCTTTACGACTTCTTCTTTTTCATCTGTGACGTCATTGAGTTGTGCTTGCAATGAGTCACATTGTTCATCAAGATTTTCGATGCGTGTGAGTAAGGAGGATTGTTTGGTTTGCAAAGTCTGTGGAAAAGCAAATGATCTTCTCTCAGCTTGAATATTTGAGATGGTCATGAAAAGTCGTATAATTTGTTGGTTTGAAGATTTACACAACTCCAATTTTTGGGTCAGCCCTGCTTAGCGTTCTAGCTCATTTTCTGAAAATTTTGTTTTGACCACACTTGGTACAGTTTTTTCTTATAAGAACAAACTATATAAGAAGCCTTATGGGCTTCGCTGGCCAGAATGTTAAGAACAAGTTAAAAGAACATTTTAAGGATTTGTGAACTGTGAAAAAACTTCACCTTGTCATGTTTTAACAACATTTTCTTTTCCGATTTTAATTTCGTCAGTTCGTCCATGGTTGATTGGAAATCTTTCTGCAGACTTTCGTTTTTCTCTTTGTAATTTTGAAGCTCCTCATTAAAATCTTTGCTTTTCTCTTGGAGATCTTTGGTGCTCTCCAGTTGGGTTGACAGATTACTCAAACTTTTCTCTATAAAAACAACAAATAGAAATAGACTAAATAGGGTAAATTTTCGCGAGATTTAATTTCACGTTTGTCGAAAGTTTTTACCACTTTCGCAAAAAAAAACTTGCAAAAAGAGATTGCTGAGATCTTCAAAATAGTCTATACAGAAATCAAATCCAAAGGCAGGAATGTATATTTCTCCCAATATAGAATGAGTAATCTTTCTGGGACACTCTATAGCAGTTCCCAGCTAGCCAAAAAAAACATACCTAAAATTTGGTTCGATGACTGCAGTTTTGTAATTTCTTCTGTCGAATTTTTTAATTTCTCCTCTAACTGTGTAACGTAATCGGTTCGTTTGTTCAAAGATTCTTCTTTTCTATATAAATCTTTTTCAAGCTCCTTTACACGAGCCTGAAAATCTTCACTCTGTTTCGAATGAAAATCACACTTCACTTCAAGTTCAGTTTTGATGCTATCAAATTTTATTTTCTCTGATTCAAGTTTATGTATTACTTTTTCAAGATGTCCAATTTTCACGTGTAGTTCCAAATTTTCGTTTTCGTGTTTCCTGGATTCCTCTTCTTTTTCATTGACCAGACTTTCCAGACGTTTCAAATCTTTTTGAAGTTCGCTTGACCATTTGTTGACATTACTAGGGCTCAATTTTGTATTTCTTAATATTTTATTATGTTTGTTTATGGCTGAAGGTAGATTTTGATTTTCACAAATACACACAACACACGAGCCAATATCCAGTAAATAATTTTGTAGTACGTCACAAGTCATACACTCTACAAATGCTGTTTCGAATGTTTGTGTTGAAATTGAGGCTTTGTTTACATCGCCGTTATCACCTGAAAGTGTATCATTATCTTGAGGCGTTGCCACCTCTGATTTTGGTCCATCAAATTTGATAGCTAGTTTTGGTGCATTTTGACGTTTCTGTCGGTGGAGTTTTTGATTTTCAAGTCTCAAATCTGAAATAGCCTGTTCAAGATCCATCAGTGATTGGTTGTTTTCTCTGAGCTGAAAAAAATGTAAGAAATAAAGTGTTACTCAGTTTTCTTATAATAAGTTGAAGATAAAAAGAAAATCTCAATGAGGGTTCTCCTAACATTTGATCATCAATTTGATTCTGTTACCGAAGGCTCAATGAAAATTGACCATGAATATTAAACATATGGGATAATCCATCCTCTATTCATAGCAAATATCTAAAAGCGATTTTTTTCAAAACGATGATTTGCAAAAATAAATAAAGAAAGTTTCGTGATTTCTTTAGCCCCTGAAATCAGATCTTGGAAAGATTAAACCGATTAAGATATAACCGCACTATAATAATGAAAGAAAAACCTTTTGGAGTAGATTTTTGTAACTATATTGAAACTGTGAAAGCTTGCTCCAGAACTTTTTGGAGATCAATCCAATGGACATCGTTGCAGTGACTGTTTGACTTTGTGGACGTTTGTTGTTGCTTTCTTGGTTGTCAATGGCATCATTCATCACGTGATCAAACAATTTGGACGTGACTTGAAGAAGAAAACAAAACCTGTAAGAAGAAAGTAAGGGTAATATTACTTTAGGCGTACAAACTTTCGCGAGCAGAAACTTTCGCTAGGTCGAAAAATCGCGAAATTCACGACATTTACTTTCGCGAATTTGAGAAAAAAATGTTTTTCGTGAGCATAAACTTTCGCGAATCGTAGGACAAAAATGAGAATTTTCGAATAAAAATTGCCTTAAAAGTGAAAGATATTCCTTAAATCCGCTAAAGTCGGTTGTTCTTCGACTTTAAAAAGGCTTTAAAGGATAATAATATGCCGAGAATTTGATATTTATTACGATTTCGGGGTTTTATATATTTCAAACTTTTTTGAGAATTTTTCGCGAGCATAAACTTTCGCGAGTTGCCCTGTTTAGAATTTTCAAAGACATTTACTCTCGCGAAAAAGGCCAAAATTCGCGAAAATCGCGAAAGTTTCTGTTCGTGAAAGTTTGTACGCCTAAAGTATTATATCATACCATCTAATCTCAAAACTCATTTTTAAGGAAACTTGGAACTTTTTCTTAGAAAAATACACGTTTTTTTATAAGAACAAACAATATAAGATACGGCTTCAATACAATGGCCGAAATGTTAAGAACAAGTTAAGAACATTTTAAGGCTTTGCCGACTCTAAAACAGCCGGTTTCTTAGAAAAATGGACAAAAAAAGCTCAAAAAATAGCGAAAATAAGAACATGTTAGGAACGCTTTTAGGCTTAAAACTAAAAATGTTCTGTTCTGAAGGCTTCAAAAATGTTGGATGTTCTTATAAAGATAAAAACGTGTAGAATAAATCTATCCGAAATAAAGTCTGCAGCCCCTCTGTTTGGACTGTTTGCCCGTTGCCGCATGGAATACTTACCAACGTAACCACCCTGATTGTGGTGCGAAAAGGATACAGGGAAATTGTGTACTACATTATATCAGTCCTGTTTAACCGTAGCATACTAAGACCTAGTCGTAAATCTTAGTAAACTAATTCACTTAACATCATTATAACATCTTTTTAACATTCAATTCACGTACATATAACCTTTCAGGAGTCCCTCAACAATGCAAATTACCCCGAAACAAAATTTTATTCTTTTAAGGAGAAGAACATCCTTAAATCTAAAAATTCACCGTTTCCTGAAAAAACTTTACCGTTTCCATGTTTGTTAATGACCAATTAATTAGGTGCTACTCATTAAAAGACACCAGAATCGGACCATTGTGCAGGGATCGCAGCGTAAAGAACGGGTCTACCGGAAAATACTTCTAAATTAACTCCCAAAATGTCTTCGTCGCTGAGAAAATCGTTCATTCTTAGCATATACTAAGACATCGATCTTTTAGAACACTACGACCTCTTAGTATACGATTACCTAATACAAGTGAAATATCTTAGTATATTAACAGCTCCTAGTATACTCTGTGGTCTTAGTATGCTACAGTTAAACGCGACTGATAGGAAGTAATTTCCCAATTTTGCTTTTTGAAAACAAAATCTAATATTCTGCAGAGCGGCACAGCCTTGTGGAAAAAAAGTTATTGAGCTGATCGAACCGTAATTCATTGATTGAACTTGATCGACACTCACCGAGAGTTCGCAATCATTTCGATTGATGGGGTATGGTTCAAATTAGCTTTCAAGGTTGGCTCAGGTCAAATTTTTTTTGCTTGTTTATTTTTTCATAAATCCCTTTAGAAGTTTTGCAGTGCATCCTTTTGCTTGTGCAAGTAAATAGCAAAGCGCTTTCGCAGTATTAATCTTTTATACGCATTTCGGCAGGACATTAGCTTGACTAACTGCCTTCAAGAAGAGTGCCGTCTTCTGTTCAACCAGCTGAGCAACTGAGTCACTTTATAATTATCAAATTGTGGATAGAAGAGGTCAGTCAGGGATATCCTTGCAATTACACGAGGTTATTCGCAGCTTCGATCAGTTGCAAATGTAACGGACCGTAGAAAACGAAAGTGACGTATTGTTCTTCGCAAATGCTGCACAGGGTTAAGATTTTGGAGAATTCAAAAAACATAGATTTTAGGGGATTAATTTTATTCTAAAATAATTTCGATATTGCTTGGGTAAAGAAACAAGGAGATGGGGGATATCAGAAAGAAAAAATACTTTAAATATCTATTTTTGAATCAAAAGAACCCTTTTCCTATCAAGGCCTATATAATGATAGATTAAACCACGCGGCGAAAATACTACAATAATAAACAATACTATGTATATAAAAAACACTTAACAACTGTCATTCATATATATAAATACAAATACTTTTCCAAAAGGATGAGTAAGTTAAAAAGCATTTCCATAAAAATCACCCCGATACAGTTTTCTTTTCTGAAATATTGATAAGAAAGTTGATGCAATCAAGTTTCGGATTAGACTTCTACAGCGCAAGCACCAAAATTGAAAATAAAAAAAGAAGACCTTTTACATTGCAATGAAAACATTTGAGAGGTATGTCCGCAGTTTTGAAGAAAAATTCTGGAAAAAAAAACATGCCAAAGGGAAATGAAAATGGCTATTTTAAAACAAAAGAATGGGTTAAAAGAAATTTTGTAAGGGAAAGTTTATGAGTTTCCTTATCATACTAATCAATTCATATGACCTAGCCTGAAAGTAGAGCATTAATTTTCTTTTTTAAATGATAGGTTGCAGTCTGTCGGGAACTGGTACTGGCAGTTAGTTAGACTAGCGTCCTGCCGAGATGCGTATCAAAGATTAATGCTGTAAAAGTGCTATATCGTTTACTTGAGCGCTCTTTAATGAAATCAACATTTTCAAAAACTATGAGAAATTGCCTAAAATTTGAGCCATAGATGAAAAGATTTGAGCCAAGCCAACCTTGAAAACTTACTTGAAGATCAACTTCCCAAGAAAAAGATCTACGGGGGAGACGGAACCCACATAGATCCGCAGATCTGTGCACCACCGGATAGGCTATTTCCCTGAAATTTTGCCGGACCTCAAACAAAGACCCATTTGCATGTGCATAATTATTTTTACTTTACAGTAGTGTATAAACAAGGCCTTAGAAATCGAAGCGCTGTCTCGGGAATTGAATGACAAAATTTGGTTGGTTGATATTCTGGCTGTTGCACGTTCGCAATTGGTCATTTAGTCTCATTTTAAGTTTTCAAGTTTTATGTAATTAATTGTCTTGGGAACTTGAACTTGATGCAGGTAACTCTCATCCTTGTTGTTGCAATTACATCCTGTAGATGACTGATGCTGTTTTTTCTGAAAGCTTAATTTCTTAGTGTGACTAACTGACCAGTTGGGTGTTTAAGATATAAACTGCAATTATTGCTCTTTTCGGCAATCATTGCCGAAAACGGTAATTTTTTCAACCATGAAATGCTGAATCAGCAGATAAATAAAAAATGTAAATAAATGAAAATTGCAGTTTTCGGCAATTATTATATCATTACCTTTTTTGGAAAGAAAAGTTGATTTTATTATTGAACACCGTGGTATTTGACACCCTTGCAATAAACAAACTTACAACGGGGGTTCTGTTATCTCTTTCTGGCTGTGTTCCGGCATCGATGCAGGATCGTTTTACATATTATTTTAGAACTTTTCATAATCATGTTATTGAGCAACGAAAAATTGAAAAAATCACTTTTAAAAATCCGAAAAACCTTTTTCTCAATGCAATTTTTACAATTTTCAAACATCTCTGACATCGTTGCCCTTATAAGGACAACACATTTTGCTGAATCAGCATTTTATTGTTTAAAAAATTGCCGTTTTCAGCAATAATTGCCGTTTTTGTCTTAAACACCCAACTGCTGATGACTGGGCTATTATGGGGGCACTCACTTCAAAAGTTTTCTATTCTATATATAAAGATTGCATCAAAAAAAATCAAAACAAACATGAAGAGCATGTTCAAATTTATCTAAATGTTAGTCGAAAAGGATTTTTAAGTTAAATAAACGTAAGTGAAAAAATTGGATTAAAAAATTTTGGTCGTATATACAGTAAAAGAAGAAGAGGGGACTTTAATTCAAAATAACTTTAAATTAATTGAGAAAATAGCTCACCTGTCTATGACCAACTCAAACATGATAATATGAGACAAGTTATTCGATTCCTCATCCTTACAGTAACTATAGTCATCTAACATCTCACTTATATTGATGTCAATTGCATTTTTGCCTGGAAATTTCCAAGAAACAAATCCTCCTCTTCCAACTTTTGTCAAAATACTTTCAAGGGTTTCTTGGAGATCAGACACATCCTTTGAGAGACTTTCCATGCAGTTCTTCCCTCCCAATAAATGGGCCATGATTTAAAAATCAACTCTTCGAAAATAATGGAATATAATGATAAAAAACTTAAACTTTCTGTTCTGATTTCTCAGCACTCTCCTGCTCTTTGTTTACATTTTGGTCTACCATGTTTGTTATGGGATATGAATTTACCGGAACCGAAAAAAAAGTTTTGCCCTTAGTACCTTAGTATTGCAAGCAGAATGCTGAGCGACAAAAACTTATTATGATTCTTGGGGGTCATTCTAATCTTATAACGTTACAAAAAAGATTAAGTAGTATGTAAGCTCTAAAAACAAAATTTCGACGGGGCGAAATAAAATCAATATTTTTCTGGATTTTCATATGTCATATTTTCTTCTCAATTTTATAAACAAAATGTTTTTAAAACTTACCTTGATTGTGGATTTTTGAAATTTCATCACTAAGATATTCCTGCTTCAATAGAAAGAAGAAAAGTAAGTAGTACGATGGTAATGTCCAGAATTAATCTACTAGACCAGACGTCTACTCTCGGGTGCCTAATAAACGTACAGACCAAAATAAACGTACAGGGGAGAGAATAAAATTGGAATTAATAAACGTACAGGCTGAAATAAACGTACAGGCGAGAAATCAGAGCTAAAATAAATAAACGTACAGGCTAAAATAAACGTACAGGGAATAATCTATCAATTTTTGATAACTAACTAAAGTACAGGTATATCTCTTATAGATCAATGACAAGTAGTAAATAAGCAAAACGTTCGAATTTACTCATGTAACACTCAAAATCTCCCACAATACTTTCAAATGTAATTAACGGCCTTTCAACATATCTTACTTGAACAAAAAATAACAATTTTTTGCAGTATGAATTGGGTGATATTGGGTGAAAATAAATAAACGTACAGGAGGGAATAAACGTACAGGCGGGAAAATTCTTCAGAATAAATAAACGTACAGTTCCTAATAAGGTGCGTACAGGCGGGAAATTTGACACGAAAAAAATAAACGTACATGTATGTTTATTAGGCACCCGAGAGTACAACCTTTTATCCAATAATACAACCAACAACACTCACGATATTTTTTTTAAATCTTAGAGTTCGATTAATTTTTTCAATCGAACTTTAGTTTTTAGTTTTTAGTTTTTATTGAATATTTATACAGGATTACGCAAACAGTTACAAGTATCTGATATTACCTTTGGTCCTGTTATAAATCTAAAATAATAAATAAATTATAAGTTAAATAAAAGGCATGCTGGCATAGTTTACGTTCCATGGAGTTTGATTGGTTCGACAAGTTTGATTGATCGGGTCTGGATACGAACGCAGATGACAGACCTGCTGTCAGTTTGTTTGTTATTATTTTACTTTAGGCGTAGAAACTTTCGCGATTTTCGCGAATTTTGGCCTTTTTCGCGAAAGTAAATGTCTTTAAAAATTCTAGGAAGGGCCATTCGCAAAAGTTTATGCTCGCGAAAAATTCTTGACAAAATAGAAAATCTGTAAAACTTCAAACTTTGAATAAAATGTAACATTTATGGCACTTTTTAGCCTGCTAAACGACTAATGACTAATAAGTCAAAGGACAAATGTTTCAAGCCAATACCAGAAATATTCGTCCCTCTAAGCCATTTCTTCATGTGAAAATACTCAATTTTACGTCTTGATTCGCTAAAGTTAATGCTCGCGAAAAATATTTTTCCGTTAAATTCGCGAAAGTAAATGTCGTCAATTTCGCGATTTCTCGTCCTCGCGAAAGTTTCTGCTCGCGAAAGTTTGTACGCCTAAAGTACTGCCTGCCAGTCTGGTTTCTGGAAAGAAGAGAATATTTACGCCAGAGATTTCTTGGCGTAGCCTTTGTGTAAGCCTATGAAATCCAAAGTCTGCGCCGGAGATATCCGGCGTACATGCCTTACTTTCCAGATTGGTTTTACTGGTGAAATTTATGTAAGCTAATAAGGACTAAGGTTGTTCTCACCTGGATTTTGAGGAGTCCGCCATCTACCATCTACTGTTAAACTTTTTTTTCCAAAAAAAGATATTGACTGTTTTTTTGAACATGTCTTTTTTCCTTAAACACAATCTTTGATTTCTAACTAGCTAGGGGGAGGGGGTATTAGCCTATTAGGCAGAATGAAGGGTGTCAGTTATGTACAAATCATAAGGAAATGAAAATTGACTACTCAAACGAAGGGTCATAAAATCTTGTAATTTGGATAAAAGTTGAAAAACTTTGACTGAAAATTGGGGATAGTCTCTCAATAAAGCAGCATACTGTAACAAACACATGTCAAAAAGGGCCAAAATTTTCATCCCTCAAATACAGTCCCTCTCTCAAAGGGTCACTTTTTAAACTTTAGATGGGACCAGTTACCTTGCAAACTTAGTGCCTTGGATGACAATGAAATGACAAGTGGGCTAAAATATCAATATCCATTTTTAATTATTTCAATTTTTGATGTGAAAATAACAGAGAAGTGGTACAAGGTTGAGGATCCTTAACAATAAGGTTTAATTTTGGACTTGGAGTTGTCTGGAGTGGAGTGCATTTGTTGGGTTTTTAAGTGGTTGTTTCTGGTGTTTGTGTTTACTATGTGATTGCTGTTTTGTTTTTCTGTTTGCCTTTTTAACCTTTATGTCTATTGGTTTTTTTGTCTGTTGGTTCTTTTTCACATAAAATTCTCGTTTCTTGACAGAATGTTTGATTGGTTTGATTTATATATTTAGAAAAATTAAAAAAAAAAATGGAAAAAAACGTATAATTATAAAAATATTATTCCCTTTTTATGTTTCATCCTTTATTTTATTTAGTATTTTAACACTTTCCCTCCTTGAGGTCAGATCTCTGATCTTCACCATATATATTTAAAGAAAATTTAAAAATTTTTCAAAACTGAGAAAGGGTTTACACCACCATTCCATACACCAGAGGTGTTGTATGTCACAAATTTGGCACCACTGGCCTTAAAATGGCTCATTCCATTTTATATCCATACATGAGGGGGGGGGGGTTGACAAACATTTCCAAGGAAAAATTTTAGCAGAATTTCAAGGGGTAAAAGACTGACTTTAATAAATGTTTTTTGATCTAAAAAGGTTCGTAAACCCCCCAGTATTGAAATTTAAAATGGAATAGCCCAATGTCAAATAGCTCTAGTTGAATTAAGGTACCATTGAATTGATTCTGTATGTTTCTCTTTTGTATACTGCGTGACAAAGAGATTCAGATAGGGCATTACTGTATTGTATTTAGCCAAAGAAATCTGGCTCTGACTCTTTTCTGACATACTGTTGTCGAGAGAATTTGTGTCAAATATTTTTGTCCTAGAAATACTAATCTTTGACAGTCCTTATTATTTTTAGGATATGGACAAGAAGCATAGAAAATTATTATTAAAGCATCGCCTTGCATTTGTGAAAGACTTGGAAGCTACCGATGTGTCCAGCCTGTTATACGAGTCAGGTACAACTAGTGACAAATATTTCTATTTCTCACAGGCCTGTTTAAACAAAGTAAATCAAAACTTTGTAAAAGCAGCAAGTAAGAAAAGGGTAAAAATTTTGAAGGGGATAAAACAAAAAGCCTTTTTTAGGACTCGAGGATTAAAGACAGCAACAAATATTTCACCAGAAAAGTTCAAATTCTAATTGCTTTAAAGCTCTATACTTCTTTATAGGAACTGAAAAGTAGTTCTCCATTAAAACTGATCAAATCGAAAAAGTAGTTCATCAATTGACATATTTATATCATTAATTTTTTCTCGATATTCCGCTCGAACTTTTTCGAATTTTCTTGAGCACTTTGTGATTCAATTTATTTCACTTTACCATTATTATAATAGGTACAATTACTGAAAATGACATGGAGAGCATCGAAGCTATCAAATTAAGAAGAGATCGTGTTGAACATCTGATGGATTTGTTACCAAGGAAAGGACCAAAGGCGTTTGATGGTTTTATCAATGCTCTCGAAGAAAGTAAACTCTACGATCATCTTGCCTCGTTGCTGACTTCTTCCAAATCCTCAAAAGATAAGAAGGCGAGAGATAGAGGTGTTTCATGTAAGTCTATGGTTGATACTCGTTTCGAGAGACCAACTGGAAAAGAAATTGTTGAACCTCCAATCTCAAACTGTGCTGAACTATTATACTACTCCCATTTGCACTGGAATCGTTTTCCTTGCTTTTCTAACCATAACGAAGCTTTTAATATTTATTATTCCATGAATAGTTTTATTCGTGTATTCGTAGATATTCCCCATAGTAGGGAAAAATTTCGTTAGTTACAGTTTAATAGGATTTATTTATTTGGAGCCATCTTTGATTGTTATTTCAAATAATTTTTAAAGATTTAACAAAAAACTTTTAAATTAAACTATTTTGAATTTCAGTTACTGGTGATGTACAAGATGGGAAAGCCTCACCTTCTCAATCACGGTCAAATCAAATCCGAATTCGTCCTCGAAGTGGGTCAAGAGCTACAGACATGCTCGATTCGTATCCAATGTTTTCGCGACCACGTGGCTGGTGTTTCATACTGAATAACATGAATTTCTTAACAATGTCAGATCGAGCTGGTTCAAGTAAAGATGCAGCGAATTTACAATCACTTTTCGAACAACTCGGATTTCGAGTTTGGTTAATTCAAGATGCGGATGTAGACGATATTAAAGAGAAAATCACCGAATTAGCTCATAAACCAGACCATAATGACGGACTTGTTGTATGTTTATTAAGTCATGGTTTGTCAGGACAGATCTATGGGGTTGAAGGGAACTTGATTTCAGTGTCTGAGATCTTAGATATAATAAGTACTGGGCCGAGCGGAGAAGCTTTACGCGGGAAACCGAAATTATTTTTGATTCAAGCGTGTCGATCTGAACCTCCAAGTACGAAAAAGAAACCGATCGGTAAACCGAAACCAAAACCGACAACAGTCGAAATCATATCGGGATCACCGAGTGGCAGCCAACAGGACTTAACAACCGATTCCCGTAATCCGAAAAATAATCCGAATCGGAATTCAATGTATGAGTCATTTATTGAACAGAATTCATCACATCTTCAAGGTGATATGTTGCTAGGTTACTCAACGTTTCCTGGAAAAGTATCATGGCGGACTGCAATTAAAGGGTCGTTTTACATTGACGCTATTGTTGAAGTTTTCAGCGAGTTCGCATCTTCCCAAGACGTTTTTAGTATGTTGGTCAAAGTCAATCAAAAAGTTTTGGAAAGTGTTTCAGAGAAAGGACAACAACAAATCCCGGCACCGGTGGTCACACTGACTAAGAAATTGTTTCTGATACCTGTATAGAAATACTAGCTATGAAGCTATTCTGAACGATGATTTTGAGAGATAGCAGGGATATGTTATAGCGGAGCTGGATGAAGGACGAGAATTCCTTAGCGGATTGCTTCTTTGTCATTTCTGTTGTAAACTGTTGATAATAGAAATCCATCTCTGTCCCCTTGAGTGTTCTGTTTTTATAAGAAAAATGAAGCAGACAAAGAATTCATGCAGTACGTTTGCACATATTTTGCTATGATGTTCCCGCTTTTCATCAAAATAATATTTGTAGAAGATACCCCAAAAGCTTCCTTGTAAATGAAATCTATTTTTATCAGCGTGTGTTATGAATTTGAGAAGCTTTCATGATTTCTCTTTAAAAATTTCGGATGTAAATATTTTGACAAATATTGTTTCAATTGACTTGAAATTTTTTCCATAATCAGACATACCGACTTGCTATCTGATAATATCAGTTAGAAAGTGAGGCACCCCGCGGTGTAGCGCGGTATTTCAAATGAAAAAGTACTATTTATAATCTTACAGAAGAAATTTCTTATAACTTTACTAATGAAAACAATGTTTTTCATTTTTTTTAATTGTCATTCACCAATGTTTTACAGACCCTCTTGATAATTAAAAGTTTTTAATCGTGAACGATAAATGCAGCAGCAGAATCATTGGCTAAGAGGAAATCCAAATTTCACGAGTTTGTAATTAAAAAAGTTAAATTTCATATCAAATTTTAATGTCAGGGACAGAGATAGAACAAGGCTTTTTTAAATGTGCGTTATCCAGCTCCGCTATAACATATCCCTGGAGATAGCAACTAGTATTTATATAAACAGATATGTACAACGGGAACATGGGGAGACTGTTGGTAATAAAATAGATTTTCTATATAATTTTCAATGTAAAAGAAAAGTGTATTGTACTTTAAAAAATGTTATATATTATGAATTATTTCTAAATTTTTATAAAATTACAATTTTTACTTTGTGTAAATTTTGCAGTATGCATATCAATGGATTAATTTTAACTAAGAAAAAAGAAAATTAAAAATATTATAAAATATCTCCGAAATTAGGGAACCCTCAATAAAACCATCCTCAATGAGTTTTGGTATCTAATCCATCCTTTCACTTCTTTTTTATGTCCAAGCCGATTCGTACTGCACCCTATAATGAAAGTATAATTTGACAACGTTTTTTTCAAAACTTTCTATTCGAGATAATATTGTTCCGACCACTTGCTTATTACTTTTTTGGGAAATATTTTCGAACATTTCCTTTAGACGAGCAAAGTCTGTCCGTATGGACCCAATGAAAACAATAGAAATACTTGTAAATTTATTTTTTTCCGTCATCCGCCAAATTAAACTCCCCCAAATGTCTGCTATTTCAGGCTTTAAAACATGTTTTAAATTCTCGCCAAATTTAATTCTTTAAGTTAACCTTCAAATTAAATTCACTCTGAAAAAACTTTTTCAGCCATCCGCCAAAATTTTTTCCTTTAAAGTTCTGCATTATTTGAATACACATTGAGCATCGACTACATACTGTATTAGAAGACGATTTGCAGTCCTGTCTCTTTTGTACATTAATTTAAAATTTTTGATGCAAGTTGTCATTCCGTTTTTCAAGAAGGAAAAATCAAATCACCATTACCTGTATCAATTGTATGTCCGCATTACGAAGTTCGATATTATCCATCTTTGGGATGTCCAATCCTCTTTCCAATTTCGCTGAAAAACAAATTGGAAAGTCGTCAATCAAAATACGAAGATTCATATCGGTCGCTTTCAAAATGTTTCGATATTTTCATAGTAGAGGAGAGAAGTAGTTAGGCAACTTAGGTGGCTCTTCCAGAAAATGTTCGTATAAGGGGGTGGAGGATATAGTGTCCGGAGGGTAGTGAAAAATCTACAAAATTTGCCTTGCCTGGGGGTGACCTTTCTCTACTTGGGGTAATCTTGCTCTGTTTGGGGGTAATTCTGAGTGTCCAGGGGAAAGGGGGGGGGGGTAAGTTTTCTCCACCCCCCATATTCAAATTTTTTCTGGAAAAGCCCATTGAAGCAAGAATAAGAGGGCGTTGGCAGCGCGATTAACTAGTTGGTAAGAGAATAAGCATGTTTATTGAGATGATAACTTACGATTAAGTTTGCTTGAGATGACATAATAAAGCATCCCGTATACAAAGTTCGAATTCAAATCGATCTAAACAGAAAAAAATGAGCTTCAAACTTGCCGTTTATCGTTACACTCCTCACTACTTTAATGGGATAAACTTTCGCGGGGATTAAATTTTGCGGTTGGGCCTATACGCGGGGACTTAATTTCGCGAGTGGCACTATTGGGTATCAATATTTTCACGATTTGTGACTTTCATTGTCAAATCATACATGTTGAAATACACATTATTTGCGCCTCTTTGGTGCAAGTAACCATTCAAAAAGTATTTATTTGACATATTTTGATCTTTGTTTAGAAATATTTCGCGAATGAGGCCCTTCCAAATTTCCATTGGGACTAAATTTTGTGGATTTTTGCGGATGACACCCAAATCCGCGTAATGCGCGAAATTTAAACCCCGCGAAAGTTGATCTCATTAAAGTAACATATCGACTAATTACATGACAATTTACATCATTGCTATACACGTTTTTTTTAAGAAACACACTTTTAAGAAACATGAGGCTCAGAATGCCTAAAAACTAAGAAACATCTAAGAAACATGCTGAGGCTAAAATGAGAAAATAACATTTTTTAATTCGGTTTTTTTAAGAACCTTCCAATCAAAAATGTTTTTTTTTCTTTGCATAAAAATAAAATTATATACAAGTTTATAAAAGGTAAGAAACCTGTAAGGCTCAAAAGGCCGATTTCTTAAGAAACATTGAGGCTGCTTGGTAAAACTACTTAGTTTCTTAAAAAAAAAAACGTGTACGTGTAGTGGTCTTTCGCTAATTCAAAATTCTATTATCGAATCTTTCTGTAATTCAAATTAAATCTCAGTTCTCGTCTAGACTGGAGTTGTTTATAATGCGTACAATACAGTAATACATTATATGATAATACGATTATTGTTACGGGATTTAGTTTGTATAAAATTTGTTCCCTTCATTATTTTTTGCTTTATTTCTACTATGTTTGAATTAGTAGTCTAGCGTCGAGAGAAAACATTCGCAAAATACTCTCCACAATTCGAATCTCTCTGTAGTTCGAACAAATCAGGTTTCTCAACCAAGTTCGAATTAACGATAGAGTAAAACCATTAAAAAATATGACGAGGATACCTGAAGAAGGTTACGGAAGGGTTTATCCACCACGGCATGATATCTAAAAAGGGAGAGAAAAAGGGTGTGTTATTCGGAATGATTGTCGCGAGAATGAATATGGAGTACCGTAAGGGCCCTTTTCACACCGGCCCTTATTGGCGTTATTTTTGGGCTCGTGGCGTAATAAGGGCCAGCGTAAAAAGGGCCAAAATTTTGCAATTTTAACCTAAAAGCGGCGTTAGTCTTTTATCATTATTTCCCAATTTAGAGGATTTTAGGTATGATTCGAAGACGAAAATTATCCATTGTTTTACTCCATATTTAAAACTTCAGTGAAATATTTAATATATTTAAAAATTAGTGATTTTCGATGGAATTTTCAACAGTTTACTACTGAAAAATGATATTTTAATGTAAATTTTAGTCATTATTTACTAATTTGAAGCATAAGTAGCCATTTTTACAAATTTTGGCGTTATTAACGGCCCTAATTGGCGTAAACAACAAGGCTGTGGCGTAATAAGGGCCAGCGTTAAATTAGGACCGGCGTAAAAAGGGCCGATAAGGTAATAACGTAATTTATATCCTTTCGGAACAAGCTTCGAAAATATTGCCGAGAAAATTAATAAGATAATTTATAGCAAATGTTGGTCGAATGCAAAAACAGAAAACCTTTTCCAGCTTGCTTGACTACTTGAGTTTGCCTAAGTATTCTCTCAGGCTGTTACATAACATCCCTGGCTAAATTTGTTGTAGAAAGTACATTATTGGACTCGCTCATCAAAGAGAATTAAAAACATCAAATTCAAATATATCTAAAGATGACTATGTCTGATATGTCTAGGATGACAATAACACGATTATGAATGGATTATCAAGATCAACCGTTTATGGTAAAGATATCAAAAAGTTTCGGTAGGTTCAACTCATCGAACGACAAAACACACCATCAAATTCATCAAAACATGACAACACATTTTTTTAACATCTCGAATTTTTAAAGCCTTCGGATGTTCTTAACTTTTTGAGTTTTAAGGCTAATGTTCTTAACATGTTCTTATTTTTACCACTTTTTGAGCATTTTTGTTCATCTTAGTAAGAAATCGAGTGTTTTAGAGTCTCCAAAGCCTTAAAATGTTCTTAACTTATTCTAAACATTTTGGCCATCGCAGCCCTATGTTCTTATATAGTTTGTTTTTATAAAGAACGTGTACTAGTTATATCATAAAATCTACGATAACTAAATAACCTATTTTATTAAAACACCAACTCTGTGATGGTTTTACTTTGCTTTCAAAGAACCGCTTTCAAAAGTACAGATATCGGCAGATATCAGAAAATTTGATTTGGGGCGGCAACCGTCAGTCAGTCATTACCGAGTTTATGTATCGGAGGATATCGAGGGCAACGGTAAGTGAAATCGATACAAAACAAAGTCGATAGTTGATGAACAGCTCTATATCGCCTTTGCTCACATAAACAGACGACGGTATCTTGGTGTTTTTACCGTCGTCGAGCAAAGTGGACGGCGATTTCGACCCCATGTCAGCTTTGCTTTATACCGTCCCCCTCGATTTATCTCGAATACATAAACTCGCTATTGAGAAAACCCGGGGAGGGGGCACTCGATTTCTAAACGACGACATGTGCCGCCAAAAAATTAGCTTTCAAAATCGGCAGTGAAAAGGTATCCGTACAGTGCATTTTACCGAACGTTTCTCACCTTTCTCACCCTTACAGTGTAGTTTGACTGCATATCTTATTTTGCTGAAGCTACCCCATGCAAAAACGAGCCTGAAATGTCGACACAATGTGCAAAACAAATCAAAATAGATCAAAGTCAAAAATATAAAGTTACATCAGATTTTTATTGTTCCCCAAACACACCCTTACAGCGTTTCTAGCTAAAAGTACACCCTTACAGTGCATTTCACGGGTCTCGAAAAACCTACCCTTAAGGGCGGCACATGCCGTGGGTCGGACCATATGAGTGCCCTTCCCCCAGGAGAAAATCACACCTTTTCTGAGAAAGGAACACAATATCAATTATCCTTACTTCATTCTAGGTTCGATCTTGGGAATAATCTTCTCGTTGTTGACAGTGATGGAGACTGAAGCGTTGATGTTCTGTAAAAAAAGAAGAAGAAGATTTTGAAAACGAAAAACTTCAAACATAATTCAGCAGAGCATTTGGAGTACATCTAACGTGAGCGCAATGATGATGGGCCCTCTCCTTTGGGGAATGGGTCCTACTCCTTACGAAGTAGGAATTACTCCTTTTCCAAGTAGGTGTGCATAGCGCTGTCCAGACACTGCTGGTTCTGTGCATGCGAGACACATATATCATTATGCATAGTGATAATACTCGAACTACGCGGGAGAGCATATAGCTCGTCGCAGGCGTAGATTGGGATAAGTGAAACCACACACCGCGATGTCCGGCATATCACCCACACTCTTGTATCAGAGTAGTGGTACCCAGTTCCCCCAAATGGTATGGGTTGACCCGGGCGAAGGTGTGTTTACTTGCCAAGTGAACCGTAGTAGTAGTACAGTGGTAATCAAACTTGGACCTCCCAGACGGGAGTCAAGAGCGGCGGTGACCACCATACCACTACGCATAAAGTGGGCGCAATGGAATATAAATATTCTAGAATATCAATTCTCTGATTCTTTTCTGCTAGCCAGGTAGCTAACACCTACACATTCCTTATTATTAAATTATGATGTGACACTATTAAAACAGCCCTGTCTCAGTGGCTCAGTGAAGTTTTGAAGCCCACCAAGGACAAGCGACACTTTTATAATAACCCACCAAGGACAAGTGACACTTTTATAACAACCCACCAAGGACAAGTGACACTTTTATAACAACCCACCAAGGACAAGCGACACTTTTATAACAAACCACCAAGGACAAGTGACACTTTTATAATAACCCACCAAGGACAAGTGACACTTTTATAACAACCCACCAAGGACAAGTGACACTTTTATAATAACCCACCAAGGACAAGTGACACTTTTATAACAACCCACCAAGGACAAGTGACACTTTTATAACAAACCACCAAGGACAAGTGACACTTTTATAACAACCCCCCCCAAGGACAAGTAACTTTTATAACCACCAAGGACAAGTGACACTTTTACCACCAGGACAAGTGGACACTTTTATAAAAACCACCAAGGACAAGCATTATTTTAAACAACCCACCAAGGACAAGTGACACTTTTATAATAACCCCACAAGGACAAGTGACACTTTATAACAAACCCACCAAGGACAAGTGACACTTTTATAATAACCCACCAAGGACAAGTGACACTTTTATAATAACCCACCAAGGACAAGTGACACTTTTATAACAAACCACCAAGGACAAGTGACACTTTTATAACAACCCACCAAGGACAAGTGACACTTTTATAATAACCCACCAAGGACAAGTGACACTTTTATAAACAAAACCCACCAAGGACAAGTGACACTTTTTAAACAAACCACCAAGGACAAGTGACACTTTTATAACAACCCACCAAGGACAAGTGACACTTTTATAACAACCCACCAAGGACAAGTGACACTTTTATAACAACCCACCAAGGACAAGACAATAACAACCCACCAAGGACACTTTTATAAAACCCACCAAGGACAATGACACTTTTATAAAACCCACCAAGGACAAGTGACACTTTTATAACAACCCACCAAACAAACACACAACACCCACCAACAACAAACACCACCAGGACAAGAACTTTTATAACAACACCCAAGGACAAGTGACACTTTTATAAAACCCACCAAGGACAAGGACACTTTGATACAACCCACCAAGGACAAGTGACCTTTTATAATAACCCACCAAGGAAGGACAAGTGACACTTTATAACAAACCCAACCAAGGACAAGTACACTTTTATAACAACCCACCAAGGACAAGTGACACTTTTATAATAACCCACCAAGGACAAGTGACACTTTTATAACAAACCACCAAGGACAAGTGACACTTTTAACTAACCCACCAAGGACAAGTGACACTTTTATAACAACCCACCAAGGACAAGTGACACTTTTATAACAACCCACCAAGGACAAGTGACACTTTTATAATAACCCACCAAGGACAAGTGACACTTTTATAACAAACCCACCAAGGACAAGTGACACTTTTAACAAACCCCACCAAGGACAAGTGGACACTTTATAACAACCCACCAAGGACAAGTGACACTTTTATAACAACCCACCAAGGACAAGTGACACTTTTATAACAACCCACCAAGGACAAGTGACACTTTTATAACAACCCACCAAGGACAAGTGACACTTTTATAACAACCCACCAAGGACAAGTGACACTTTTATAACAAACCACCAAGGACAAGTGACACTTTTATAAAACCACCAAGGACAAGTGACACTTTTATAACAACCACTTATAACAACCCACCAAGGACAAGTGACACTTTTATAACAACCCACCAAGGACAAGTGACACTTTTATAACAACCCACCAAGGACAAGTGACACTTTTATAACAACCCACCAAGGACAAGTGACACTTTTATAATAACCCACCAAGGACAAGTGACACTTTTATAACAACCCACCAAGGACAAGTGACACTTTTATAACAACCCACCAAGGACAAGTGACACTTTTATAATAACCCACCAAGGACAAGTGACACTTTTATAACAACCCACCAAGGACAAGTGACACTTTTATAACCCACCAAGGACAAGTGACACTTTTATAACAACCCACCAAGGACAAGTGACACTATAACAACCCACCAAGGAAGTGACACTTTATAACAACCCCCAAGGACAACACTTTTATAACAAACCCACCAAGGACAAGTGACACTGTTATAACAAAACCCACCAAGGACAAGTGACACTTTTAACAACCCACCAAGGACAGTGACACTTTTATAATAACCCACCAAGGACAAGTGACACTTTTATAACAACCCACCAAGGACAAGTGACACTTTTATAACAACCCACCAAGGACAAGTGACACTTTTATAATAACCCACCAGGACAGTACACTTTTTATAAACACCAAGGGACAAGTGACACTTTTAACAACCCACCAAGGACAAGTGACACGTTGATAATACACCAACCACAAGGACAAGGACACTAACAAACCCACCAAGGACAAGTGAACACTTTTATAACAACCCACCCCACAAGGACAAGTGACACTTTTATAATAACCCACCAAGGACAAGTGACACTTTTATAATAACCCACCAAGGACAAGTGACACTTTTATAACAACCCACCAAGGACAAGTGACACTTTTATAACAACCCACCAAGGACAAGTGACACTTTTATAAACACCCACCAAAGGACAAGGACATTTATAACAAACCAAAACACACTTTATAAAAAACCCACCAAGGACAAGTGACACTTTTATAACAACCCACCCAAGGACAAGTGACACTTTTATAACAACCACCACCAAGGACAAGGACACTTTTATATAACAACCCACCAAGGACAAGTGACACTTTTATAATAACCCACCAAGGACAAGGACAAGTGACACTTTTATAACAACCCACCAAGGACAAGTGACACTTTATAACAACCACAAGGACAACCACTTTTATAACAACCCACCAAGGACAAGTGACACTTTTATAATAACCCACCAAGGACAAGTGACACTTTTATAACAACCCACCAAGGACAAGTGACACTTTTATAACAACCCACCAAGGACAAGTGACACTTTTATAACTAACCCACCAAGGACAAGTGACACTTTTATAACAACCCACCAAGGACAAGTGACACTTTTATAACAACCCACCAAGGACAAGTGACACTTTTAAAACCCACCAAGGACAAGTGACACTTTTTATAACAACCACCAAGGACAAGTGACACTTTTATAAAACCCACCAAGGACAAGTGACACTTTTAAAAACCACCAAGGGACAAGTGACACTTTATAACAAACCCACCAAGGACAAGTGACACTTTTAAATAACAACCACCAAGGACAAGTGACACTTTTATAACAAACCCACAAGGACAAGGACACGTTATAACAACCCACAAGGACAAGTGACACTTTTATAAAAAAACCCACCAAGGACAAGTGACACTTTTATAAAACCCACCACGGACAAGTGGACACACCAAGGACATATAACAACCACCAAGGACAAGTGACACTTTATAAAACCCCACCAAGGACAAGTGACACTTTTACAACCCACCAAGGACAAGGGACACTTTTAAACAACCCACCAAGGACAAGCGACACTTTTAGGGACTAACAACACCCACCAAGGACAAGTGACACTTTTATAATAACCCACCAAGGACAAGTGACACTTTTATAACAACCCACCAAGGACAAGTGACACTTCTATAACAACCCACCAAGGACACGTGACACCTTTTATAATAAACCAACCCACCCAAGGACAATGACACTTTTATACAACCCACCAAGGACGTGACACCTTTTATAACAACCCACCAAGGACAAGTGACACTTTTTATAAACCCCCAAGGACAAGTGACACTTTATAATAACCCACCAGGACAGTGACACTTTTATAACAACCCACCAAGGACAAGTGACACTTTTATAACAACCCACCAAGGACAAGTGACACTTTTATAATAACCCACCAAGGACAAGTGACACTTTTATAACAAAACCCACCAAGGACAAGTGACACTTTTATATAACAACCCACCAAGGGACAAGTGACACTTTTTATAACAACCCACCAAGGACAAGTGACACTTTTATAACAACCCACCAAGGACAAGTGACACTTTTATAACAACCCACCAAGGACAAGTGACACTTTTATAACAACCCACCAAGGACAAGTGACACTTTTTATACAACCCACCAAGGACAAGTGACACTTTTATAACAAACCACCAAGGACAAGTGACACTTTTATAACAACCCCACCAAGGACAAGTGACACTTTTATAAATAACCCACCCACCAAGGACAAGTGACACTTTTAACCTGGACTACACAAAACCCACCAAGGACAAGTGACACTTTTATATAAAACCCACCAAGGACAAGTGACACTTTTATAACAAACCCCCCACCAAGGACAAGTGACACTTTATATAACAACCCACCAAGGACAAGTGACACTTTTATAACAACCCACCAAGGACAAGTGACACTTTTATAACAACCCACCAAGGACAAGTGACACTTTTATAACAAACCACCAAGGACAAGTGACACTTTTATAACAACCCACCAAGGACAAGTGACACTTTTATAAAACCCACCCCACGGACAAGTGACACTTTTATAACAACCCACCAAGGACAAGTGACACTTTTTATAACAACCCACCCAAGGACAAGTGACACTTTATAACCAACCCACCAAGGGACAAGTGACACTTTTATAACAACCCACCAAGGACAAGTGACCACCACCAAGGACAAGTGACACTTTTATAACAAACCCACCAAGGACAAGTGACACTTTTATAACAACCCACCAAGGACAAGTGACACTTTTATAACAACCCACCAAGGACAAGTGACACTTTTATAACAACCCACCAAGGACAAGTGACACTTTTATAATAACCCACCAAGGACAAGTGACACTTTTATAACAACCCACCAAGGACAAGTGACACTTTTATAATAACCCACCAAGGACAAGTGACACTTTTATAACAAAACCACCAAGGACAAGTGACCACTTTTATAAACAACCCACCAAGGACAAGTGACACTTTTATAACAACCCACCACACCAAGGACAAGTGACACTTTTATAATAACCACCAAGGACAAGTGACACTTTTTATAACAAACAACCCACCAAGGACAAGTGACACTTTTATAACAAACCACCAAGGACAAGTGACACTTTTATAACAACCCACCAAGGACAAGTGACACTTTTATAACAACCCACCAAGGACAAGCGACACTTTTATAACAACCCACCAAGGACAAGTGACACTTTTATAACAACCCACTAAAGCTACCTCTGATATCTTTTCACCAAATCAATTCTGGGGATGCACGCACCCTAACCCACCGGGCTAGGAAAAAGGAAATTTTCACCGAATTTGAATTTTAGAAAACTCACTGGGGTGAGAACTTTTAACTCAATTTTCACCGGGGTAGGGGAAAAAATTCACTTTCAAGCATTGTCATTAAAATGTTGTGTTTTTTTTATTCTGACTAAACTAACAATATCATTGACTGGGGTAAGACCATAAATTTCAAGCTTAAAATCAGGCCATTTTTGACAATTTTTCTCACTGTGTTATCCAACAGGGAAGATCTGACCGGCTTACTGATACAGGGGTGTAACATCTAGGACATCCACTTAACGTTAGGTGAAAGTTGGCAAAATGTCACGTAGGTGGGATGGTCATTTTGCTCACGTGTATATGTAGAACTTTTTATCCAAATTACAACATTTTATGTAAGTTTCGAGTGTACAACAATAGGATGAGGTACAGCATGAGGTTTAGAGATTGAATCATTTAAAACCATTCTTGTTTTAAAAACAAATTGGAAAAGCAGCTTATAGAAACCTGCTTTTGCATTCTCATTTATTTAACTTCTATACAAGTAATACATGCTTCTTATATAATGATACACGTTTTTTTATAAGAACAAACTATATAAAAACACAAGGCTTCGATAGAAAAAATACTCAATTTCTTAGGAAAAACATCAGAAGGCTTCAAAAATTTGGATGTTCTTATAAAAAACGAGTACAAATTCTTATTGGTGCAAGAACAATCAATTGATCGATAAGCCAATAACCTCAGATGTCGGACTTTTAATATTATATCCAGGGTTTAATTTGACCAAAACCTGGAGCACTCGAAACTGTGCAGATAATGGTAGTTTCGTTTGAGTTAAACAGCTTTGCTTTGGATGATTACATAATGACAGTACGAACGGGTGTTTTGTCCGATCAAGTTATATGGAAAACCAATCAGAAGCCTTGAAATTATACTGAGGACCAATCAGAAGCCTTGAAACTATACTGAGGACCAATCAGAAGCCTTGAAATTATACTGAGGACCAATCAGAAGCCTTGAAATTATACTAAGGACCAATCAAACACACAGAAGGACGAACACTAGCATTCACTGGCTAGCAAACCTTTAAATACCGTCTGAAGGAAGCAAGAAATCATTCCATCCTGTTAAAGCGACATCGGAAGGAATAGCGGCAAAGGTAAGAAGTGTTGCTACAAAGGTGCAGTTGATACGCTCTCCAGTTCGATTTTAAAGGGAAATGGGCTTTCATCGAATAAAGGATTTTCTTGACGGTAATTTTCAATATTATCGAATAATGGAGAGTATCGATAAAAAGAACGTCGAATTAGAGAGGGTCAACTCTCTTCTATACTAACATAGGGAAAAATTAAATAAGTTCTATTGATCGAAAAATGAGAGTAGGCATTTGATTCGGTCGAAATTCCCCTCCCCTGATTCTTTTCTGTAAGTTTTCTAAGCATATTTTTTAAGTTGTATTTGCATAAACAAAGCATATTGTAGCATATTATACTAAATCTTCTAGACTATTGTCAGAGAGCAGTTGACTGACCTCAACCGATTATTTTTTCTTAAATCTTTTAAAGAAAAATGAGTGAAATTTAGGTAAAAAAAGACTGATGTTGCGAAATTTCGTCTATACAAAAATTATAAATTTTGGATTTGCGCAGAAAAGCCCATTGAGAAACTTATCGATTAGAGTTCATGCTTGCCCATTGGATCAACTATTTATATGCTTCTTATTCTTTCAGTTGTTTTTAGGTATCCTTGACAGCACCAACAAAACTAAAGATGGCGGATATCGACTCTTTCATGGACCAATACAATTCGATGAACGATGAAATCAAGCCTCGTTTTGAGACATTGAAAAACCTCGATCTTTTCGTATTGGATAACTCAATTCGTGAATCGACTGTTGGTGCTCTCCGTGGACACACTCTCCAAAATAAAATCGACATTTTGGCACAGGTATGTTACATAACTTTGATTCTCCACTTTTAAAGCTTTCAAATATTCTTGGCACCGTAGACATTCGATTTTGGGTTTATTTTCTTCATGTGTAATCGAAAAGGTTGACTCTACTGAATACTTTAACCGCCCAGCTGGCACACAACGTTGTTTCAACGTTTATCTAACATTCACAACGTCCATATAACGTTAGATGAACGTTAAATCAACGTTGTGTGCCGGCTGGGCTTAATGAAGAGGACACATATACTAATGAATACACGCCCCCTGAAATATGGTAAAAAAGCAAAGTTCAAGAAAAAGTAAAGCCATTTAGAAAAAAATACGGAGCCCTTACTGCTTCTTCATTCATCTAAAACATGAAACAAACCCTGGTCAAATACACCAGATGAAAGTAAAAGAATTCATGAGATGCACCACTGGAATGCCTTCTGACATTACATCATGGACCCAATAGTTAATTGGTTATAAATGACGTAAAATCAGACAATATACGTCACTTTTAACCAATCAGCTGTTTGGTCCGTGGAAGACATTGCAATGGTGAATAACATCTACTTCCACGGAAATACTAACAACTCCCTCTAGTTCGAATCTTTCTCATCTTTCTGTAATTCGAACTAAAATATTGGTCCCCTCAGCTGTAAAACAGTTTAAATCTTTCTCCAATAGACGATATCGGCTTAACGTGAAAACTCAGATTTGATCCCCGAATATTGCCCACGATGCTTTGTGCGGAAAAAATTTCACCGTGAACTTTTTTCCGCGCAAAGCATTGTGGGCAATATTCGGGGATCAAATCTGAGTTTTCACGTTAAGCCGATATCGTCTATTCAAACAAAATTTTTGGTCCCTTGAAAATCGAATTAGAGAGAGCCAATTGTACTAACAACTACTCCCGATTTATCTACAGACAAAATTACTTGGCTATGAAAACAACATCATCGCAGCGTTTTCACACTTGCGAAGAGTGGATGACGCTTTTATCAATTACCTCAAAGAACAAAATGAAGATTTCTCCAAAAAGTACGCATTCGCTGAGTTCTACGATGAATGTGATACCGAGACACATCTTCCGACCCCCGGAATTCCGATCGGATTGGAAAAATGTCGGGACTTGGGCGTCCCAAATGTCATTATGGAGTGTGATTTAGCGAATCTTCCAAAAGAAAGCCAATTCACCCATGAAAAACGATGCAAGCTTTTCGAAGAACGCTTCGCTTGGATTAGGGAAAATATCAGTGAAAATAGTCGAATCTTAATCAATTTAAGAGATCTTGCAGCTGCTATGGCCAAAGGAGAAAAAACCAGAAAATTAGCTTTCCAAACCATCGACTTCCTTTCCAAACACCGTCCACAAATCTTTGGTATCATGACTGAAGAACCGACTGGTCAATACTTTCCTGAACAACTTCGTAACATGACCAGAACAGCGACAAATCTAATGCGAAAGAATGAATTCGAAGGCCATTTCTTGGTGCACATCCATCAACAATGGGGTCTCCATAATGCTGGCAATTTAGAATGTCTTGCTAATGGAGCAACTGGAATCTGGTGTTCAGTTTCGGAAGAAGGAGCAGCTCTTGGGCATGCTTCGTCTGCTTTAACAATAATGAATCTGATTCGTCTTGGAAACACCAAAGTTTTACACAAATACCATTGCACGTACCTCAGGAAAGCAGCTCAACGCATAACAAAAGTAAGTCTTTTTTCGGGAACATCGATTGAAGATTGACTTGCATTACCATAAGCTTTAATATAAAATAGTCATTGTACAGAAAGCTGCACTTAAAAGCATCTGAGAAATCACCAAGGAGACACTGATTTGACACAACTTTAGAGCAAGCATATTATAAGGTAAAATTCAAATACCATTAAAACCTAAAAACTTCGAAAAGTTGAATTTTACTTATAAGTCTTTGAAAATAATTATCCATCGCTATCAAATATTTTGCATAAGCGTTCGCTCTCCAAGATAAACATAGTCAGCCAATCTTACTTGTAATAAGAATTAGAATAACAAGCCCTGAATGATTGTTTTTATTCTAGATCGTAACCGGTAGACCAGCACATCCAAAGACACCAATATACGGAGCACGAGCTGTTGACCAAGTGTTCGGTCTAGGTGGTATGGGTGGAAACATCGGTGGTTTCGGATCATTAGATTTAGCTCAATTCTTTGATATCCCTCTAACGAAGAGAATTACAACTCTAGCAACCAACCAGATGATTGTTGATCGGATGGTGCGATTGTTTGGTGAACACCCTTCTTATAATGTTGAGATGGCAGAGGAGATGAAGAAGAAAATGTTGGAGGATTATCGAGATGACCGTAAAGAAGAATACCACAGTCCAGTAGGATTGGCAACCCTGTTCGATAAAGCTGGAGGCAAAAAGACACCTGCAATGTTAAGAGCTTTGGCTGAGGTAATACAACACTTTTCAAAGCCCCAAATACATCTCTCATTTAAATCATTTATAATTTTTTTCCCATGGAACACCAGCCTGCAATCCACGATATGATGAGATCTCTGAAGCTTTAAGGTCGAGTCTTTCAGTAAGAATGCTGTGTTTCTAAGTATACTAAAAAGCAAAAACATTAGTCTCAATCAATAAATTTACTGCTTTTTATAAAAAGCATACCCATAAATCCGAGCTCTCCAATTGGGCCATTCCATTTTATCTCCATACAGGGGGTGGACGAGCATTTCCAGGGGGTAACCTGAGAAGAATTTCCAGGAGGTCTAAAAGAGTTTTTCATTTTCCAGGGGGTGGTGAAAGACCGGTTTTAGTTCGACCACCGTCACTCTAAAGTATAAAAATAAATTTATTTCCAAGGGTTTCTTTGCAAATTTTGCCATTTTCCAGGGGGTATCCTCGCATTTCCAAGAATTTTATTTTTACTTGAAAAGGTTCGTCTACCCCCTTGTATGGATTTTTAATGGAATAGCCCATTCTCGCGTGAAATCTGATTACCCATTCTCTTTTTTTTCTTTTTCATTCAAAGTTACCCTCGAATTTTTACCCACTAGCCACACGATGGCTAAACTACTCCAAGCATAAGAATTTTAAGTTTTACAAGATACATTTGAATTTACCAAATACAAGAAATGCGTTTTATCTAATTTTTCTTTTAAAATACAAGACATACATAATTTTCCTAGGAAAATACAGGAAAATGTTTTAATCAATGTTCCGTTCAATATACAAAAAAATATTGTAGTTCATTTTCCCTGAAAAAATAAAAGATAATTTACATATTTCTCACAAGTAAGAATACATTTAATTTCCAACAATGACGAGCGAAGGGAGCTTAATTATCACGGAAAAGAGTCGTGGGAAGATCCAATTTCCGTCATTACCAGTACTTCGAACAAGCTTCACTCAAACTGCAAGTCATATATCTAGTCGCTCACTTTCTAAAAATCGCTGCAAATTTAAAACTCGATTCATGGTCTAAAAATAAATATCATACGAATGTTTTTAGCACTGTCGCAAAGCTTTCTCAGATTCCTATACTCCTATTTTCGTTGACGAAGGGGTGGTTCCGTGCTATGTTGACGGAGGGCCAGTAAATGACCCTTTATAAACTGGATTAATATGTATGTATTTAAACCTAGAAAGTTTAAACGCAGAGGGGTCAAAAAAAGTTTTTGGTGTCAAACAAAATTTGAAATTTACACAAAGAATGAGCTCACATTCTTCAAATGTTGCACGATTTGGCTGAATTTCTAGACAGAAAATCCTCTTTTAATACCTCAGATAAATACCTGTCCGATACCTCAGATACCTGTCCGAACAGCAATGTAAATAAATCCTGTTCCTTATCTTTTTATAGTGGGACATTAAATCACTCCACATCCAACAATTGATTGATGAAATCAAAGGACATTGGAAATTATGGGATCGAACAGATGGCAAAATGGATGGTGACATCACATTCGATAATTTCTACAATGCCTTCATGAAAGAATATTTCGGTTGTTACCGGTGTCCACAAACGAAAAAAGCTCTTCAAGCCATCAATGTTGTAAAGGATGAGAATATCTCCTGGGATGAATTCGAAATCTTTTTGAAATGGGCCGGTAAAGAGTACCCGGAAACCAAAAACGCGGAAGATTTATTAGATGTAGCTTTTTTACAAGGTATCGTTCCAGCAATGCAAGACGAAGTGATCAAAAGTGAGAAGAAAGATAAAAGCATGTTTCACGATTCACATGACTTCTAAAACTTTTGCACACCATTATCAAAACCGAAATTGAAGTTAAAATTTGAACAGCCACACAAAGGCTTACCACCAGCAAATGCACCCTAGTAATTACCAAATTAATATTTTGTTACTTTTTATTGTAACTGGTTTGAAAAATTGTATAGAGTTTTAGAATTTACTGTATCATTGATAATATTTTGACTTATCTTTGTTAATAATCTTTGTAGTAATCTTTGAAAAAACTGAGGTTGCTCTTAGCATTTTACCCCTAATATACCGCAGGGGAAGGTAAACCCTCTGGAAATTTGTTCAAATTACAGAGACCCAATCCCCTGGATCCTTGTTGAAAATTAAGATGCTTGATTTCAAGCAACCCTTGGATTATTCACGAAACTTCATTAAGCGCCTAGTTTTTACAGGTCTTTAGGGCACCGTTGTCACCTCGCAAATAATTACATCCTCGACGTCTGTGTGGATAAAAAAAGTTTAAAAGACATTATCCAAAACAAGCCCAACCTCGGCCCTGCGCATTACCCGTTCCCTGCGCATTACCAGTTTCTTTTTGTTTCCTGATGATGGTGTTAGATAATATTCTCTGGCATCCACCAGTTAGTAACGTATAAAACCTGAAATACACGGGGACAAGGTTGAGGACGAAAATATTAAAAAGAAAAGATAAAAAGAAAGCACGCCAAAAAAAGAATAGAAAGCTTTTTGAACAAAGAAAGATATGGGGCGCGGAAGCGCTATAAAATACTATCGTTTTTATAATACTATCTTTTCAAAAATAATACTATCTTTTCTAGTGTAATACTATCTTTTCTAATAAATAATACTATCTTCTTCTAATAAATAATACTATCTAATAATAATATATAATACTCGTAAAAGTCGAGTTAATAAGTTTGAGTTGAAAACTCGAGTTCGAGTTATAAGCTGCATGTATTTTGTGACGTCACAAATATACCATTTTAACGTCTTACAATTTCCCAACTCTAAAATGTAAGTTAAAGACAAATTGACGGGTTAAAAAGGAGGTCTGACTGCCGTGTCAAAAATGTGATGACGTTGCAAAACGTTCACAGTTTTTTATATCATTAAACAAAAGAACAAAACGCGCGTAACGTCAGTTGATTGTCAGGGCGATTTTGAAAATTGGAGCCTCTAGATGGTCTAAAATAAAACGCATCAAAATAGCTCAATAGTTGTGATATAGGAAGGAAAAAATATTATTAAATTCGGTTTTTCCAGAAAACCACTTTTGAAAAAATTATTGGGGGGACATTGCCCCCCCCCTTGCCCCCCGGTTGCTACGGCACTGCTCTCAACTTGACTTTTTCGTAACTCTACTTTTTTAACTCGACTTTTCTGAGCCTCGAAAAGATAGCAGTAAGTTAAAGAAAAGAAAGTAATAAATTTCAAAAAAAGATAGTATTATATTTGAAAAGATAGTATTATAATTGAAAAGATAGTATTATAATTGAAAAGATAGTATTATATTTGAAAAGATAGTATTATATTTGAAAAGATAGTATTATATTTGAAAAGATAGTATTATATTTGAAAAGATAGTATTATATTTGAAAAGATAGTATTATATTTGAAAAGATAGTATTAACTTTGAAAAGATAGTATTATAATTGAAAAGATAGTATTATAATTGAAGAAGATAGTATTATAAAAATGATAGTATCTTATAGCGCTTTCGCGCGCCATAGGAAGATGTGCTTCTATTTGATACATTTTTGACAGGGAAAAGATCTTGGTTTTTTCGCGGACAGACTATTTCAATCCAGGGAAGAAAGAAAGAGGCAAAATATCCAGTCCTACGTCTTGACAACGAGTCGTTGATTCAATTTACTTAAAAAAAAATTATTTTGCAATACAATTACCACGATGCTAAACCAAATATTCATCGAAATCACTAGGCTGCTTTTGCTAAAAATACAATCTCGTGACGTGTCTAAAATCCAGATTCAACGGTCAGGACAAATTAGCCATGTTTTCACATTCTAATACATATTTTCTAAACCTTTTGAGGCATCGTTTTTTTAGTGGAAAAGGCCAGGAGGTTTTCTTGTTCAGTGATTGACCAATCAAATGCAATGAAATATTAGTAGTTTCATAATTGTTGATGGTTTATTCTTTTGCAAATTATCATTATCCAAGGATTGGAAACGCAAAAGGTAGGTCAATTTTTTTAAACGGAAAATGTAGTAACAATTCCTTCCAGGAGGTAACTAAATTATGGCGACTGTAGTCTGCCGGCTTGTAGAATATTAAGATCTAGAGGGTACTTAATGTTTCCCTGCAAAACGCAAAAGACCTGAGAAAGAAGGGCTTCCTTCCTACGGAAAGACAGCAATAGAATAGGAAGCCTTCAGGTAGCCATCGACAGCAGTTGACTGATGACAATAACAATGTTAGTTTAGTAGCAAATTTGAAAAGCCTTCAACTTTTGATTCATAAAACATTTTTGGTTATATGATGAGTGACATTTACTTCAAAGATATTTGTAATTTTGGGTAATTGTAGTATGCAAATTTTTCAATATTTTGGCTCTTCTCTACCTCTTTTTTTCATGCTCTGATATTTTCACAAGTTATTCTATAGATGTGTATGTTGTTAACAAACTGGCGAGCACAAAAATTGATTTGCTATAGCCAGTTGCAGAGGTTTAAAAGTCATTGAAATGCAATTCAGCGACACAAAACAGCTTTTTTCGACGCTTTCAGAATATATTTTTTGCCCTCGCCATTTTGATTATCAAAGGTTAAGTAATTGGTGATATAAATATCAAGTTTCAAATATCTAAAAATTTAACTAGCGGAAGACATTTTATAAGTATTTGGGATATGATTTTGAATGGTCATCTCACATAATCTCTCTTTCAATGTTTGAAAATACGTTTCGTGACAGTATGCAGCACATAATACAAAAGACTTGTTTAACAAATTTAGTAATAAACATCTTTAGTAAACAAAAGAGAATTTCCAATACACAATTTCACGAACCGTATTTTTGCTAGTCTACACAATAGACAGCTCCAGGCTTGGCCTTACTGTTGAAGAGTAGGAGTTTTACGCTTGAAACGGAGGAAGATATAACGTAGCCTATCTTTTTGCAGGTTAAAGGTTTTATTGTTATATAAGAGTGATCGTTTGCTTACTCGTCAATTTTAATTCGCAAGCTTTTTCACATTGAATTGACACGGATGTGGAGCAAGATTGGTCAGAAAAAATAAAAAATAAAATATTTTTGTGTTTATAGCACAATATAACAATAGGCAGACACTGCCCTGATATGAAATATGTGTCTGATATAAAACACTTATGTAAAAACAAATAAGGCAGAGGGGTTTTGTTTAGTCTACACAATTTTAGGAGTTTTTCGCTCGAAACGAAGGAAGATTTGACGTAGCCTAAGTTTAATGTTATTATGTTATACCTTTCTACTGATAAGTCGTTTGCAAACGCGTGACCAAAAGAAATGATTTTATGAATGTCGAGTAGAGTGTCTTAATACGATAAGGGGGGGGTTTCAGGGGGTACCCGATTCCGTAATTCCGCCAATTTTTTCTCCAATTTCCGTCACACCGTCTTAAATTGAACCAAAATTCCGTCACCGAAAATTCCTTTGAAATTCAATATTTTTGTCGAAAATTCCGCAAATTTTGAAAATCTTTTACTAATTCCGAAATTCCGCAAATTTTTTTGCTAAATTCCGTTTTTCCGCAAATCTTTTTGCTAAATTAATTTCTTTCCGCACTAAAATTGTCTAATTTTCCGTCTCCGTCAGAGAACCCAGTTTCCGTAATTCCGTCTAAATTTTCGCCAAATTCCGCCACTCCGTCCGAAAAAAGGGCCGATTCCGCTCCTCCGCCAACCATGAAACCCCCCCCCGATAAGGATCCCAATATACGCTGCAATAATTTATGATTTTAAATATCTTACTTGATCTAGGTATTAGAGAATTTCGCAAAAATCTGTCAAAGCCGTTTGAACCAAGATGAACGTTTTGGAAGCTACACGGAGATACATGGGACTTAAACATGAGTTGGAGCCCAAATTTCAAAAGCTGAGAGATCTCAAACTTTTCGTGTTGGATAACTCAATCCGTGAGTCTACCGTTGGTGCTCTCCGTGGACACACTCTCGAGAATAAATTCGACATTTTTAACCAAGTAAGTTAACCCACCGCTTTCCCTTGAAGAGGAATGTCAGCTCTAATCTTTCAGGATTTCGAAACTGTTCTAAAATGGTCGACTAGAGAAAAAGATCCATGCTTAGGGCTTGCACTATAAGGGTCCAATTTTAAGACTTATTTTGGGTCCAAAAAACAGTTGTTATATCAATATTGCTCAACCGGGTCTAGTTTATTCAGTGACGTATTTGCAGGTTATTTTGACTGAAGCGAGGTTTCACCTTGTTTATCCTACAGGAACACACATCAGAATATGTTTAGAACAAATACAGAATATGTTTAGAACAACATTTTTTTTAATTTTCAGAATCGTCTCTCTAACGGACACGCCCATTTTATCTCTCTGAACACCACGCGTTCACCAATTTCTCCGACATTCTCGAACCCTAACATCCCTCCGAATACACTTTCAATTAGCTTTGCCTAAATTAGGACATAAGGATATTAGGACATTTTAGTTTCAGACGAAAGAACTGTTCTTTGTTCCAAAGCTGAAAAACCAAAAAAAGGGTTGACTTACAAATAAAACTTTTCTCTATGGTTACACGTTTTTTGTAAGAAGATCCAAAATTTTTGAAGCCTTCGGGGTTCTTGACTTTTTTTTTTTAACGGTAAAAATATTCTCACAATGTTCACAGTTTGACCATTTTGGGAATTATGGGTGTTTTTTCTTTAAAGTCAATGAGGCCTTTAAATTTTCTTAGCTTGTTCTTGAGACTTTAAGCTATGAAAGCCTTATGTACTTATACCTACAATTTGTTCTTATAAAAAAATGTGTAGACGAAGAACCCCGGAGTACCACGGGACGTGCCACTGGCAAGCTTCCGTTTTTAACGGTGACAGGGTCCAAAATTTAGATGTGTATCTAACAGGGTTGACCTGTAAACTTAGAAAATATTTCAATTTTTCGTCTACTTTTAGTCAGTTTTGCCATTTTTCACGGTAAATATGAGAAAATTCTTTCTTTTTTTTTTGTTTTGGTCCCAAACTTACAAAACATTCATATTTGGCAGGGTCCACTCTTTAAACTCAAACGGCACGTCTCGTCAGCTGTCAAGGCCAGTGCCCGGGGCAAGAAACGTTGGTAATCGTGCACCTTCTCTTAACCACCTTTCCAACGTCTTTTCTTTCTAGACCAAAAAACTGTCGTTCCAACACAACATAGTGGGAGCTTTCTCAAGAATGAGACGAGTTGATGACAAATTTGTTGAAGATATTGTCGCCTCTGGTGAAGATATGACAAACAAATATGCTTTCTCAGAATTCTATGATTGGGATTTCAAAAAGAATAGACCTGCCGATACTATCCCTATTGGTCTGTTGAAGTGTAAGGAGTTGAAGATTCCCAATGTCATTATGGAAGTGGATCTGTCCAACTTGCCAGAAGACACCGAATTCGGTCATGCGGCAAGGTGCAAACTTTTCGAAGAAAGATTCGCCTGGATTAAAGAGAATCTGACGCATGACAAACGTATCTTGATCAACTTAAGAGATCTGCCGACAGCCATCATTAAATGCACAACAAGAGCCTTTCAGACCATCGAATTCTTATCAAAATACCGACCCCAGATCTTTGCTATCATCACCGAAGAGCCATCTGGAAAATATTTTCCAGAGGAACTTGGAAATATGTCGAAAGCTTGCACTGAAATGATGCGTAGCCATGGTTACACTGGTCATTTCCTGGTGCACGTTCATCAACAATGGGGAATGCATAATGCTGGAGTGTTAGAATGCCTGGCTAATGGTGCTACTGGTATCTGGTGTTCGGTGTCTGAGGTTGGGGCAGCTATGGGACATGCTTCGTCTATTTTGACCATTATGAATCTGATTCGTCTTGGAAATAAATATGTTGAACAGACGTATAATTGTAAACATCTCAGAGAAGCGGCTCAAGTTATTACTCAGGTAAATCAACCTGCATTTCGACCACACATATCATGTGACAACATCTGAGGTGCTTTTTCGCGATTCTTGTGAAAACAAGTAAAATTACTGAGTCAAAAAAATTCACACTATCTTTTTTAAACGAGGAGCATTTTTTGGAAAAAACCCAGCCTGGAAATGCTCAACCACGAAAAAAGATCCGCAAAAGACCCGCAAAAATCTAATCTAGACTTGAATATCGAAAAATATAATTACTCTAGAATCAAATGTTAAATCTTTCAGTTTCATCAAAAAGATCGAGACATGTATATCACAAGGCCTGTTGTATAACACATCTAGAATAAGATGAAATTCAACTAAGATTTTCTGTCATATTTTAAAGGTTGTCACTGGTGGAAAGGCGCACCCCATGACACCCGTGTATGGCGACCGTGCTTTGGACCAAGTGTTTGGTGCAGGGGGTATGGGAAGTGGCGATAAAGTCTTTGATTTGGCTGGCTTCTTTGATGAGGAGGTTCCCATGAGAATCACCACACTGGCAAGTGAACAGATGATTGTCACAAGGTATTTGGTTTGTTTATTACAAAAGGGCCTGGTACACAAGCCTTTATACAGTACAGTCTCTTCAATTCGAAACTCTAAAACTCGAATGTCTCCTTTAAGTTTTTTAGCCCCTTTAGTTAACAATGTACTTACGCCATGGCGTCCTAAATCTCCAAATTTCCTTAATTCAAACGAATTTGCGTTCCCCGTGCGTGTTCGAGTTATAGAGACTCCACTGAACACCTTTTGGAAATGACACGACTGGGATTCATTATAAAAGATTCTCTTCTTGTCTCCTTCAAATTCGGTGATTAATTCATAGAAAGCCAAGTCGTCTCGCCGTCCACTTCGTGAAATTAATCGAAAGAATGTCCGAGTCCTAGATTTCAGGGTTTATGTAAAATGTTAAAGTTCACTTAAAATACATGTTTTCTTATAAGAGCATCCAGAGTGTTAGAAGTCACCGGATATCCTTAAACTTGTTTTGAGTGAGCCTAAAGAATTGAGAATAAAATGTTCTTAACATGTTCTTATTTTCACCGTTTTGCAAGTATTTATTTCCTAAGAAATCGGGTGCTCCAGAGTCTGCAAAGTTTTAAAATGTTCTTAACCTGATCTTAACATTTTGGTCATTGGTCATTTTGTTCTTATATAAAATGTTCTTTTAAAAAACGTGTACTTCATTTTTCTTACCACAGGTTGACTCGATTATTTGGAAAACATCCCACCTTCACATTAAATATGGCCAAGGAAATGAAAAAACAAATGTTGGAAGACCACAGACACAGAAAGGAAGAATATCACAGTCCAGTTGGATTGGCAACCCTGTTCGATAAAGCTGGAGGAGTTAAAACTCAAGCTATGCTTGATGTTCTGGCTGAGGTTAGTTTTTATATATTTTTTTGTATCTTTAGATTAAAGGCTCAATCATAATATATATAGATGGAGTGAACCATCGCCGATTTGAGTTCAGGGGTACACGAGTTTGATTTTCTGTCGGTATTTTCTTGGTCAAAGAAAAATGCGTCGGTATTTTGGTGTCAGCTAGCTCCGTACGCCCCCCCCTCAGTTCATATGTATCAGATTTCATTTTCATATCATATGATAGTTCCGTTGCAATTTTTTGTTTTAATTCATTTTGAGAATTTTTATTGGTCATTTTACTTTCAGTGGGAAGGCAGCTCATTACACATCAAAGGGCTTCTGGATGAGATCCACGAGACCTGGACCGAGTGGGACGTCAAAGACCACGTGCAAGACGACAAAATGTCTTTCCGTAATTTCTACGATGGTTTCTTACAACAATATTTCGGTTGTTATACATGTCCTGAAAATGAGAAAGCCATAACAGCTGTAATGAATGTCGATGATGATGATTGTTCCATCTCATGGGATGAATTCTCCATCTTCTTGAAGTGGGCTGGTAAGGAATATCCGAAAACCGAGACAGCTGAAGAGTTGCTGGAAATCGCATTCTCTAAAGGAATCATTCCATCAATGCAAGAAGAATTGAAGAAAGCATCGTCTTAAAATTTCTTTTGGGATTTAAACAGCGAACATGACGAAACACATTAAAAAGTCAAATGAAACAGTGAAAAGCTAAGATTTTGATTAGATTTATTGGAATTTCTCTTGTGGAAAGGATAAGTTATATTCATTGATTTTACGCTTTATGTACTGTATGTTTAATAATTTGTAGAAATTGTAGAAATGTTATTGTAGACGGGAGGTTATTTGGACTTTGACACACTTTTCAAGAAACAACTAGGTGAAAATTGATTAAAAGAGGAAAAAATTATTGAAAATAGAGGCAACGACTAAAAATTTGGTCAAAGAAAAATATTATTTTTATTGAAATTCTTAGGGTTAAATGAAAGAAATAAAAATTATTAGGAAATTCACAAAGAGTCATTGTTTTTTAGTATTCTTTGGGAGAACATCAAGGTTTTGTTATTGATAAAGGGATCCTTAAAGCTATTCATTTCTATTTCTCCAAGCAGATACTTTACTTACGCATAACACGTATTCACTCTGAAGGATATTTCCCCAGCTTAATTTTAGTCATCAAAATTTTAGATCAATCAGGAAATCAAATGAAGTTTTGTAGCGCGGTGATTAGCTAAAGTAAAACAATCGTACCTGAACAAACGTCAATTATAAACAGAAACATTCGAATCCAGACGATTTTGCTTTCGTCGACGAAAGGCAATGTGGTTCTGAATGTTTTGAACACCCCTGTCTCAGTAACCCGGTAGAGTTTAAAAGCTCACTGGGGTGGCTAAGAAAATAAAAGGATTTCACCGGGCAGATTTTTGACTGAATAAAGTCACCAGGTTGGAAAATTTGAGCTAAGTTTTCACCGGTAAGTTTTTTTTTATATAAAGACCAGTAAAATCTTTTGTTGCTATGACTCAGGGGTGTTTTTGACTGAACAGCCGGGTCAGATATTCACATTCGCCATATCCCTTTAGATTAGGGCGTGCTGTATACGAAATGCATAACATGTTATAAGACAAGTTTATATCTAACATTGTTTGCATTTTGCGTTAGTCCCATTCCCAAAGATAGCCTACATAGACATAAAACAGGTTTTCGGAAAACCAATATTGTGTTTCATCGTATTGTGTAAACCAGGCCTAAAAGATAATTATTTTCCATGGCTTGCAGTCGCTAGGGCCCATGACATCCCCCCGAAAAACTTTGCAACGAATCAGAGCTTGAGATTTTAAGCCGTCCCATCGTCCCAACTGTTAAATGGATTAGGTCAGGGCAAACCAGTCCAATATTTAAAATAATATTTTTCCCCAATATTGCATGAAATGTTGGATGAAAAACTAAAAACGTTGAATCTTTGATCTTGCTGCAAATGTTGGATCAAATGTTTAATGGCGAACTTCAAAGGCCTTCAATCAACTTTATTTTTCTTCTTTTCTGAATTTGACCTTATTTTGAAAACTTTACTGTGGCACAAACCGGTCCAACATTTCATCCAACATTCGAAAAAAGGCATATTGGATGAAATGTTGGATCGGTTTCCTCTCCTTTAGGTAGTAGTAGGGTAGATCGTCAACTACCATTTTTAGCATGATGTCAAAAAATTCAAAGTGTAATATTTTTTTGTGAAAATTTAATCTATTGTAAGACATTTTGCGCAATTTTTAACCTCCTAGGTCAAAAATCCAGCATTCCCCAGGGGGGTCTTTGATTCGCACTAAAGCGAAAAATTAGTAAAATGGCGTTTTTTGCCCATTTTAAGACTATGAAAGCCCAGTAAAGGGTCAAAATGGTTTCTAAATCGTGTCTTGTACTAATATTCAACATAAATAGACAAAATAACCCCAGCGAGATTGCTCAATTTTTCAATTTCAAGCTAAAAAGGCTGATTTTCTCCGATTCTGGGTAGCAAAATACATGAAAGCAGCATTTTTGAGGACCCACAACTTTTAAACTTTTTAAGGTACACACTTGAAATTTTCAGTAATTAAACACTTCAGAGAAAGCTCCAGGAAAAATCAAATTTGAGTTTTCAAAAATTTCCTATAAATCCATAATGGCGCCCTAGAAATTGAGTTTTCATGCTAAATACCAATATTTCAAGCTAAAACTTGGTTTTCTCAGGCTAAAATCTCAAAAATGGTTTCAAATGGTGTCCTGAAATCTTTTGGTGTTGGAAGTATTCTGAAAATACTCTGGGAGAAACAAAATGGTTTGGGTCAGAAATTTGCCCAAATCTGCCATATGGTATTGCATTTCCCACTAAAACGCGATACTTAGAGTTAAAGTCTGATTTTCTCAGGCTAGATACTTAGAGTTAAAGTCTGATTTTCTCAGGCTAAAATCTCAAAAATGGTTTCAAATAGGGTCCTGAAATTTTTTGGTGTTGAAAGTATTCTGGATATCCTCTGGGAGAACCAAAATGGTTTGGGTTTGAAATTTGCCTAAGTCTGCCAATATGGTATTGCTTTTCCTACTAAAACGTGATATTTAGAGTTAAAGTCTAATTTTCTCAGGCTTAAATCTCAAAAATGGTTTCAAATAGGGTCCTGAAATCTTTAGGTGTTGAAAGTATTCTTGGAACAATCAAGGAAAATCACAGTGGTTCACAATGGACATATATGCCAAAGTCTGCCATTATGAATTTTATTTCTTTAGGAAGAACACTCAAGCTTACTCAAAACATTGTGTTTTAGAATGAAATACAATTCCATCATGGCAGACTTTGGCAAATTTCTGACCCAAACCATTTTGGTTTTCCCAGAGTATTTCCAGAATACTTTCAACACCAAAAGATTTCAGGACCCTATTTGAAACCACTTTTGAGATTTTAGCCTGAGAAAATTAGAGTTTAGCTCTAAATATTGCGTATTAGTGAGAAATGCAATTCCATAATGGCAGACTTTGGCAAATTTCTAACCCAAACCATTTTGGTTCTGCCAGAGTATATTCAGAATACTTTCAACACCAAAAAATTTCAGGACACCATTTGAAACCATTTTTGAGATTTTAGCCTGAGAAAATCAGACTTTAAACTCTAAATATAGCATTTTGGTTGGAAATGCAATGCCATAATGGTAGACTAAGGCAAATTTCTGACCCAAACCATTTTGGTTCTGCCAGAGTATATCCAGAATACTTTCAACACCAAAAAATTTCAGGACACCATTTGAAACCATTTTTGAGATTTTAGCCTGAGAAAATTAGACTTTAACTCTAAATATCGCGTTTTAGTGGGAAATGCAATACTATAATGGCAGACTAGGGCAAATTTCTGACCCAAACCATTTTGATTCTCCCAGAGTATTTTCAGAATACTTCCAAGATCCAAAGATTTCAGGACATCATTTGAAATCATTTTAGAGATTTTAGCCCAAGAAAATCAAGTTTTAGCTTGAAATATTGGCATTTAGCATGAAAACTCAATTTCTAGGGCGCCATTATGGATTTATAGGAAATTTTTGAAAACTCAAGTTTTATTTTTCCTGGAGCTTTCTCTGAAGTGTTTAATTACTGAAAATTTCAAGTGTGTACCTTTAAAAAGTTTAAAAGTTGTGGGTCCTCAAAAATGCTGCTTTCATGCATTTTCCTACCCAGAATCGAAGAAAATCTTCCTTTTTAGACTGAAATTGAAACATTGAGCGATCTCGCTGGGGTTATTTTGTCTTTTTGTGTTGAATATTAGTACAAGACACCATTTAGAAACCATTTTGACCCTTTCCTGGCCTATTATAGTCTTAAAATTGGCAAAAAATGCCATTTTTACTCATTTTTCGCTTTAGTGCGAATCAAAGACCCCCCTGGGGAATGCTGGATTGTTGACCTAGGAGGTTAAAAATTGCGCAAAATGTCTTACAATAGATTAAATTTTCACAAAAAAATATTACACTTTGAATTCTTTGACTTTGCCATTTGACAATCTACCCTAGTAGTAGGGTGCTCAATAATTCGTTGATAGAGAATAAATCAATAAACTTACAAAGTTAATACCAAGAACATCAGTCAGTTTTTGAGTTTTCTCATCGCGAACTTTAAACATGGCTCTCATGAAAATGTGGCAAAGGATTCCTTGAGGTGAGATTTTGACGAAGGGTTGTCGGTAAGAAGTGAAACGGATTCCGATCGGCATATCGGGATATTTCTTGTAAATCTAAAGAAAAAATGCAAGTGTCAGCAAAAGAAAATTACGACAACTTTCACCAACAGGTTTTACCTTTATAAGTACAGCCAGCTTTCTCTAATTCGAACCTTTATAATCAGAATCTTGCTGTAATTCGAAATAAAGCATTGGCATCCCTCAGCGCTGGGGAGTGGTATGAATTTCTCTCTGTAATTCTAACCTTTCTCTAAATTGAAGAATAAAGTCTTCGTCCCTTGAAGATCAAATTAGAAAGAGGCAACTGTATAAGCGATAATGGTGGACCATTGTCATTTAAACAACTTCTTCTCCAGTCTCCTATTTTCAAAAGGGTTTTCAGTCGAACTTATCGTCTAAATAAAACCTCTAAGGCTTGCCTTTAGTAGTTACTTTGAGTAAGAAGTGTGATTTTTCAAATAAAAGAAGCATCGCAAAAGAATAGACAGGTTTTAATATAGCAGAAGTAATCCCATCTTGTAAACAGTTTTAATATTACCACTGGTACTATTCTTTTACTTTCAAAAGTAAGTCTAGAAACCTTTTTTTGGCCGGAAAGATTTAAGCTTTTCCAATTACCTCTGGTGCATAGTATTTCAAAAACTTTGTATTCAATTTTTCTCTTGGCTTTTCTGGATCCTTTAAATGAGATAAATAAGTAACGATTATCATTGAGAAGTACAAATAGTATTAAAGATGATTCCATATTCTTCGACATTTCCTAGCAAACCCAATAAGAGGCTTGTGGTACTTACTTTAGGGTCCCATGCGTTGAGGCTAGTATCCAATCTCCCTGCATCGTGATAAACCTTGGCTGCTGTGTTAGCTGTATACTCTGATATCCAAGCATATAACATTTTCGTGCTATCACTGTTGGTAGCAAAGCTGGTAAAAGCAATTCCATTTGGTTGAGGGTTGTATCGGCTTGTAAATTCACCCTGAAAGTAGAAAATTTACACGTTTCTTTTATAAAGAAATCCAAATTTTTTGAAGCCTTCTTTGCGAGCTTTAAGCATAAAAATGTTCTTAGCATGTTCTTAGTTAATTTAACTATTTTGTGAGTACTTTTGTTCAATTTCCTAAGAAATTGGGTTTTCTTGTTCTTAATATTTTGGTCATCGAAGCCTTATGTTCTTAAATATAGTTTATTCTTATAAAAAAAAACATGTATAACAAGTTGACAAGTTTTCTGGAACCTCAATAATCTGAACAAAGAACTTGTACCCAGATCAACAGCGCAGCTTCTCACAATCATTGCGCGATTTGATAGGAAATAAATGATGTTGGTCAACATGCAGGGTCATTGTAACAAGGGTCACCCCAAACCCAACAACATCATTTAAAAAAAAGACTATCCAGGTGTTCAAATTGAAAGACTGGGACCAACAGTACTATAAAAGTCGTCATTTTTGCCTAAAACTTGACCTTTCTTACGCAAACTTCAAAAAGAGGAGGCGTCAAAAAAAATCGCTATATATCAGAAAAACGTATCTTTCTCGCCGGTACAATGTACCACTTTTCCCAGTTTTTATTTTACTAATATGTTTCTGTTTATGATAAAAAATTAAAACACTGGTCGGAGATCAGATATCGAGTTTCAAGTAAGTTTCCTACATCGGGTGGAGCCAAAGGCACCCGAATAGAAAGAGAGTGATGCTAAGCTAACCCGTCTACGAACGAGCTTCTAATATAGATTTTAAAGTTTGATCTAGTCTATTTTGTAAAAAGAACTTGCAAAAGAAATTACTAGAACATTTAAATTAGAAAATGCTTAAACGTTCAGAATAGTTCAACATATACGTACGTTTTAAAGGTGAAAAGTGTAAAAGTTTTCTTCAATTCATTCCACGTTAAGTTGTTCATACACCCCTGTGTCACAGGCCCGGTGGCACCCCCTACCCACTGGAAAGTTTGACTTGACTTTGAAAATTTCGTCCCCAGCGGAAAAAATACCCTACAATTTCAGCCCCTCTGGAAAGTTGACTTTTCATCCCCATTTGAAATTCAAAGAAAATAATAGCACTCCAAAACCGTACCAGCTAGATTTTTTGACCTGTGAGCAATACAGTTTCTGTCCCCATTGGGATTGCGAAAGACGTTTTCATCCCCACTGTGGGAAAAAGAAGTTCCACCGGGGCTGTGAGACAGGGGTGTGTTTAAGAAGGAAAATGAGAGTGATAAAATACACACCTTCAAGTAGAAGTCAACATATTGTGAAGTGTAGGTGGGATTGGCAGTCAATCGGTAATCAAGTTTCGCTACAGGATCGATGTCCCTTTCAACTATGAAAAGAAAAAAATCAAAATGGTGTATTAAAGTGTATACAGGAGTAAAAGGGTCGTGCATTCCATATAAAATGAAGAGAATAATGAGGATTTTCGACTTTCTAGGATAGTTCGCTCAAGTTTTTTTTCAGAGAGATATTTTCTTTTTCTCTGCGAAAAAAATTACCTCAAAAGGAGGAAATTTTGACAGGAACTTGATTTGGCGGATGGCTTGAAAAAATAAATTTATCAGCCTAATTTGGCGATTGGAGGATCATTAAATTAAACAAAAAACTGTTTTAAGGCCCTGTAATAGCACAAAACTGGAAAATTTGTGCAGAAATAAGTGTTACCTTTGAAAGTTCTGAGTTCGTCTCGCGCATTTCGGTCGATACCTCTTCTAGCGGATTCACAAAGCTAAAAAATAAATTGATAAAGGTGTGTAATCATAAAAAATTGGAACCAAAAACAGTGAGATTTTTGCTAATAATAAAATCTTAAAGGCCGGTTTCCATTTGCGCGCGCTGCGATCGCACTTTTGGGCTTCAATCCTTTTTGCTTGGAAAAAAGATTACGTCATAAAAATGTAGCGCGCGCTTGAAAAAAAAGTTGAACACATTTCAACTTTTTTCAACCGTTACGTCAGTTCGCGCCAATGGAGTTGCTTCATTTTTCTTTTGACCAATAGCGTGGAAGCTTTGCTCGAAAAAGTGCGATCGAAGCGCGCGCAAGTGGAGACCGGCCTTAAGAATAAGTTAAGAACATTTTGAAGCTTTGCGAACTCAAACAAACACCCGATTTTTTAAGAAAATGGACAAGTATAATCACAATATGGGGAACATAAGAACATTGCAAAAGTGTAGGACTTCTAAAAAAGATTTTTTAAGCATCATTTGATTGATCAAAATTTGTCCGAGAAAATTTTTGTCGCCTTCTTAAAAATCCATTAAATATTTTTCCTGATAAGGAAATTGTGTATCAATAGAGGTTTTTCATGTTACTTAACATCCGCCATTATAGAAGCAAACGTTCGATTTGGTTAAGGACCATTCCTCTCTCCTCTCTACGTATTCGACCGTTTACTTCCATAATGGCTGAAGTTACACAACCTAACAAAAACATGGAAAACCTCTATAAAGGACCATTATGAAGCAGACTTACAGCTTGTCGTAAAACATCACGTAATTTCCCTTCAAAGACGCCGGCGAATGCGTTATAAATCCATGCTTTACCACCGTGAAAATCAACATCCACACTCAAGTCGCTTGAACAACCTGTCGTCCTAATGTTTGGTACACCGTTACCGTCACGACCTAAAGTTAAGAGGTAGAGTGATAGTGAGTCTACTCTCTCTAATTCGAACCTCTACAATTCGAATCTTTCTGTAATTCGAACTAAAATATTAGTCCACTCATCTGGAAATTTGTTAAGTACAGTTAGTTGACTCGACCATATTGTATTATCCATGTTTTTACATGATTCGAACTAATTCTTAACTTCCCGTCGATCTCTATAAGTCGAGGAAAAGTGTTCGTCTCTTGAAGATCGAATTAGAGAGAGACAACTATATCTATAAAAATGTCAGATAATGAAAACTGACGATGACGTTTCACTTAATGGGATCGTTTAGCCTTCTGACTCTAGTCTAAAGATTGGGCAGAACCATTCCGTTTCTGTTTTATAATCTTTTGATTTTCATAGAAGTCTGAGGGGTGTTTAATTTTACGTGCAGGGCTTTACGAGAAAGAAAAAATATATTACCTATGAGTATGTCCAATGAAAATCTCAATCGACTCGCTTTGACGGTCAAATCGATTGAATCACTAATTTTGAACCATCCTCTTTTGTACCGGTAATGGGCGCGTCCGCTGATTTGAATGTACGCATTCGATACGGAAGCCCGGATTCCTCGACCACCGATGGGCTGTAGGTCTTTGTACGGGAAATTTAATTGTTGGATCCGTGTACTTGAGAGAATGAAGAAAAATGTTGACGAAAATGGTAACAAGGCATAACGAAATAACGATATTTGAATTGCGGTTTGAATGACTACTTTAATCGTAGAAATTTTAGCGAGACTTATTTTAGCGTATATTAGCGAGTCAGGAAAATCTTGATTTTTTTTGGATTTATTTTAGCGAATCACGATTTCAATAAATCTCGCGCGGATAAATTTTAGCGAATACTGTCATGAGGACATAGTTCCGCAATTTTATTATTTATGTTAGTAGTTATGGTAACCATTGAATGGAAGCTCACCTTGAGTACGTTAGATAGAAATTTTATTAGGGGAAAAAACACTTCGCTTTTAGCCTCGGGCGAGGCAAGTCCTCCCGTCGGGGAGTATCAACATGAGAGGAGAGATCCAGGTACCAGGAGGAGTAAAGAGTTCGTTCGGAAATGACACCGGCCAGGCAGAGTCGATCGTGCGTTCCCGTCTTCTCGAAGTGTTGAACGTTATTGAATTTTTATGCTTTATGGAACTGTATGTTTGGATATTGTATAATGAGTTATCGAATGAAATTAGACTTCAACATTTTGTGTCTCCCTCCTTGATCTACTCCATGAACTCCATCTCCTGTCTTCTAACGGCAGTCAGGCCGATATCCGGGGAAAAACTTTTAAATAAAAATGTTGTTGCCGTGGGCCCAGCCTTAGTAACCGGGTGGCGCACCACGACAATACTCGTATTACATTATTGATTGCTTTCGTTTTCTAGCATTTCTTTGCACCGAAACCCTTCCTATTGATAAAAATTTATCAAGGCAATATAACCATAAATTTCGCGCGGATGAATTTTGGCGATCTGGCGATTCGGCGTGTTTTAGCGAGATTTATTTTAGCGAAAATAGGGAAAACTCGCTAAAACGCTAAAATTAGTCTCGCTAAAATTTCTACGATTAAAGCATGAAAAAAAATGCTGATTTCGCAAAAACTTCGCAATTGTTAAAACTGAATCATCAAAACAAAACAACGCACGATACGTCAATAAATGTCTTCTTTCATGATATGCACCATTGCAATGTCTTCCATTCCACCCAATAGCTGATTGGTTGCAAGTGACGTATTGACTGATTTTACGTCACTTACAACCGATGAGCGATTGGTTCCGTGATGTAATTGTCAGAAGACATTGCAGTGGTGCATATCATCAATAAATGTCTTCTTTCTAAAATTATAAATAATTTTTGCAGACGATCAACTTAGAACGATTTGACGTTGAAAGTGTTGATGTAAAAGGTTTTTAAGTAATTTAAAAATTCAAAAAATGGATTGGAGATGTTTAGATCGAGAGATTGTTCAAAGTAATGGTTAGCATATTATGCTTAAATCTGAGCATAGATACGCTTTTAAGTGCAATGCTTATAAAAAACATCTATTAAAACATACTTAACAATAAATTGAATTGTTTGATATTAAAAGTTTCACGCAACTTTTTCGTTACGATCTTCGGATCAGGTGACGTTAGCGTGGTCGGTGTCGTTTAAGTGAACTAGTATATTTTACAAGTTCACTTAGGCGACACCACCCAAAATGATAGTACCGAACTGACGATGGCACATTTTAGAAAGTGGGCCACCGTCTAAGATATAATTTACTGACCAGCCAGAATTCATTAGTTCACTTAAGCGACACCAACTAGTTCACTTAAGCGACACCCACTAGTTCACTTAAGCGACACCCGCTAGTTCACTTAAACGACACCTACTAGTTCACTTAAGCGACACCTACAAGTTAACTTAAGCGACACCCACTAGTTCACTTAAGCGACACCCACTAGTTCACTTAAGCGACACCTACTAGTTCACTTAAGCGACACCCACTAGTTCACTTAAGCGACACCCACTAGTTCACTTAAGCGAACCTTCACTTAAGCGACACCCACTAGTTCACTTAAGCGACACCTACTTGTTCACTTAACGACACCTACTAAGTTTCACTTAAGCGACACCCACTAGTTCACTTAAGCGACACCACTAGTTCACTTAAGCACACCGCTAGTTCACTTGAAGCGACACCCGCTAGTGTTCACTTAAGCGACACCTACTGGTTCACTTAAGCGACACCTACTGGTTCACTTAAGCGACACCTTCTAGTTCACTTAAGCGACACCAAACCTTACAAGTTCACTTAAGCGACACCCGCTAGTTCACTTAAGCGACACCCACTAGTTCACTTAAGCGACACCAAACCTTACAAATTCACTTTGCTGGCTTGGATGATCTGCTGGATTACCCAAGCCTCGCTGAAAGTCTAGCTAGTTCCGGACCAGATATTATCGTCCAGGATAGGTCGAATTCTTTGCGAATTTCACGTCACTGAGATGCTTTTACAAGGGATTTCTGTACAAGCATAAAGTCAATAAAATCAAATGCAATGCAATGCTTCGCCGCCATGAAAGGTAAATCGTAACTACCATTCACACCTATCAAATATAAATGAAATTGAAAATGATGTCATTACGAAAATAAAAATTAGTACCTTAGAGGTGGATCCTTATCTTGAGGTCGAGATTTCGTTGATATAGCATTATATTTTGGCGTTTTGCTATAGCATAATTTTGCTGGCTCAGCAAAAAAGGACATTTTTGCTTATTGACAAAATTAGAAAACGTATTTAAGCTTATTTGCCACTGTTTTTGTCTAAGAAAATCCAATTTCGCGAAAACTAATTCCTATGAAATAAGTCAATTTTAATGATTTGCAAAATTAAATTCCATCAAAACACGCGGATTTTTTTAGAAAATATGTCAGCAAAAAAATTCCTCTTTTTGCCGAAGAATAATTTTCCCGGTGAATTTTTAACCGATAAGATATTGAGTAACGTTAGGTTTCCAGAGGAATGGAAAACGGTAAAACGCCAATAAGTAAATTGAATAATCATTGCGGTCATAAATGTTTCCCTCGGCTCCTGTCGGGTGTTTTTTTGTCTTAAATGGTACTGAAACCGTATTCAACATTCGGTATTCAGCAAAAATGTTGGGGGGGGGGCCTCTTAGTTTCATGTAAAGAAATCGTATAGAGGATAGGCTTTGAAAAAATTTCGTTCGTCATCGTTTCGTTGTCGTTTCGTTGTCGTTTCGTTGTCTTTCCCTTTTGATGGGTACGGTGAAGGAGAAGCTGAATCAAAATTTTGGTTACCGCCCCCCACCTTACATGTGTGGTTGAAGGCAGCCCTTATGAATAGAAAATATTTGTATCGACGGGGACAATCTTACCCCAAAACTTATACTTTATAAGAGGCTAGCCAATAATCAAGGCCAAAACCTAAGCACTACGTCTCCGATCTTTCTTGGCTAAAACCCCCTGCAAATTAGAAGTTAAATTAGTAATTTATCGCCCCTTACTACAAAAAGTTTGTGTCGAAACTTTGTCAAAATTTCGAACAACTCTCCTCTTTTTAGGCTAAAATCTTTGTGAGGTAAAAAAGGGCACCAAAAATAGTGTTCTGAGGGAATTGAAATGACTGTATTCAGATGAAAAAATGATTAAATTTTTATGAAAAATGGTTTAAGGGCTCTGACCATAGTCCAAAAATTGATTTTGGTGTTTGAGCATAAAATTTATATTTCAGGTTCCTTAACACTTTTAACAAAGAATTGCCTTTATAAATTGCTTTTTAATCGAATCCCTTAAGAGTAATTAAGAATTTAATTGCAAAAATGACGTTATGAACTTTAAAAAGATGTTAATAATATGTTGCATCACCCTTTTTTACAAAAAGTGCTTAGTTTTAATGGGTAATTAACTTTTTTCTTTCAAAATTTCTTTACACTTTCCGCAAAGAATTGAACTATTTTAAATTTTGCGGAAAATATTTCTAAAAAGATGTGTCAAAAGTTATGACTGTTTTTTTTAAAGCAAAATCCAGATGAAAATTGATGAAAAACCACTATTTTGAAGATTTTCGAGACAAAGAAGCATTTACAAAAATTTTCCTCCGCAAAAATTTTTATTGTTCGGTAAAAGATACACCATTTACTGCGAAAAAATTTTCAAAATGTTTTTTCTTCGCCCAAACTAAGCTCTTCAAAGTTGAAGTACTCTTCCTCGCAAAAGTCTTCATTTTCTTCTTCATCAAATTTTTTCAATGCAAATTTTGAATTTTCAGATTCAGCAATAGTTTGTCTAACAGAAAATGTATAACATACCATAGTTTTGTTGGTTACATCAGTCAGAAAACACATTATAAACACGGCAATTATGAAAAATTCACTATGGTCAGAGCCCTTAATGGAGGAAGGAGAGTGAACAATAATGTTATTACTGCGGACAAGGCTAGAACATGAGAAATCAATGAAAATTTTGCTCATTGTCTATCCAGTGTCTATAATAAATCCATGGTTGAATACATCATGAAAATATAAACGACTGGACATCTATCTTTTATTGTCTCTTTGAAGCGAGCTTCGTTGCCGCCTGTATTTCAAAATTGGTATGAAAAATCCGACAATATTCCGTCATAATTTTATTTATTTGAATTATCTAGGTAAAAGGATTGATAGAGCTTGAACATTACTCCTAATGCACAAAAAAATTATTTTCGAATTTTTTCACAAGTTTGAAATATATTTTATCAACATTTTCAACTCTAAAATGCAGAATTTCAACTGCGTGTATACTTTTGAATCCCTTTTGTCACTCCAATAATTTTTTTTATGACTTGAAAAAAATAGCTTGCCAAAGTTGAGAGCCTGTGTCATAAGAATATCGAAATTAGAATGTGACACTCTCTAAAATTATTAGACACTTTTAAGTCAAAATTTAGAAATATTAGTCGGAGTTTTGACAAGCTGACGATGATTTTGCCTCAGTTATCTTTGCTATGATATAGATAAAAGACTTGAAAAGAGTAGAACAACAGAGACTTTTGTCGAAGTTTTGACGTTTTAGCAAGGTATTCCCAAGAGATATACCATCAAAATTTATTGTTTCATTTGATGATTTTAACGAGGCGGCAACGAAGCTATCAGTGTTATCTTCAAAAATACAAAGGAGATGGATGTCCAGTCGTTTATATGTTCATGAATACATTCAGCTTAGAATTGAAAAGGAAAGCGGGGCGATAAATCCGTACTAGCCCCGCTTTTTTTGTAATCGCCCTGATATGAACGAGGATTTCAATTACCTACTCGGCCCTTTTTACGCCGGCCCTTTGGCGTTATTTTTGGACCGGCATAAAAAGGGCCAAGATATTTTGCAATTTTTACCTAAAATCGGCGTTAACGTTTGATCATTATTTCTCAATTTGAAGGGTTTTAGGTGTGATTTAAAGACGAAATTATCCATTGTTTTACTCCATACCGTATCACTTCGAATAAACGCCCAGGACGTTTATTAATTTTTTTTGGCTTTTAGGAAGGGCGTTTATTCCAGGGGGTGTTTAAATGAATGGGGCTTTTGTTAAATAATTTGTATCCAATGCCATTTTGTTAAAGTAAATTTGGAGCTTTTTTGAGTTTTTGGTAATCTGTTAATACAAATATGTTCTTTCAGAGATGTAGAACTGGTGTCAAAATTACTTTAAATACTAAAAGAATACAATCTTTAACACTGTATCTAAGTTTTTCTCCACACGAGACTTAATTACAGCTGATTGTTTCAAACGCCCCTCCCAGAGAGGGAAGGCGTTTATTCAAAGGGGGCGTTCATTTGAGGGCGCGTATATTAAAATTTTTTCCCTTAAAGAGGGGCGTTTTTTGAGGACATCAAAAAAAAGGGGGGTTTTCGAAATAATGCGGTATCGGATATCCGCAGTATCTAAAACTTCACAAAAATCAGTGATTTTCAATGGAAGGATATCCCAATGAATTTTTTTTACTATATATTCATTATTTACTATTTGAAGCATGATACCGTTTTACAAATTGGCGTTATAACGGCCCTAATTGGCGTAAGCCCAAATTGTGGCGTAAAAGGGGCTAGCATTAAATTAGGGCCGGCGTATAAAAGAGCCAATAAGGTAGTTGAAAAGTATCGTGCGATATCTTTGGAGCATTTTTCTTGGTAAAATATCGCACGAAATTTTTAAGACAATCAAAATAAGAGTCAATGGAATGTTTTTTATAAATTGGAATGTTTCAATAATTTCCGAAAAAAATAAGGAACAGAAAAGGAAAAAAATCAAACTACAGAAGAAAATAGAGGAGACTATACGTGACCATATAATAATTCCCTAAGATAAAATCCTATCTGTTTTCAATGCCGAGCCAATGCAATGTCATCTTTTTGGAAAAGATGTCTGTTTCCAATTTATCATTCATCCCCTAGAAATATTGATCTGTTTTCTCTTTAATGACGTCTCAGTGGAGCGGGAAACAATAGTTTTTAAGGAAAGGTCTTGCCTAGATAACCGGATCTGTTTCCCATTTTTAGAAAAAGCTCTCTCCTGGAAGAGGGAAAAATATTCGGAAAAATGGCTGTTGGCTGCTTCTGGAAACATGGTATTTCGGTAATTGGCCCAGCGCTATGCGAAGGGCCTTTCAAGAGGAAACTTTCCGTGTCTGTCCTGTCTGTCTGTCCGCAGTCCGTGCCGTGTTCTGTTTTTTCTGTCCTCTCTCACTC